>NW_024425675.1:14320348-14558603 GCF_017311325.1 Ursus maritimus
AGAAAACAGAGTAAACCTATGTGACAGCAAATAAAGAGACTTTACTGAGGTTTGGGGGTGGTTAAGGGAAAAGGCAAGAGATGGTGAGGTGCCCAGAGAGTCAGGGGGTCATGACCCCCCTTTGGGTTGAAGTCCACGGATTACTTGGAATCATGGTGTTGTAGCTGTGAGGACAGAGCTCCTACCAGAGGCGGGCACCATGGGAGAATGGATGAGGGGAAGAAATACCCCCTCCTCTCCCTTCTCTTCTTCTGGTCTCTTGTCCCTGCTTTCCACTGGTCAGACTCGATTAGAATAGAGCCTGCAAGGAAGTCATGGAGAAGCAGTGCGCTCGGCTCTCCTTCTGAGACAGAGCAGGGAGAGGAAGAAGGGGAGGGACTGAGGTGGAGGCAAATGGAGACTAACCGAGTGTGTCTGTGTGTGTGTGTGTGTGTGTGTGTGTGTGTGAATTTGTTCTTTCCTTCAAATTGAAGTATGGTTGATACACAATATTCCATTAATTTCAGATGTACAACGCAGTGATTCGACCATTCTATAGGTGATGCTGTGCTCACCACAAGTCTAGCTACCATCTGTCACCATACAACTGTATTAAAATACCATTGATTATATTCCTTACCTAGTACCTTTCATTCCCACGACTTATTCATTCCATAAATGGAATATCATACCTTCCACTCCCCTTCACCATTTTGCCCATCCCTCCACCACCATCCCCTCTGGCAACCAGTTTGTTCTCTATATTTAAGAGTCTGTTTGTTTTGTTTGTTAGATTCCACATTTAAATGAAACATATGGTGTGTGTCTTTCTCTGACTGTCTTATTTCACTCAGCATAATGCCCTCTAGATCCATCCATGTTGTTGCAAATGGCAAGATCTCTTTTTTTTTACGGCTGAGTAATAGTCCATTATACATATATAAACTATGTATAAGTATATAGTAAATTATATATAAATTATATAAAAATATATAATTAAAATAATATATATACACACCCATCACATCTTCTTTATCCATTCATCTATCACTGGGTGTTTAGGTTGCTTCCATATCTTGGTCATTGTAAATAATCCTGCGATGAACATAGGGGTGCAAATATCTTTTCAAATAAGTGTCTTCATTTTCTTTGGGTAAATACCCAGTAGTGGAATAGTATTTCTATTTAAAATTTTTTGAAGAACCTCTGTTCTGTTTTCTGTAATGTTACACAAATTTACACTCCTGCCAATAGTGCATGAGAGTTCCCTTTTCTCCACAATCTTGCCAACACTTGTTATTTTTTGTCTTTTGATACTAGCCATTCTGACAGGTGTGAGGTGATATCTCTTTGTAGTTTTGATTTGCATTTCCCTGATGGTTAGTGATGTTGAACATCTTCTTATGGCCATCTGTATTTCTTTGGGAAAATGTCTATTCAGGTCCTCTGCCCATTTTTAATTGGATTATTTGTTTCCGTAGTGTTGAGTTGCATTAGTTCTCTGTATGTTTTGGATGTTAACTCCTTATTGGATATATCATTTGTAAATATCTTCTCCCATTCAATAGGCTGCTTTTTTGTTTTGCTGATGATTTCCTTTGCTGTGCAAAAGCTTTTTATTTTGGTGTATTCCCAATAATTTATTTTTACTTCTGTTTTCCTTACCTGAGGAGACTTCTAGAAAAATGTTGCTAGGGCTGATGTCCAAGAGATTACTGCCTGTTTTCTTTAAGGAGTTTTATTATTTCAGGCCTCACATTTAGGTCTTTAATCCACTTTGAGCTTATTTTTGTGTATGGTGTAAGAAAGTGGTCCAGTTTCATTCTTTTGCATGTAACTGTCCAGTTTTCCCAACACCATTTGTTGAAGAGATTGTATTTTCCCAATTGCATCTTCTTGCCTCCTTTGTCAAAGATTAATTGACACATAATCATGGCTTTATTTCTGGGTTCTCTATTCTGTTCCATTGATCTCTGTGTCTGTTTTTATGCCAGAACCATACTGTTTTGATGACTACAGCTTTGTAGTATAGCTTGACATGTGGGTTTGTGATACCTTCCACTTTGTATTTTCTCAAGATTGGTTTATTTTTCTAATTTAACCTTAGATCTGAAAACTTTGCCATGGAACAGACGACTGTGTATTCTCTTAACAGTTTAGATAAAATTTAGACATTTGTTTCCTGAATTAAAAAAAGGTACAAATTCACTTTCTCAGTGATTATCTCGGATTGTTCATGAAGATAGATTGAAAATAATTTTTTGATATTTTGATTACCAGTTTTTACTGCATTGTCACTACTTCTAGACATCTTTAGGGAACAGAGCTAGTCAAATGCATTTTTTATAGAAAGAGAAAAATATACTATTTATAAAATAACAACCTTGTTGGTACCAAAATAGTGAATACATCATGGCAAAATACTAAAAAGAACTCTTTTCTGTGTGGTTATGCTACTTAAACCGATGTATAGTTAGGTCCATTTATTTCAGTTTGATTTTGAATTTTAGAGGTTGCTTTATTTTTGTCTTCTTGAGTTATTAATGCAATACGAACTATATACAATGTTTACATGATTTTCCAAAATCAATATATGAAATGAAGTATATTGGAAGGTTCTCACTTTTAGCTCACTTCTTCCATCTTGTTCTATCCCTTTCTTTCATAAAAATTGTTCTGTTTTCTCCTTTTTATTAGTTTTAGTTTATTCTTTATTTAAAAAAATATGTAAGTAGCTGTGTTTATATAGCATATATTACCTTTCCAACCCAAATGGAAACTAACATTCAGCACACACTCCTCTGTACTGTGCTTTTTTCCTTTCTTGGTGTATCCTGGAAAGCACTCCATAGCAGTATATGGGGATCTGCCTTATGGATTAGATAGCTCCTTTTTGTGCTTATGCTATAGTTTATTTAACCAGTCCCTAGTTGATGGACATTTGGGTTATTTCCAGTCTTTTGCTGTTATGAGTCTTGTAATGAATAGTCTTGTACATATATCATCTCATATTTTTTGCCAGTACTTTTGGGAGTTGATTTTTCCAAGAGGAACTGATGGGTCAAAGAGTAAATGCATCTGTAATTTTGCTAGATATTGCGAAGTTTGCTGCCATCAGAGTTGAATAATTTTGTGTTCCCAACAGTAGTATACAAGAGGGCCAACTTCTCCACAGTCCTACCGTCAGACTATTTTGTACATTTTTGAAATTTTTGCTAATTCGAAAGGTAAAAAATGGGGCCTCATGTTTTAATTTGTACTTCTTTTATCATGAGCAAAGGCGAGCATCTTGTCTAATGCTGAGGACCATCTGCATTTCTTTTGCTGTGAACTTGCTGCTTTGTATGTTCAGCTTTTGTCCCTATTGGGTGGTTGAGCTTTCCTTCTGAATTTTTAAGTTTCCTTTTATGGGGGCTGTCATTCCTTCAAGATCTGTTGCAATTACTACCCACCCCCCTCCATTAACTATCTTTATTTTGTTTGTAGTGTTTTTATTTTTTATGTGTAAATTTTATGTTATTTATGTTAATTTTTATGTAGTCAAGTTTATCTTTATATGGTCATTCTTTTCCCTGTGGGTTCTGGATTTTGAGTTAGGAATGGTTTCCCAGTTTCAGTTATAAAGTAATCCCTCCCTGTGATCTTCCCCAGTTTCATATTTTACATTAAGGTCTCATTTAGAATTTATCTTGGTGTGGGGCTTGAGGAGTGGATCCAATGATACTTGTTTCCCATGTTGTTCTAACATTATTTACTAAGGCATTTTCCTTTTCCCCACTGACCGGAATGCTCTTTATCATATGCAGTTGGGTCTGTCTCTGGACCGTTGATCCCATTCCACGTATGAATGCTCCGGTAGCACACAGTTCTAATAATAGAGGCTTTATAATAGGTGTTAAAAAATCCTTTTTAAACAAAAGTCACGGTGACATGATTCCTGTGTTTATAAAAACAGGAAGTGTGAAATGGAAGCATTTTTAAAGATAACTCATGCATGGGCTACATTTATTATTTGCTTCTGCAAGGAAGGGAAGCAGGGCTTATGGAGGTTATACAAACTCATCCAAAATCACCCAGGGGTCAGCAGTGGGACTGGAACCCATGTTCTCAACTAACACATTGAATGATTTTCTCATAAAGATATGATTTTCTCAGAAAATATGGGTGATTAGTCTCTTAGCAAGGAACTAGGTCATAGTTGGATGCCATCTCTTGCCACAAAATATTTTCTTAGTTTTGAATATTTAAAATAACACATGATTTAGTTTATTTTTAGTGATAATGTATGCATTTTAGAACACTTGGAGAACCCAAATACTGACCCACAGAAATATGTTAGTATTTTGTTCAATTATTTCCAGAATTTCTAAACGCATAGTCTTTTGCTTTATTATGGTCATGTTACGTGGAAACAGTTCTGAGAGAATGAAAATAAAATTAAGGATTTATTAAGCACTTATTTAAGTGCGTTGATCAAAGGGCTTTAAATACATGACCTTCATTAATTGTCATAAAACCCAACTAGGGATGCAGTCTTTATTATTTTAGTATTACTGATGAGGAAGTTAAATAATCTGACCAACCTGACAGAGCTGCTAAATGATTGGAGCTTGGATTCTAACGTGGTGTTTAACCTTGGTAACTGTGTCTTAACCACTGTGCTCATTGTGTTCTGTGTAGATCATTTCGGATTGTATTATTTTCCTAATACCTTAGCAGAAATGATTGTCTTTGTTTCCTCGATGATCATATTAAATTCCACTTATAGTATCACCTTTCTTTTAACATAATGAAATTGTTTATACCAGGCTGTAAGAGGGGGGAGTTAAACAAATATTTTTCTTATTCTTTTTCCTTCAAATATTCATCATAAGATCTCAGCATCTACACAAAGAAGGGTCTTGAAAAATAAAATAGAATAACCGTGAAGAGGGCCAGTGTGAGGACGAAAAACACATTCATTTTATAGATACGTTTGCTGCTCACGCATTTTATATGATGTTCAGAGGGAGTTTCCTTTTCTATGTTGGCTGAACATCTCCCTGCAAGTTTTGTTTATATCAAAATTTGCATAACTACCTTGATTTTTTTCCAGTCTTTCCCAGATCCAGATTGTTCCACATTCCGAGTTAGAGATGAGATATGTGATACGTAGCGAGTGGCTGAAGTTGGCGATAGTTTGGAGCTGGATGTGCAGTGAAAAGTAAATAAAATAGCCATTTTCTGAACTGCTTCAAACTGCCAACAAGCTCAGCAACACCTATCCCACCGTTTACTTTCGTTGTGACATCAATGAACATATCAGTAAGAAAGAGAAAAACCCTATTGCCATTATACATTTGTTCCCTTGGAGAAATGGTGGAGAGGACGTTTTCAAGAGAGAAATGAATGAAATGTATCAGGGCAGCGTGAAATTACATTAGTGTCCATTACAGAGGACCATGTTTTGCTGGCAACATTTTAAGTGTCACTTTGCCTGTGTCTGTGTAGCTGGGAGACAACAAAACAGTAGACTTTGGATTCACGAGCAGATTTTTAATTTTGTAAAAAGTTAATGCTCTTATCCGTTCTGTTCTAGGTACACATTGGATTATTAGGGTAAACCAGCGTAGTTCTGGTCATCGGGAGGTTGATAATTTAGTGCCCTGAATTCATCTTTTCCACCATGCTGTTCCTATCAGTAAGTAAGAGCCTGAGCTCATTCCCCAGCATATTTTATATTTACTTATAAATTACCTTCACGTGCTACTATAGATCCATAGATCTGTAAAGTTTTATTTCTTAAATTTTTTTTTTTTAATTTTAAGACTAAAAAAATATTAGTTGGCATTCTAATCATTTTTCTTGCTAGTCAGTGCGGTGCAAGATGCGTAGATGCTGTTCTAAATATCACTGATCTGTCACTCTAGTGGCGGAGAATAAAACAGTCGGCTGCCTTAAGGAGCTTCAGCTGGGGACACATTTTATCCCTAAACAAGGTTAGAAGCTTTTAGGGAGTATTTGCAAGTTGAATTGTTTTCTTCAGAGCTGCTGGAGAAAGATTTCATAATAAGACACTAGATGTTCCTACATTTAAAATTTTTCATATTTAAAATGGATTTTCCAGGGCCCCTGGGTGGCTCAGTCGGTTAAGTGTCTGCCTTCGGCTCAGGTCAGGATCCCAGGGTCCTGGGATCGAGATCGAGTCCTGCATGAGGCTCCCTGCTCAGTGGGGAGTCTGCTTCTCCCTCTGCCTCTACCTCTCCCCACTGCTTGTGCGTGTACTCTCTCTCTCAAATAAATAAAATATTCAAAAAAATAAAATGGATTTTCCTTCTATTTCCACCCCTTCTTTTTTGCTGTTCCAGTATAGTTACATTTCAGGGTTGCGTAGACTAAGAAATTGGGAACTCCACAAGCGACGGTTCTTGCCTGTCGTTTTAGAATTCTGACATTTAGTAATCTGTACTCATCAAATATCTTGTCAGACTAGATGACTGGTTAATCACCTGGTGATTCATTATGTTTCACTTCTCACCTAGGAAATAAAAGGCTAGCTATTTCTGAAATAAGGGATGACTTAGTTAATCAGGATTTATCATAGAAAGGCAGTCTTTTATGTCTTACTATGCTATATAACTAAGTGATAAGGTTATGATAACATTTGGAAATGAGTTTTAGTTATTATGTTTTTAATAGAATGTTCATTTACTCTCTGGATATAAATACGTTGTTAGCTTGCAGAATCAATTTAAAGCATCAATCTTAAAATTTGCAAAGCCTGGTGCTTTGTATATGTAACTGTCTAAAAGTATTTTTTTGGTGAAATATTATTGTAATGATAGGTTCATGTATTTCCATTTATTAGATCCCTGCTCTGTACTATAAAGAACTTCTATTAAGAAAATATATAAAAAGTAAATCTTGAGAGCTAGACTCATCAGTGTATATTAAATTTATTATTAAAGTTGTCTTGATAATTTAAAATCCCCATTTCCATTATTTTTACTCTCTCATACATTCCTTGCAAGTTTAGAACATCTTTCTGGATGTGTAGTTACCTCTTCTAGCTCAGAATTCAATTAGATGATCATTAAATTCAAAACCCATGAGAGGACATTATGTTAATAAATCTTGAAAATATAAAGGAAATGGATTTTTGAAAGAAACCTGTAGACCTCCAAAATCGATGCTAGAGGAATTAGAAAAGCTGAGCAAAGCAATAACCAAGGAAAACATTGAAAAATATTATGAAACAATTACCTTTCTAAAAGGCTTCTGTCCCTGATATTGTCTTAGGGCTGTTCGATTCCAAGGAATGGCTAAAGAAAAAAAGGATATATAGGAAGGATATGTGATAATGTCAGAGAAAAAAGTTCCAACAAGGAGGTTGGACTTCATGGGATTGTGAAGTCGTTAGAAAGCAAATCACTGTCTCTTTTAGGGATTGTATGGTTCTTGGTCTCTGCTTTTCTCTGAACACAGGGTTTCTTAGCCTGCTTCTCAGCATCTGATTGAAAAACAGCCACCTGCCTAAGTCTACCTGCCCTTGGAGCCCCAGCACTCACCACCATCTGCTTGTCTACAGCTAAATGTCTCCTCGTTCAAACTCACAAAACATATTCTTATTAGTCACTGGCTAGCCAGTGCACTTCATCTCCCCAAGCGCAGTGTCTGCTCCCGGTCTAACGAGCTATGGCCTGATAGTCAGGTCATGTGATTCACAGCCTGCTAATGAGAGCCAGGGACCTGAGCATGGTTCACACAGGTAAATTTATTGGCACAATTAATGTAGCTTTATCATTGAGTCTGTCCTGTTTTCACGGAACAGCCATTCCAAAAGCACATAAATTGGCATAGAACCCAAAAAAGGAAATAGCCTCCAAAGAAAACTCCAGTTCAGGAACATAAATGACCCTAGTCATGAACGTAAATGTGCATTATTACTTATATATCATTATATAAACAAATGCTATGAAATTATATTCATTTTTTTTTTAGAGAGAGTGGGAGAGAGAGAGCATGCAGGGGGAGGGGCAGAGGGAGAGGGAGAGAGAGAATCTTAAGCAGGCTCTATGCTGGGATGGATATGGGGCTCAATCTCATGACCCTGAGATCATGACATGAGTCAAAATCAAGAGTCAGACACTTAACCAACTGAGCCACCCTGAAATCATCTTCATTTAAAGAATAATCTACTGAGAGCAAGTAATATTTTACCCAAGAATGCAAGGATGGTTAGATACTAGGATATCTGTTAATATCATAAAATTAATATGCTGTTGATATTAATAAAAAAGTCAAATAAGAAAAGTCATCTAACGCTGAAAAAGCATTTGATAAGATTTGACAGCAATTCCTGATGCAGTATTTCAAACACTTGGTTTTGATGCTCTTTGCTATTTCCAGTAAACTGTGAACATCTATCATTTTTATAACCAGATGAGAATATGTAAACGGTTTTAAAAGCACCTTTGGGAAGATAATAAATATGGTTGTATTCCAAGTTCCTAACTCCTATAATGGTGTCTCAATAAATATTTTTAATGAAGCATTCCATTAAAACAAAGTAGTCTAGTTTTTGAGAACTGGTAAGAAACAGAAAAGAGAAAATTTGTCCTTGTCTCACAGGAGATCTTTGTTGAGGAGTGTACAGCACTGCTTTTTTCTTAATGTACAGTATGAACCATCAGCAATGCCTTTGGAGGACCCTTCACCATTCTTTAGGAGATGCCTTTGAAACTTGTCCTCTTTGCTTTCTCCACGATTTGCCTGTGGCTCCCTGAGCTCGGACCCCGGTCCCTGAACTGAGCCAGTGCCCTAATCTGACCACCGTGCACACCTCGCTGATGGCTATCCTCCACCTGAACAACTCCACCTTTGACTCCACGTGCCATGCCCCAGCCCACTTCCCTTTCTTTTCAAACAACTTGAAATACCTTAGAATGGCCTCTTGTTCTTCACGTCTTGTCTGGTGCTCTGCCTACGTCTTTCCAGCATCTCTCCTCTGGCAACTTCATGACCCTGGTCTCGGTCTTTATTTTTGGTGTGGGCTATTTTGCAGAAATATTCTGATATTCTCTTCCCTTTCCTGTCAGTCTGTTACAACTAGATTAATCTTTCTATATTGGATTTATAGGTTACTCCTCTGCTTACAACTTCAAGATGCAACATTTCTGATTGAATTATATATAAAATGGTTGGCTTGACATTTGCAGCAGTCCTATTCAGCTTTTCTAGTATTCCTTACTCCTGCACCTCCTTTATGCACGCTGCACTTATTTCTCATGGGGACCATCGTCTGGCTATTCTGCTGTCTTTGCTTATGCTCTGTTCTCCATCCTTCCTTTTCTCACGAAAAACTGGCTCATCTTTGTAATGTGCAGATCAAAGGGAGTGTTCCTTGAGTAAGGCCGCCTTGATATTTCTGGTTTCTTCCATCTTCTGAACCCTCACAGCTCTCTTCAATTCTCTGATAGCTTTAGTGTACTCTTTAATTGCCTCATCTCTGTGAGAGGCTAGATTTTATTCAGTTTTCTATTTCTTGCGATGCCTAACATAGTCATTTATACATAGTAGTTCACGTAAGGATATTTTGATTCAAATACTGAATTATTTGGAAATACTATATAGATGGGCAATATACATTTATATTTCAAATGTATCAATGCCATTGATTGATTTACTCTTCTTGTAAGCCACAGTCTCCAAGCATTCCTTTGGGATGTGGTAGTACAACTGAAAGTATTAAACAGAACTATTATAAAGTTGTGTTGGTCGTGTAACTTATTTTGCAAAAAGTGATTTTTATTTTTTCATGTTCACATTCATATTTACAGAACTAAAATATTAGTAGGGTAAAGAATAAGAAAAGTTATTGTTATAACCTTGAGAGAGAATGTTAATTAAATTGAGGGACAAGGCAAGGGACAAATGCTTAAGAAAACCATTTCTTTCCCCATTTGTGATGACATGAAAACTTTATTTTCTCATATTGAGTCAAACTGCCAAGAAACTCTTGCAACATATTGAATGGTAAGATAAATATCTGCTTTTTAGAGCTTTGGACAGTGTCATTGCTTGAAAAGAAGCTTGAACTCCCCATGAGATCATCGTGGAGATAAACGCTTAAAAGCTTTCCAAAGCCGTGCTCTTGGCTCTATCAGAATTTAATTTCCCACTGATTATGTTTATATCGATTTTGGAACACATATCCACGAATATACTCAGCATAGCTACATCACTGATGATTTCCCATGCCTTGGGATACATCCCCATTTTATGTGCGCATGGAACCCACTTATACTTTCATATATATGGATACCTTGAATTAATACTGTAGTTTTTAGACTAGACCATGAAAATGTCCTTGTGGTTGTTTAAAGGCTGTTTCTTTGTAGCAGTTAAAAACAAATTGACGTATATGGGAATAGGTTTTATAAATATCTTATGCTTTATTAGCCATTCGGTCATACCTGGTTGGTTTCTGATCTGTAGTCAAAATGCAAGGGGTGTTTTTAAAAGTAGATTCCAGCTGCATAACATCGCAGGTCTGAAAACTCACGATGGGTTTATGTGGTGAGGGGATACGTAAACGTACCGGAGATCTTGGTTCTAGTCCTATTGATGTTACTTTTAAGCAAATTACTCTACCTTTTTGAGCTTCAGTTTGGGGATCATGGAAGTATTTATCTTCTAGAGTTGATGCATGTGCCTTGAGATAAGTAAGGGACTTAGCACAGTGTCTACTATTCAATACAGCTTACTTCACTTCCACTTTTACCAAAACCAAAAGTGATTTGATAAAAGAATTTGTTGACAGATGATGTTTTTATCTTTGAACTCTTTGTACCCCAGCGATTAGTGGATAAAGTTGGTAACATACAATCGCAGAACCCAAAGAGACTGATCTAATTCTTGACAGATGAGAAAATAAAGAACCAAAGACTTCAAATGACACACTCGCCATGACAGGGCAGGTCACTAGCAGCGTGGGGTTTCAAACTCAGATCAGAGGCCTCCTCCTCGTGTGGCCGGTGCTCTTTGCGCTCCGCACACTGGAAGTGCTGCTTCCAGGCATTCACCCTTTTTCCAATGATGGTTAATTAATCTTCATTCAGTGAGAAGTTAGTGGCTTCTAATCTCTTCTGTGCTTTATTCGTTCTTGCCTAGTTCGTCATAGTGTTTTTGCCAGACTAGAAAACAGCACAATGTTCTGTTATCAATTCAGCGTGGAATACAATCTCAAGCATGTGTTCTTTTTTCAGTATAATATAAAGAACTTGAGCAGAAGCCTCCCTGTAACATAGTTCATGAGTCAGTTATAATCTTTGTCAAACATGGCTCCAAATACAATCACTGATCCTGCCTCTGAAATAGAAACATCATAAAAGCCTGGCATGTACTGTGAAAGATACACTTTTTGATGGTGTTTTGAAAACTAGTTAGTCCTAACGTCATAAATCTTTAAACCTTTGAATATTTAAACAAAGATGATTTGTTTAAAAAGGACATTTGCTATTGCTGTGTTTTAGAAAAGTAAAAAAAAGAAAAAAGAAATTAATACAATACTGAGTTTAAAGTATAATTTAAAAAGGTAAGTTAAATAAAGTACTAGTTAAAACATAAAACTGTGCATAATTTTCTTTATAATAAAGTCTTCAGCAATCTATCCCAGAAGATTAGATTTTATCATATCGATAATTTACCCCTTTCCAGGAACGTTTGTATTTTGAGTTGGCCACACTTAATCGGCAATTAAATGATCTCTTTAAAAAAAAAAATCTTGTAAAGTTTGTTAATAAGCAAATCTAAAGCTATTGTAATAAGTGTTATCCATACATATGAATATTTTAATATAGGAGAGTACAATTTAGCTATTTATTCTGATTAAATTAAAATCTGAGGTTTCCCCAACTCATGACTATTTATACAAGAGAAAGTAAGTAAATATCATAAAGAATTATCAAAGGAAATACATATATAGTGATTTTAAATCTTAAAATAAGGAACTAGGTATAGCCTTGATCAGATGCACATGTAGTGATAGTTCTGTAGAAAAATTATTGCAGAGGATTATAATAGTGGTCTGGTATCAAGCTTAAAATCTTCAGAAAAAGGTGTCCTTGCTACTTTGTTAATGTAGCAAACTTTATACTTAAGTAAACTTTACAGCAAACTTTAAGTAAAAATTTTGACACAAAAGAGCCCCTCATAGTGTGATTACTCTTTAAAGAGTTCACTTTTATCGGACAATTTGTCATACAAAAACTTGAAAGTAGCTATTCTGTGCTTTAAAAATGGTTAGATTTACAAGAAATGGCCAGAACACAAACATTTAAAAAATAAACACTCTCGTTAAATGAACTTTGAATTTTCAGCTCAGAGTGCATTTCTTTACCACAATTATTGTCCTTATATTTTAGGATAATTTTTTCCTAATGTTCTAGTGTAAGTTTAGAGAATTCACTTTTTTGGCAAATCATCTTTATCAGTTTTGTATAAATTAGGGAATGCATACTATAAAAGTCACTACTATCACACTATTTTCGATGCATACTTGAAATATTCTCAATTTTTAGTGTTTTTAAAAAATTTTTATTGAGGCATAATTGACATATAACATTATGTTAGTTTCAGGTGTAGAACACACTGATTCAGTATTTTTGTATACACTGCTAAATGATCACCACAATAAGTCTAGACTGGCAGCCTTTGGTCCATATACTGTGAGATATAGGCTTTAATTGTTGTTACTTACAGTGTTTCGTGTTGCTGGCTCATGTCAACTCATCTGGGCCAGTTGTGCTCCTTCTCTCCCTCCATCCCTCCCTCCTTTCCTTCCTTCCTTCCTTCCTTCCTTCCTTCCTTCCTTCCTTCCTTCCTTCCTTCCTTCCTTCCTTCCCTCCCATTTTCCAGCTTACTACTGCTTATAAATTTTCCATTAATAATAAAAATCAGGAAAGTTTCTCAACTTAGGTTCCTGACAGGTCCTGGATGCTCCTAATACTTTCATTATTATCTGCTTTACCATCGTTTCTGACTGCTGGGGAGTTCTTATTCTTGCCAATTGCAGGAACCCAATAGTCCCCATACTACAAGCACTCTTCCTTTAAATCACTCTCGGTAATGACAATTCCTTGGAAGTTGGAAATTGAAAAAGATGGTAGAGAATAATAATAATATCACTACCAGAAAGAAATAAAAGTCATTGAATGTTTTGTTGCTCTATGCTTCCATAGATTTTATGCAGATTGAAGCAGTACAGACCTGGGTTGGAATCTCTTAGTGTGAGAACTTGGACAAGTTATCCACTCCCGGTCCCAGTGTCTCATCTGTGAAATGGTTGTTGTGAGGATTAAATGGGATTTTATGTGTAAAGTCCATAGTACAGTGCGTGGTATACAGTGGTCACCCTTTTGTGCCTTCTCCTAGTACCAAGCAGGGAGCTTCTAAGAGTTCTTGACTGCCTTCCATTTTTGCATAGAGTTTAACTTTTTCCAGAATTTTCAGCAGAGCTTGGGTGAGGGATAGCACAAATATAATTTAAGTCCTTGGATATCACTTCATGTAACAGTATTTTTGATTCAAAGGACTTCATTGCATTTAGATATCATTGAAGATCCTAGCTGGTTCCATCGAGAAAAGAAACTGGGTCCTCTGCGGAACAGAAATAAGAGATACCGTGTTTCCCTTCATTGTTCAAGGGCTTTTATGTTGAGAATTTGAAATTTTAAAGCTTTTAATAGAAAAAAAATCTCATTTCAGTAAAACACTTTGCTTCTTTAAATGATTCATCAGTCTCTTTAGTAAAGTATCATTGTAACATTGCTTTATAACATGGTTTAAAAAGGATTTACCTGGCCAAACTGATGAGCAATCGCTGGTGTGTTTTAAATTGGGTTAGATGAGTTAAAAATGGGAGAAGCAATGGAAGGTATTTAACTATTTGGACTTTTTGTATTTAGGTAGAGAAATAAAGAGTGAATATTATTCACTCATATAATTATCTATTTATTAGATAGATAATTAAAGAGTGAATATTTATCCTGAAAACGGCTGCGACTTTAAATATGTCATTCTCATTAATGAAACAAGATAGCATTTTGAAAATACACCTTTGGTGAAGTTAATTAAAACATCATTTAAAGAGTTAATTCATTATTTATAAGAACAATTTAAACCTTTAATAAAATACATTCCCGTACAGAGGACTGATTTAAATAGGTCTGGAAATGAAATTAAATGCAGTTTTTATTGCTTGCTTATTAGGATTCTGAAATTCTCATCTTAAGAAATTTAATATTAAATGTATCTTTTTCACATTTAAGGTATATACAATCAAAATGAAAAAGAGCTAATGATTAACAGTCTTATAACATTACATACAGCTACACTGTGCAGCAATAACCAGTATCCAATAAGAGCTCATCCGAATTGAGATGTACTGGAAATGTAAAATTAAAATGCAACTGGATTTCAAAGACTTTGTATAAAAAAATGTAAAATATCCCAGTACTTTTCGTATTGATTACCCGTTCAAATGATAATATTCTGGATAAAATGAGCTGAATCAAATATAAAATCAATGTAATATGTTTCTTTTTTTTAATGTGGCAGCTAAAATATTTAAGGTTACATACGTAGGTCACATTGTATTTCTACTAGACAGAGCTGCTCCAGAGAATGATTTTCAAAATAGTTAAAACATCACAGATAGACATGGCCTGAGGGATGCCACTTTAGGAACAAATCAAAAATATGCCAAACACATTGGGGTTATGAAGGAAAATTTCACACACGCAATCTGAGAAAAAAAAGAATGGAGAAAAGCATCTATAGATGTAGAATGTAAAACAGGATAGAAAATTGACATCTACAGGGGCGCCTGGGTAGCGCAGTCGTTAAGCGTCTGCCTTTGGCTCAAGGCGTGATCCTGGTGTTTCGGGATCTAGTCCCACATCGGGCTCCTCGGTTGAGAGCCTGCTTCTTCCTCTCCCTCTCCCCTGCTGTGTTCCCTCTCTCGCTGGCTGTCTCTCTGTCACATAAATAAATAAAATCTTTAAAAAAAAAAAAAAGAAAATTGACATCTACAAATTTAATTGAACATCGATAGAAATTCTTTGAAACATGCCACAACTTTCTTAAAATGTAGGTTTTGTAAGTCCCACAAATTTTGTCATAGTCAAAGAAAATTCATATTTTTCACTGAATATACTGGTGAATATTGACTATCATATGTTTATTCACTATCTGAAATTCCCCTGAATGCAATACTATTACAGCTCATGGCATAAAGTAGATGCTCAATCAATATTTGATAACGAATATGTGATTGACATAGGAGAGATGGGTAGGGATGTTTATCAGTCTTGTTCATTGATTATCTGCAGATATTAAAATAGTTCCTGGCCCATAGAATGCACACAAAAATATTGATGCATGGTGAAATATATGAAGACAGACACACACATACTAAATAATAAAGAAGATAAAGTACTCAGAAATTACCCCCAACATATGTTCAACTAGTTCTCACTATTCAAAGGGTACTGACTGTTTTAAGACATCACTATACAGCTGTTTTAATTACACATTTGCTTTAACTATGATCCTATTTCGATATGATGTTATATTTTGAGTTATGCAGGAAGACACTCCATGGAAACAATTGGAATAAGATGCAGAAATTAGTGCTTCAAAAGTTCTGAACTTGTGAGGATTAGTTTTGTTGTTTTCTCTGGCTTACAACTATGATGAAGTCATGATCTCAGGGTCCCGGGATTGAGCCCCAAGTTGCGCTTCTCCCTCTCCTACTCCCCTTCTCTCCTCCAGCCCCCCCCCAACTCCTGCTCCTGTGTGCTCTCTACCTCTCTCAAATAAATAAGTAAAATCTTAAACAAGAAAGAAATCATGATTTCAGGGTAAAACAAATCCTTACTGAACGTAGGTATACTAACTGGATGTTTTAAGGTTTCTGTTGAAGCATTGATATCACTTATTTAAGAAAGAGTAGAAAAAAAATAGATGCATTCCAGTAATAGACTTGGAATTGTAGAAATGTGGAAGTGTGAAATTTATATTTTAACCACATTTAACATAAAGTCCATTTATTGGGCGGTATATATAACACACATGTATTTCCCTTGACTATTTTTCTTCATTAAACTAACAAACCTGGGAGCGATTTCTTCACTATGAATTTTCATAAATTCCAGATACACAGTGTATTTAAATTGGCTAATGATAAAATGAAGGGGTAAAAATTAAATTTGAGGCGTATGAAGGGAATAGAGGAGGTGTTAAGGTGTTGTTTCCGCAGTTAATTGACCAGAAACTGTTGTTTGTAAAGGATTTGTGGTTCAAACTGGCTTAAGCTTTTTGTGTTAGGATAAGCAAATTCCATCCATTTCTTCATCAGTCTGTCCCCTGAGGTCCCCCCTTGCGGGTCTCTTTGCTGCTCTGCTGCACTCTTCTCTCTCCATTGTATTCTCCAGTGACATTGAACTTCTGGTTCCTCCAACTCTTGTCTTTGGGTCTTTGGAAATGCTCTTTGGATGCATTCCCTAACCCCCGTCACTTTGTCTAATTCTGGTTTAAATATCCTCTCTAAGGGGGGGGATCCTTGCTTGGTTTCTACTAAATTTTCTTGTTATGAGCTCATATAACTCCCCTACTCCCCTTTTAGGACCATTATTATACTCTCTCCAAAAAGGGCAAAATCGTCTAGCTTTGCATGTGTTTGTGTAAATTATTGTTCCAATGGCTGTTTGTTTTAATGTGCCCTACAACACCAAAAGCCTTCCCTTCTTTTCCTAGAATTTGAGGATTTCCTCATTATTTCCACATTTTAATATAGGATTATTTCCCCCTGAAAACATGACAAAAACAGCTTTTCTCCATAAACGACTAGGAAATCATTTACTTCCCTGTGTTTTCATAAGATGCATAAGTCCTGTCCCTGCTTCGGACATGTTATGAATTAATTGGTAGAACATCTATCTCTGAAGAGTTAAAGAATTGCCAACAGTGATCAAGCCCGCACACTCTCTCTGGCTCTTGATACGGTGTTGACAGCCAAGCAAAGAGCTTCTTCAATAAATCCACTCTCATATTCAAGTTTTTCCAGATGTGAGAAGTAATTAAGTCTTTGCATTTATCGAGGCCTTGTATGCTTTTCAAGAGGGAACTGGCAGCTGCGGTGAATTAACTCTGCTCCAGTGCATGTGGACGGTGTGTGTGTGTGTGTGTGTGTGTGAATGTACATATATACAAGCACATGTGTGGAATTTGCCAATAGTCAAGTGAGATCAGACCTGAGAACAAAACAAAACAAAAAGCTAATTTCAATAAACACCAAAAATTGTTACAGCTCTGTTTCACAGTTGAGAGCCCAGAGCGCTTTGTCCGGTGATATCTTCTCCCTTTCTGCTTTTGCCCAATGTTGAAGGAAAGTGATGAGGACAATTAAATCATTTGCATCTGTTAAAGGATATATATTTTTTTAAATGGTGAAGTCACGATTCTCATGAAATAAAACACACTTAAAATAAACACACTTAAAAGATTTTAACTCATTAATGAATGAGGGCACCAGTAAGATGTTAAGATTGGTTCCAAGGTGAATTTGGAGGACACGTATAAATGAGTAATAAGGAATTCCTGAAATGAATTTAGAAATAAAGGTAAAAAGCTCTGTTGGCAGGACCGGTCATCAATTGCTTTTCCCCCCCAAGGAAACAATTAATTTGCATTTGTATGGATAAAGCATCATTAGCATTGTTATCAGTTTTTTACATTTTATGGTCTGGTGAAGCAGTTCAAAGACAGCAAAAGGCCAAATTAGCCAGAAGGTAACACTAGATAACACAGGAGGTAATTTTTTTTTTTTTTTTTGCCAGTTTCAAAGTCTTTCACGATTCTTCCTGACACATCTCACACAAAATTCTAGGGAAGGGATACTTTTTGGGAGAGCCAAGCTGTTGATCATGCCTGACTCTTTGGTTCTGGTTTCGAGGCCTCCTGAGGCCAATCAGACCTTGGGCTCCTCTCTGCGGGAAGGCCTATGGAAGTGGCTGTATGAGCTTCACTGTTATTCTTACTGAACTGATGTCTCAAGTAAACAGTGAATTAAATGGAAGTCCTTCAGTTCTCCGGATGCTTATGTTAATGTAGGCTCTGACTGAGAACACCCCCCTCCTCCCCAGTCAATACATCTGGAACAATACTTTTGATTTTGGCATCCCAACCACACCCAACCCGGAAATTGTGCCAAAAATGATTTGCAGTTTCTTGTTCTTCTCCCCCAACACCGGCTTAGATATAGAGCTCTCACTTGTGGGTAGGATCTCTACTTGTGAAAACAGGAGTGTGAATACAAAAACCCATTCTATTAAATCTTATTTTAATGGCATAATTAGTAATGGTGACAATTACTCAGGTTGCTTTGTATTCTTTTGATTTCTCATTAACAAACAGTAATGAAATGGCCATTAAAAAGGAGAAGATGGGCTTAATGAATGTAAATTGTAAAAATAGATTGGGCTAATATTAAGCGGAGCTCTTGCCTTTTATAAAGAAGACAAATTGCCCAAAAGAGCTTACATTTCTGGCTTGAAGAAACAATTTCATCCCCTCATCTACAAGTAAAGTTCTCTTTTGGACAGTTGCCAAACAATGAGGAACTATGTGAGGGAAAGTAAAATGACCAGGGGTTCAACTGAGAAGCAAGAACCTTCTGGGAGATAGTCATAAGAAAAGAAAGAAAGAGAGAAAGAGAGAAAAGAAAGAAAGAAAGAAAGAAAGAAAGAAAGAAAGAAAGAAAGAAAGAAAGAAAAAGAAAGAAAGAAAGAAAAAGAAAGGAAGAAAGAACGAACCCAGGCAACTGAAAACGAGGCCATGGAAGACTGCCAAGATAGGCAAACAAGTCAAATGAACTAATTCCTCTCTCACCTAACCATTCAGGGGGGATATTTTGTAATAAGAAATGTTGAATTAATTTTTAAAGTGGAAAAATTCAGTTTATCTATAGAAGTTTTCCTCAACTCAGAACTGAATCTCCAACTATTTGAATTATTATGGATTTTCATTTGCAACATTACCATGTTGGCAGAAAGCACGTGTTCTATCACTATCAAGAAAAGAGGAGAAAGTGAAATAAGTATGAAAAATTGGT
This sequence comes from Ursus maritimus, assembly GCF_017311325.1. Classification (NCBI taxonomy): domain Eukaryota; kingdom Metazoa; phylum Chordata; class Mammalia; order Carnivora; family Ursidae; genus Ursus; species Ursus maritimus. The sequence goes on from NW_024425675.1 coordinate 14,339,481, forward strand.
CATAGTCTGGGCAATTCTTATTGCATGTGACTTTAATAGCATTGCAGACAGGGGAGTGCTGCAGACAGCGGGTCACTGCAGACAGGGGGCGCTGCAGACAGGGGGCGCTGCAGACGGGGAGGGGGCGCTGCAGACAGGGGAGCGCTGCAGACGGGGTCACTGAAGACAGGGGGCACTGCAGACAGAGAGTACTGCAGACAGGGGAGCACTGCAGGACCCGTGCTAGTGGTACAAAGGAGTTTCCTTGGCCAAGGGCTCTGTCCCAAGACCTGAGTCACCCCTGGGACTTGGCAGTTGCTATGGAAATAATTTGTTTACACAAAAACATCAAACTGTAAATAGATTAAAGACTTCTGGGGGCTCCTGGGTGGCTCAGTTAGTTAAGTGTCTTACCTTCCACTAAGGTCATGATCCCAGAGTCCTAGGATCCAGCCCTGCAGCGGGCTCCCTGCTCAGTGGGGAGTCTGCTTCTCTCTCTCCCTCTGTACCCACCCCAATCACTCGTGCTCGCGCTCTCTCTCTCAAATAAATAAAATCTTAAAAAAAAAAGGAAAACTTTATATGAATTTTATATTATACTTACAGGTGAGAAAGAAAAAAAAAAGATACATTCAATCGAAAGAAATAACGTATGTAGCTTCCCAAACAATCCATTAAGGAGTTCATCCAGCATGTCCTGAATGATTTTTAAAAATTTTTATTTTCTGCCTTATCTTAGCACAGAGTATGCTTTATTCACCATTACGTCCCCAGCACCAAGCACAGTGCCTGGCATAGCGACACTTATTTGAATGAACGAATATAAAGCTTGGGTTAAGTTTTGGTCCTGGTATTCCATTGAATAACTTTGTGAATGAGACAAAAAATGAATTTCTCTTGGTCTTAATTTTGTCCTCTGTAAAAGAGAGGGCTTTTAGTAAGATTGATTTCTTTTCTTTTTTTTCTTTTTAAAGATTTTTAAAATTTATTTATACGACAGAGATAGAGACAGCCAGCGAGAGAGGGAACACAAGCAGGGGGAGTGGGAGAGGAAGAAGCAGGCTCATAGCGGAGGAGCCTGATGTGGGGCTCGATACTATAACGCCAGGATCACGCCCTGAGCCGAAGGCAGATGCTTAACCACTGTGCCACCCAGGAGCCCCTAGTAAGATTGATTTCTCAAGGATCCCTCTGGCTTTAAAATTCTGACTCTAAAATTCACAAATGGAAAATGTGTGTTTACCTTGCATGTGGTGTTTGGTTTTGCTTTCAGAACTTCTGTGCATAATCGCAACAGATTATTTTCTGCCAGCACAGTGGAGAGTCAATAAGAATGTATTACATGATGGGAAATGAGAAAAAGCAGCAGTTGAAGTCCACGGAAGGTAATTCACCATGGGGATTAGATGTCACTATGAGAGACACAGTCATCTGAAGTAGCTTTGGTGAGATTTCCTCCCCACACTTCTAGAAGTTTGCTAGAAAAGCTTATAGAGATTGCTCTTCCCTTTTTCCAAATAAAGATAATGTAATAGATCTTCTATAGAATATTAGAACAGTCTTTTGGCAGAAGACTTGAAGGAAACAGAGTTCACACATTCTGCTCCCTTATGGAACAAATATAAAGCACAGAGAATTTCCTTGTAGAATTCTCTACACAGCTATGTTTAAAATAGCTTAGTTGTTATTTTAAAAGTAAAGGTTTCCAAATTCAGCACCCTTAGGGGACTTCTTGTTGGCATTTTGCTAGTAAGCAGGATATGTGATGCCATTAAGTTAGCCTGTATCAAAAATCATTTCATGAAAAGACCAACAACTGTTCTAGAATACGACATTTTTTTTTTTTTCAGAGTAGGATAATGTTTCCCTAAGTAATACTTCACAGAAGAATGTTAACTTTCTGGAGCATCGGGTATCATTAAAAAATGGTATGTAGGTAGATTAGATTAGATGAATAGGATTTCATATTTCAGAAATGCTGGATTAAGGAAACTTAAATAGTTTTCTTGGTTGTGGGTCTTCTTGGAGTTTCTGATTTGTCATTATGCCATGTAGATCTCTAAGTGATAGGGGTAGAGATGAACACATAGATTTTTCCAAATACATTTGCTTAAGAAACCCCCTTCCCCTTCTAGAGTATTCTGTGGAATGTTAGCCTCATGGAAAACAACTTGAGGAATCATCTATATATAGTGACGTTTAGAATATTTTTCTTGTCAGAATTTTTAGTTTAGTTAAGGCCAAAGCAATTAAGAAGAAAATTTAAAACTAGATACGATATCTAGAGAAAATAGCATGATTCTTGGCTACTTAGCATACTGTGTTTGGAATAAAGTTGTATTTTATAATTAGTTTCATTATTCGCCATGAGGTATTTTTTTATGTCCGACACTGAATTGTTATGATTCTGTGAAAATTAATTTACCCTAGGTTTGAATAACCAAACTGATAAATTATGAGTAGTATAGAGCCTTGTTATTGCCTAAATTGACAATAAAGGACTTTTTGAGAAATATATTTATAATTATATAACTGATGACACATACAACATTATAAATATTGTTATAATTTGTTTTTCCAACCTTTTCCAGGCATGTAGTACACATTGAGGAATATATAAAGAATGAATATTTTATAATATAAAAACTAGTGAATTTGTAAAAATTGACACAATAGGCAGAATCAGAAGAACATGGTTATTTTTTTTGAAACAATGATGTTTCTAGAATTCTTAAATGATATATCAACCTATGTTAACTGCAACTTCTCGTGTTTAATGATGTTTACAATTAAAATAATACAATAGCAATATAAGATTAACGGTCATAATTAACTCAGAATAGATTCTTTGAAGTGGTTCAAAGGGCTTTTCATAATAAATTACTAGCCTTTAATCAGCTAATTTAAAGTTAGTACCTTTTAGAATGTGAGAAGTATGTGTTTGTCTCATAAAAAATTTAACTTAGGTTAACAAGATGAGTTTGAATGATCCGCATTCACTATACCAAATCCAAGATATGTCTGACATTCCAGCGAAAGCTTTATTTAGATGGAGTTGAGAAATCTTTGAGATAACAGGCTTTGGACTGTGCTATCTTGAGTGTTATAGTGGAGTCGTTTTCCCACCATCTTTAAGTCTCTTTCAAGCTATTTTATGAATGAATTAAATTAGTGAAATACACATAAATCGTCTCTTTTGGATTGCTTACCCAGTTTAGAGAATGTTGACTTTAAAAGGTCACAAAATCGAATTTTGCCTCTTGGAGTGGTATTTCCACTTGGGAGGCTGGCCCTGGCTGATCTCTGCAATCCCATCCGTCCACTCACACGCAGTTGTGATAAGAGGGTGAAGTGGGAGCTAAATAGGGATGAGGCCTGGGCAAGGTCATTTCTGCCAGAACTCCAGAGACTCCAAGAGCTCAAGGGTGCTGTAGTCCAGAGAAAGGACCTGTCCTTGTAAATTCAAAAAAAAAAGAAAAGAAAAAAGAAGAAAAACCCCAAAACTTCTATACATAAAAAGTAAAAATGAGGGTCCCTGTGTTTGAGGATGCAAAAGATGAAATGGAAGAGGGAAAAACAGAGGAAGAGGAAGATGAAGACGACGTGGTAAGTGGGAACACACCAGCTGAAGAAGGGTATTTGTTCCTCTAAGTTGATCATTAGAAAAAAATGCTTCCTTTCCTTGTTTTTCTGAACAGGTGTTCTTTAAGCCAGTTATTGAAGACCTGAGGATGGAATTGGCCAGAAAATGCACCAAACTCATTAGTGATGTAAGTGGCTTAAGTGATTTTTTCTTATTTTGCATTGTGTGTGTTTCATCGAATCATCGAGTTGGGGAGAAAACCCTGCAATCATCTGTTAAAACACAATTATTTCCCAAATCATGGAGCAAAGTCCAGAAAGTTTTGTTGATTTCTTAAAGGTCACCTATACAGAGAATTTCTGTAGGAGCAGGTCTCTGTGTTCTTAATCCAGAGTGCCATCCCTTATGAATTTCACTGTCACTCTGGCATGACATTTCAGAGCACATTTCGTGGGTGAACCGCAAAGGCTTTTAAAATTTGTATGGTGGTGAAATTTGTTTTGGGACGATCTCTGTCTAAATGAATGGTTAAAAAAAAAACATTTAGGGGATTTTTTTGAGGACTCTGATGAATGCAATAGTTTTTGAAACCAGGAAAAAATATATATCTATATATACCTTACGTGTATTTACAATTTGGGGTTCATGGGTTACTGAACTGCATGGTAAGAAGCCTGAACTAGACGATGATGGTATTAGTAAAAAGGAGCATTTTTCTCATGACTTTTTTCATTAACTGGGATCAGTGTATATCTTATCTCCAGGGAATCCTAGAATTGTAGAACTATGCAACATATATATACACTAGTAATTATGTACTGGTAAACCAGTGAACATGTAAACTAGAATTCTAGAAGCCCAAGGAAAAAGTATTGCTCACCAGAGAAAAGCATTTAGATGCTCCTCATTAACACAACTGTAAGAGAGTTGCTGGGGCCGAGGAGAGATGACTCATGGAAAGTGAATAGGGCCTGGGGCTGTAGAGAAGCGAGCTCAATACTGGCTGTTTCTGTTGTAGTTAATGAACAAAGCGATCAGAATATTTTGCAAATGTTTGTTTTCAAAGGAGGTCAGTCCGGGGAAGTGGATGATGCGTTGGCATGTTCTCTGAAGTCAACCTGCCTGCATCAATTTAACAGTAACGTTAGGGCAGGTTATGTAACCAGACTGGGCTCAGTTCCTCAAGGGCAACATCTATTACAGTATCTTTAAGTAACAGTAACACATCTGAAATGTCTGGTGAACTGTCTGGAACACTGTGAGCCCTCAAGAGATGTTAGCTGTTATTAACTACTACATCTGTAAATTACTTTTGTATCCATCCAGTCACATTTTATATATGACTCTCTGTCTCCTTGGGTTTTGTCAGAAAGAGCCAGAGGATGTGGGAATCATACTCTTTCCATACATTATGTAATTGAATTTTAAATGGAGTATTTCTTTGTGCTATTACCTGAGAGCACTAAGCTACTGCATGTGAAAGTTCCTTGTAAATGATAATAAGAATGGAATGATGACAACAACAATAACATCAGCCTAGTTAAGATTTAGCGAGGACCATGTGCCCGGCATTGCAGCTTCTGAGGGGGGTTCGGCTGCTTTTCGCATTTTAGAGGTGAAGAAACAAAGGCTCAGAGAGGTTAAGTATTTTGCCTGGGTCACACAGTTAAGCAGTGGGGAAAAGGATTGAACCCAAAGCCCTCTAATCCTTAGCCATTCTCCTGTGTTTGCTTTTACCATAGATTTCCCTGCACAGTTTCTCTTAGCTTTCCTATTATTGATTACACAAATATTGGTAATAGAAACGCTACCATTGAAAACCTGAAGTTTCACGGCTCCGAAAACAGTACCTCTTCCAGCATTGTTATGTTTTTTATTAAAGGGTAATTGTGGATGAGCTAAAGTGTATTATATAAACCATTGGAACTGAAGCAGCAACTTCAGTGAGTGGGTGATTTTGCTGGAGTTGTTCCGGATAAGATCATTTTTCAGTGACTGTAAAACCAGCCTCGTGGTGAGGGGCATGGCTTTTACCATTTTGCCAAGCCAAAGCCATGATATTCCTTTAGCGTGTAGGAGTAATTTCTCTTTATTATAGATGTATGCTGCATGGCAAAATGTCTGTACTACCTAAATACTTCGATCACAGACTGTGGCCTAATTTTTATCTGTGTACATGTTCACCTTTTGTTTTGAAATAGAAGTCCATACTTTTTAAGATACTCTTTTAAAATTTTTGGGATTTGTATATTTACCAACGAAGAGTCTGAACAAGTACTTCTTTTGTCTCTAAAACAAAACTGAAAGGAGGAGTTCGTTCCATCATTTTAAAAACAAATTTTAATTGACACTTCCTGGAAGGACTTTATGTATTGGACCCAGTAGAATTTTCTAGTTTTTCAAAGTTTGGTTGGAAAGGTATTTATTAAATACTAACTGCTTTATCCACTGTCTGCGTCATGGGTGTTTTTCTATGGAACCGATGAACTTACATTGGAAGTTCTCATGTTTATTATATTGTCTACATCACTAGATGGTTGTCTAAAATGTGTAGTTGAGTTTTGTTGGTCATGGAGTGAAAACAGATACAGATGTGGACGAATGGTCCTGGGGAGTTAGTTGGGAGCTCCAGTCGAGGCCCTCTCCTGCTTCTCACGGGCCCCCCCGGTTAGTGGCCTGCATTTCACTTAGCGCACAGGCCTTTTCCCAGGTCTCAAACTTAAAGACAGATTTTCAGATCTGTGCATTTTGTTTTCCAATCCCTTGTATCCCAGAGGAACATCGGTGTGTTTATCTGAGCCTTTCTGTCTGAAGGCGATCTATTTGTAGCCCATGTCACCGACTGCATTTGGTGACTTCTTTGCCCGGTCTGCACGGGGCTTCAACTTGAACCTGTGAGAAGTTGCCTCACGTTCTGCTCATACAGCTAGTGGGCCACATACCTGGGATCTGAAACAAGGTCTGCCCGACTCCCAGACCTTGGCCATCATCATGCCGTTCCTCTCCTGCTGTGTGCTAGGTACCCACATGTACTACTGTGCTCTGTGTCAAAATGTTACCTAGGAAGGGTCTAGAGATAAGTCCAGGGACTTCCAGTTCTCCCTAGAAAGAAATGGATGTTTTTCAGGTCAGGTGGCTTCACTTTGGGGGATCAGTGTGAGGCATTTTTCCATTTTTTTACTCTTCCTGGTTTCCCTCTGCACAACTCTCTTCTCCAAATTACCTGGTCCTCTGAAGCCATGTCCTTTATTTTTCTGTTAACCACATAATGCTTTTTATTTCCCCAGATACTCTCTCTCTCTCTCTCTGGGCCTATTGGTCAACTATCTAATGAATTCCTTGAATAAGTCAAATCTATTAACTATACTGACCCATCAGAATCATGGATCTAGTTGCCTTTTGTCAGGTGGTCGTAGACCGTATTAGGTTAAAGGGGATATTTTTGTATGTTTCTGATAAATTAGGCATCAAGAGTGTCTGCAGAGCAAGTTTGGGCACATCGGCATGAAGCCTGTGATGCGGTGTTTTGGTTCAACCCTTTTGAGGGTGTTCACTTGCATGGCAACAGAAAGAGCATTTTCCAGGCAAATGAACATTGTTGTGGGTAAATCTTTCCAGTGCTAAAAGCATCAGATTCCATGGCTATCCCTCCAGAGAAAGCTTTGATTGTGTTAAGAGAACCTGGGACAACAGCCTTGGTTATGAGTGTCCCCCACCCTGTGACCCCACAGTGAGGAAGCTGCGGTTCTTTCTTCCAGGGTTCGATGTATTGAGCCAATATGGCTTCATTTGCGAGAAGACTTTCTCGATACTTTTGGTTAAGAGTGCCTGTAAAAGGAGGGGCATCTGGGTGTCTCAGTAGGTTAAGTGTCTGGCTTTGGCTCGTCATGATCTCAGGGTCCTGGGATTTAGCCCCGTATCGGGCTCCCCATTGAGTGGGTCATCTGCTGGCCTCCACCCCACAGCCCCTACCCCTGCTCACATTCTTTCTCTCTCTTCCTCAAATAAATAAATAAAATCTTAAATAAAAAGAGTGCCCATAAAAGGAAATATCCTCAGACGTTTCTACATCTGTCATTGAAGTTCAGCCAGTAGCTAATGTCATACCAAGTGAAAGAGACCAGGCTAAGAGGAGAAAGCATCACTGAACTGATTTAACTCTAATTGTAGTTGAGACATGGTGGGATCAATGGTGGTGGTCAGAGCAGCAGTAAATATTTGGGGTATCTTACTGTGTATTAAGGCATCAACTTTGCCCACTTTTTTTTTTTTTTCTTTTCTCAATTAGAAAGTAACTAGGATAGTATCTTGGTTATGAGTGCAGATGGCCCCCAGTGACAGGAAGACCCTAGTACAGACACAACATATAGGTGGGATTTTCACATAATGAAGCGTGGAGGTAAGAGGTCCAGTGTTGGTGCAGTGCATGTTCTCAGGCTCTCAGGTTCCTCTCCTTCTGTGTTGTCATTCTTAGTATGGTGACTTTCCTCCCTGTGATGACCTCATTGCGGCTGCATCCCTGTGACTGGGGAATGGAAAAGGTGGAGGGGCAAAGTGTCAAAGGGCTGTGTCGGCAAGTCTTTCCCCTTTGCACCAGAAACACCAGGAACACTGCTGGGAAGACTTCTACAAATGTCCTGTGGCCAGAGCTGGGCACCGGGGGTGGGGGTGGGGAGGGCAGTCACTGGCCAAGGGGAAGGAGCAAACTGTGCCTGACTTAGAACAATTCATCCTCTGGGTCTGGGCAGGGGTCTGGCTATGCTCCTAAATACATTTGGGTTCTGTTATTGGGCAAGAAGGGGGTCGCATAGGCAGTCTATCCCAATAGATGGGGCCACGGCTGTGTTTGGAAGTGGCTGTCTATTTAGTGATTTTATTTCACCTAAGATGTTGTGTCCCTCATCGGTGTAGTTCCCGTCCATTTGTCTTTTTCTATTATCCTGGTATAGGAAGGCTAACACTAAGTGGCATTCTTTATATAAAAATGTAAGATCATTTGCTTATCATCACTCAAGTTGTAAAATTCATTAGCAATACAATAGGACTGACAATAAGCAAATTACATGTGTGTGTGTGTGTGTGTGTGTGTATGTATGTGTGTATCTTTTAAACAAAGGAAGGACTGGAGACCCCTCTTAAGACTGAGCTATTTGCCTGCACAGTGAAGGAACTAAATACTTCATCCTTATCCTGTGCTCTCGCCCTGAACATTCTGCTCAGGTCAGAGCTTATCGGGGGCCCATGGCCATCACACATACCACTGCAGTCAAGAATGTGACTGGGAGGGGGAGAAGATGGTGGCAAAAGATAAAAATAATGAGCCAAACTTAAGCCTAATGATAGGTTATTTTCTCTCACACTTAATTATATAACGGGGATACTTTTTTTTTTCTCCTTATGATCAAAATAGCCTACTATTTATCATACTGCCATTAACGGTTTAATTACTAGTGACTGAGGAGGGTGATTTGCAGAGCCCTAAAATTATGGCTAATCTCTGAGAAGAAAAAAAAAAAGTAATTTAGTGCTCAGATAAGATAAATATGTTCCAATGTTGATTTCATGAATAAAGCAAATGTTTAATGTGGTCGACGTCTAATACCTAAGAGTCACAGCAGTGAGATATGGTATTTTGCAATAATTTTGCTTATAATTTATCTGGTCATACCTTAGGTCGAATTATGCCCCTCAAATCAGGTTTACACGTGGTAAAATCTCTAGGTAGTATTAGTGTTGCAATATCGTGTTAGTCATGTCCTTTAAGAACCAGGTATATCGTCAACTAAACTTCACTTTTAGGTTATAATTAGGGAGACCGTGTAATTTATCATCTGAACGGGGACATTTTTTTTCAGCGTATTTACAGCATTGGGTAGATAAACATGACTTTATTACAGGGTGATATAAATTTTAGCAAATTACCTTCATCCTCTCAACTAGTCATAAATTTTGCCTCACCAGTTTTCAGATTGAGTGGCAATTACCACGAGAGTGGGCTTACATTTTAGGGCCTTGTCCATAGTTCCTGACTTCAGCACATGTGTTCATGCAGGGTCTCCCCCCAGAGTAACAATTCTGGCCTCTCCTCGAGGGGGAAAGGTATAATTCCTTTCACTACTGAGTTTGAGAGAAGAAATGAGCATGCTCAGCTCAGCCTCTCTGGACTTTCTCTTGTGCATTTGCCTACCCATAGCATTCTGGAATGATCTCCTCTACCAGGTGGCAAGCTTTCAGGGCAGATTCTGCTCTTGTTGGGGGAGGGGAGGCAGATAGGGAGGCCTATGGTTGCTCCTAAGTTGGGTAAGTTTCATTTGAGCAGAATTAATTAGTATAAAGGAAGCTCATCGTGGCTGTAGTTTGAGCCCCTTCCTCTAATCCCAGCATGTATAGGTAATGATGCTAACAGTAATCTCCACTTGTTTGATTTCTGCCTCTACTTCTTAATTGGTTCCATCTGTCCTGATGGCTACTTGTCTTGAACTTAGAGGTAGGCAGCTATATTTTTGTTTGATTGTAGGCTTAATTGTTCAGTCAGTGGCTTGAAAGTAACAATAAACTGGGACACTTGTCGAATGAAATGAGAGTGTTGGATAATTATGCTGAGCAAGCTGGGCAGACAGGACCCATAGTCAGTGTGCGTCCGCCCACGTGATCCTTGATGATAACAGGACTCTTACTTATCTAAAGAACAGTCTTTTTTTCCCCCCCTGTGTCTCAACCCCTTTGCGGTTCTGTGCTAGATATCCATTTATTTGATTTCGCTGGTTTTGAGCATAATTCCTCATGTTATTTACTTCAGAAAACAGACTTCCACAAGTAATTCTTCTGTTCAAAAAGGGTGCATTAAAATTGTGTTTCTTCTTTCTCATCTTCTGTAAATTATTCTCTCTTTTAGATTCATTATAAAGAAGAGTATAAAAAGTCTAAGGACAAGTGTACATTCGTGACTGACACTCCCATGCTAAACCATGTAAAAAATATTAGTGCTTTCATTTCTGAGGTAAGGCATAAAAACAAGCAAAATGGTTTGCATTTTCATATTCTATTTATGTAGATAAAAGTCTGTGCATTAAAATTGGAGAGGAATATCTTTGAGAGCACCACTGAGTGTTGGTAATATCTACGTAATTATGTGACCCTGTGCACAATGTCAATTAATTCTATGGTTGATATGTTTTATTATATATGTCTATATTTCGACTCCAACTCTTTCATATTTATATAGAATTACTCTTGAAAAGAGATGTTTTATTTGATAAGTAGGAAGTACTGGAAAAGAGGTTTTAGAAATTCCATTATTTTATTTCCTAATAGGTATATTAGATATAAATTGTTGAATATCATTTTGAAAATAAGCAAAATTTACCAGCTGATTCTATAAAACATGATATCTTTGGTAAGTAATTTTAGATCAATTTAAACTATTTTGAGAAGGATCAGTTCAACAGAGACCCTTATTATGAAACCACAGAGAAATGCACTGCATTCATTTCCCAGCTGAAAAATCATATAGTCTCTATCTGGGAGCATTTCAAACTGCAGATTAGACTGCATTATGAAGCACCATGTTAACAGCGATTTCTGTGGGGAGGCATTTCTGTAGCCTGTGACTAGGTCACTTAGGAGAGAGAAATTTGAGAAGAGGATGAGTAAAACAGTATTGTAAACGACTAACCTCTTGTGTTCCATAAGTTACGTTGGAAAAAGGTCAACATGATATTCTCAGGATTGCTTTCGCTGACGTGAAAACGTTTGGAAGAAAACTGGCAAATTTTCTCTTCTTGAGTACCCACATCCAAAGAGTTGTGAGAACACAAAGATTACACAGGGTCTATGCTCAATAAATTCACACTCACATCTAGTTCTGAGTGGGGGTAACATCAAAGTGTGGAAAAACGTGGTTTTGTTTGATTGGTTTTCGTTGGCTGTTATTTCTCCTGTGCAAAAACTCTCTTGATGTTTCTCATTCCTAATTGATTCTTTTTCCTGAAGGAGTTAACTGCAGAGCAAAAAAAAAAAAAAAAAAAGGAAGTAGGTAATCTGTTGTGTTACTTTCAACCTAATCTCTCTAAGAGAGATGGTGAAGGAGAGTTTCTATTTATTAGTAATGAACTTTGGGGATCACTTCGAGACAATGCAGATTGGAGGTGGGAAGGCACAGAAACACCAAAGAGGCACCCTCCCTGCCTCCCCCCCACCCCCCCGCAGTTGTGGTGGAAGGAGGTTAAAAACATTTGCATAAAGGAGCTCTGTCCTTTGCAGTCAAGTTCTAGACATTACATACTACCAGCTTGTATTTTCTGGAACAACTCAAATGTCTCATTTTTCTCAGGTTTTTCTTTGCTGATCAAACACCCGAAACTCTCCATATAGACAAACAGATTTACTTTTAGAAACATGCATGGGTTGAAATAGAAGAGTAGCTATTATTTTCTTGAGCACCTCATTTTAAAGCTTTTTCTGTAATAAATTGGACTTGTCTCTTTTCAGAATATGTTCTTCACTCTAGTATCTAAGGTTAAAATGGTCTTCAGGTTTTTGAATTAATTCTGTTTCTGACGAAAGTTTTCTTTTATTCTCTGTCAATATTCACAGTAAAAAAAAGTAATGCTTATTAATTTTTTTTTCTGTTTTTTTTCCCCGCTCTAGGCAAAATACAAAGGTACCATTAAGGCGAACCTCTCCAATTCTCTTTATAAGCAGATGCCAGCCACAATTGATAGTGTCTTTGCAAGAGAAGTTACTCAGCTTCAGAGTGAGGTGTGGTTTTCCTAAATTGTTATATAACTATATAAATAAAAATTTAACCACATACAATTAGCATCTTAAAACATATTAATATTTAAAAAATATATTTAAACATAGCAAAAAGGTTGTTTCTTGGATATTACATATTGGATGAAAATTGGAAGCAGCTGATTCATGGGTTGTTGGTAGTCACTGGTGGGTCATGGAAAATGAAAAGGACAGGCAAATTTGTTAGTCACGTGATGCCGTTTTCCCTAATTCTAGTGACAATTATTAATAGAACAAATTTTAATCTTATTAGGATAGCTTACTTAGATTAAAATCTGACAGCCGATATTAAACCTGTCTCTGATTTAGCATGTGATCTCTAAGTGGAGAACGTTCTTATTCAAAGTCCCATAAAGAGTTAATGGTTAAATTCAGGATCCACAGGTCTGTGCTTCCTCAGTTAGGCAGGAGTTTCCTGAGTTTCCTTTTCTGTGGATTATGGATTTCATTTGGAGTATCTCAGGTGGCGGTGGCCATTATAGTGATTACAAGTTGCAGACGAACTCAAGAACAGTCATCTTGTGAGCTCATTTTGAATTCAGAAGAGTAATTTTCCTCTTTTGTACATTAGACATAAGGGATACATAGTACATTTAATTTGTTGTATTTCTTAAAACAGAATTTCAAAATAGACTATTTCACCTCTTTCTTAAGTTGTTATTTTGTTTTCTCCATAGCACAGTTTTTTTTTTTTTTTTTAACTTTATGAATTTGCTACTCGGCTTCCTAAGTGATATAAGAGCAGGGACTTCTGTGTCTTGTTCTCTGCTCTATCCCCAAGCTTAGAACAGTCCTTGGCACACAGGGGGATAGTCAGTAAATACTGGTAAAATGGATTTTGTTGAATTCGTTGATTCCCTTTATAGGAAATGTTTCCTTTTATGTAGTTTGTATTCTCCATGCTACATTTTAGGTTAAAAATCATAATGAACACATAGAAATGCTTACTATGTGTCAGGTGCTGATCTATACATTTCACATATATTTATATCATTTAATCCCCGTAAGTACTCTGTGAGATAGCCCCATATCAGCGATGTGGAAACTGAAGCACAGAGGAGTCAAGGAACTTGCCTGAGATCACACAGCCAATAAATGGCAGAGTCAACGCATGAACATGGATAGCCTGGCTTCAGAGTCTGGGTTCTTAACCACACTCTGTATCACCTCTTTCTTACCATTTCCACCACTCTTCTTCTTATTAAACAAGTTGACTTCTTCCTTCAGAATCTTTTTAGTTTTAAGTAGAGGATACCTAAGTAATTTTAAAATAGTCTGAAGATAAAGTACTCTTGAAAAAAACTGTGCATTGTTACCCTTTGCAGAACATCTTTAAGTACTTTATTATTACAAATTTAAATGTCCTCTGTGTACTCATCTTGGCAGTAAGCTAATCTCAGCTGTGCAACATGAGGCTAAAAATATATGATATCAGAGTTTTGCATGGCTGACCATGACTAATATGTCCCCCCTTTTTTTTTCTCACAACATCTGGTCACCTTGCCACTTGCTGATAATGTACAGACTACTTAATAAAGCAAATAAGTATAACCCAACACTTGATATGTGACAAACAACAGTTATACAAGAAAGAAAGAATAGTCTCTTATTTTTATACTTGGGAAGGTAACCTTGTCAGATATTTACATCCTCATTGCTGTGCTAAGTGCCCAACTTTACTCACCTTCTTATGGCAGAAACAGAACGATAGTACATGAACACGTGCAACGGAGGACTTAGTGTGCGAGACGATCCATACAGTATATTGTGGAGTCTATCCTTTCCCCCCAGAGTAAGTTGTCACTTACGTTGTTAGCATGGGTTATGCTATAATGGAGTGTGCCCCCTGGGAAAGACAGGTGTGTGCTCCCAGCACTGCCCACTGCTGTAATTAGTCACCGAACTAGTTAGTAAGGAAACACCTGGATTCTGAATAAAGTATCTAGTTCAATGGAATAATGTAATGTAATAACATTTCTTGAGGTTTGCATAAATCAATTTTATGGTTGCTAAAATTGTAGTTCTTAGAGCTTGCCTGGTAAGAAGACTAGCAAGAAAGTAAAACTATTTGACAGTGTCTGAGAAAACTAAACAACTAACTTTTTACCGTGTCCAGATCATATCAGATTTGCGGTAACCTAAATTAGAGTAGTAGACACATTCTGGAATTTCAAGGTGGTCTGGGTTCTAATGAAAAGTCTCCTAGATTGAGGACCCTGGGTCAAAATGTTACGTTCAAATCAATTTGCAAACATTCTCAGATGCTTAAATCCAAACTAGAATGATAATGTGAAGTGAGCTAGATTAATCCTCCTTATAGACAATGACTGAGAAGTCGTTTTAAAAGAGAGAGGGAGGTGGAGATTTTAGGATGCCGTTTTATGAGCTATTCCCCATTAACAATTTTATAAACAAAGACCACAAAGAAAATTTCTGGGAATGGATGGGCCATGCCACGAAATGGTGAGATCCGTCTCACCAGGGCTCCTTCAAGCAGAGGCTAAATCATCTAGCACAGAAGTAATACAGGCTACTCAGGACTCAGGAGGTGTTCGACAGCCTATGTTTTTATCTGTAGTGGCTCCAGGGTCCTGCTTCAGGAGCTCTAGAGGAGTCCATGCTGTGGGACTAGCAGTGCAGTTACCCATATGGTAGTTATAAAATATCCTGAAGTTGGAAATGTATATAGACCTTAGGTATATATATGATACAACAATATACTAGGCTATCCAATATACAAGATAAACATATAAACTACTTTTAGAAACATATTTATATGTAAATATATAAGACTATGGCAAGTGTCCTCCACTAGTTAGGTATCCGGTAGCAAAGCGACCTTGATTGCTACACAATAACGACAAGTCCTAAGAAATCAAATTTATCAGAAAATTTATTAGCTTGACATAATTTTCCATTAGCTGTTTTAAGGATGAAAATTAATATGATAAATTAAAGTTCAGCTGCCTCCAATTTGACGTAATCTTAATTCTAAAGTGGTACTTCGTTGCAGCTATAAATGAAATGACTTTTAATGCCACAAGTAGAAAATTACGCAGCCTTTTAAAGAAAGAGTGCTTTTTAAAATTGTGCTTGATGACTCACCATTTCTGTGATAACCTCCTAAATGATCAGCGTTGCTTATGTTTATAAAGCCACAAGTCATACAAACTAAACCAGGCACCCAGGAAAAAGGAGCAAGGTACACGCTATCTCCTTTTATTTAAGAAGAAGGAACAAATCTGACGAAGGTTTCTTCTTGGCTTAATAGATCTGGTCACTCATTAAACTCCTCCACCTTTCCCCGAGAAAGTTATAATACAGAATGTAATGGAACTGACATAATGGTTTTTGCCGACTTAAATGGAGGTCCTTAATGGGTTTCCTGTTTAACGTAACTAATTGGTGAAAATGTAAAGATATGTTCATGAGAATTAGATATCCTGATGGATTGTATCAATGGATAGACTCTAACAAGATGAGCGATCCCTGGAATAACATGGGGGTGCTGCGTGTGAGTCCTGATAATTGACTACATATGCAGGATTGGATGTGAGAACAGAGTGGGGCAGAACTGAACAAGGCTTAAGGATACTTGGTGACAGAAATCTCAATGTAGTTATCAGAAGGAAAACACTGTGATCTATGGATACATGAATAATATTGGATAGCACAGAAGAGATCATAACCCCCACTAAATTAATTGGACGGTTCTAATTAGGAGAGGTCAGACCACATCTAGAACATTCTGGGCATCTTAAGAAAGAGTGGATTAATTGGAAATTGTGCAGAGGAGGGCAATTAGGGGTATAGGGGCTCAGGACCTTACTCCGTGCAGATGGTCTGGAGGAATGGGAGTTACTGACATCTGGAGTTGCATCCGGTGAACTAGAGTCTTCCTACCTGGCTGCCAGGGGAAGACACACCAGGGCTTCCTTAAGGCAGGAGCTTTGTGTCACAGCTTCCACGATTTAGAGACTGTGACACCCCAGCGTGAGTTCCATTTCAGCAAACGTTTTCAAGAAGAAGTTGGTGGGGGAGCCAGACAGGAGATTTAAATATTGATAGTTACAAGAGATGGTTTTCTTTCTTTATGGTGAGATGCGATGATTTTATTTTTAAAAATGAGTTTTGTAAATATCATCTTAATCCTCTAGGCAAGTATATTATCTAAGTTAAACAAATGGTTAATACTGTTTATTAAAACCCACGAGGGGTTTAAGTTCATGAGAATATTTAGTAAACTCATTTATTCATTCATTTGCTAAGCATTTATTGCATTTCTATTCTCTGTCATTGAGTATGAGAAGCACAGGATATTAAAAGATGTGTGAGAAGAGATAGGCGTAGCTCTCAAGGAGCTAGTATTGGTAAAAAGTTTTTCCTTAAGTTGAACTGTTATTCTTTTCTGTTAAAAATTAGATCTTATTTTGTTCTTGTGAATACTCTTCTAGTTTTTCTCTTTAAATTGACTCTGTTCTCCTGCGTCGAGTTATTCTAACTCCATTTAATACCTTTTTATTATAAAACTTTTAATATCTATTTAAAATTAATTTTAAAATAATTTATTCTTTCATTCATTCCTGTTTTTATTTTTATTCATTCATTCATTGAGCAAATATTTATTGATTCTTACTTTGTGCCAGGCACTATTTTGGGTTCTGAGCAATCACCAAGCTAGATAGTTATGTTCTTGTGAGGGAAGACAGAAAATAAGTAATTCTACAAAAATAAAACAAAAGTAATTGAAAATTGTGAAGGAAATACATAGGATAATGGAACAGGCTGAGAGTAAAAGGGATAATTTCTTTGCTGTCTTCTGAATCTTCTTTTTTCTCTCTTGTTGAATTTGTTACTTCTACTATTGAAGTAATCATTCTCACGCCTTCTTTCCATCCCAGGAGGGAACAAATTGAAATGGTAGCAATGGATGACATTGTCATGATGCTCATTTCCCTTACAGAGAATAGGTCTTGACATATCTCAGAAATCTGCCTGCATGTCTTATTTTCTCCCAAAGGTTGAGCATTCAGTGAGGTTTATGTTATATTACAGCTGTGCCTATGGAAAGTAATAACAATTAATTAAAAAATGAAAAATTCACCTTTAAATGTCTGGTCATTTCCCCCACTTTGTCGGTTGCTTTCTCAAGATTTAAAACGCGGACATTTATGACCCTAAAAGCTCATAGATTTGGAAGGTTTCCCAAAACCGTAGCTGAGATTTAAGTTAGTTGAATATGAGTAGGGATTTCAGCATGCATAGGGTCGAGGACTTTTGAAATTAACAGGAAAGAGTCAAAATTAGGAGTCTAACCTGAAACACTAACCTTAAAGCACTGAGTATATTCTCTTGTTATAGAGGCTTAGGCAAATAGGACCACCAGTGGTGGGATTCAAATACACAAACTCCTAGCAAAACACTGAAATTTAACAGGTAAGAAGGTAGTATACCCCTGAAGAAACTAACAATGATTTGTGTTTTTAAAGGTTGCCTATAAGCAGAAACACGATGCTGCCAAAGGATTCTCAGATTATGCCCACATGAAGGAACCACCTGACATCAAACATGCCATGGAGGTCAATAAACACCAGAGTAATGTAAGGACGCCATCCCTCATGATTTTCTGAGAAATTGTGGTTACCCACGTCAGGGCTAATGGATATGTGGTGGAAATTT
Source organism: Ursus maritimus (assembly GCF_017311325.1). Lineage (NCBI taxonomy): Eukaryota > Metazoa > Chordata > Mammalia > Carnivora > Ursidae > Ursus > Ursus maritimus. The sequence continues at coordinate 14,357,518 of NW_024425675.1, forward strand.
ACATATTACAACTCTCCTCTTCAAAACGACTTTACAATTCCTTTTTTTTTTAAATCTCTCAGTGTTCAGTCATAAATTCATCTGAATTATTCTATCAAAAGTCATTAAAACCTTGTGGAATGCCTTTAAAATGTCAGGTCCTTGCAGATATTGGCAATTCTGCTTTGGACCTGTTGGATTAGTGACATTTCCTAGAGTGCCGTTGACTTGATGATGAAGTGCCTGCAGTTGCCAGTCGAGGATTGTAGAAGAACTGGGAGAAAGGGCACCAGAAATCCCTGGCCTGGGGAAGAGTCACTTACAAAGGCTAGTGAGATTGTCCCCCCCTACCGTTTCTTTTGGAATGCAAATGCAGAGCAAATGGTCAAACTCAAGACCCATGGAGAACACGAAAGCAGTTAATGCCAAACGGCTGGCTTAGCAGAAGAAACCAGGGGAGAGGAAATGAGCCCATAGAAAATGAATTCTTTCAAAAGCTTTAAGTTAGCAGATTATAAAGTTGTAAGTTAGCAAGTGCACCAAAACTTCCATGTGTTTGCTCGATGACCACCACTACCCTAGCGGCCTAGAAGAATAATTTCTGGCTGAAATTTCAGTGGAAGCTTATTTGTCTCCCCATTAGGAGTTCTTTGCTCTCTAGGAGGAATGTAGGAAATGTTCGTTAGGTTCTTTATGGGCCAGAATCAGTTCAGATAAAGATGTCTGCCTTAATTGGGTCAAGAAACTCCCTTTCTTTGGAAAGTACCTGAAACATCTTCGTCCTCTCCCATGGGCCCTGTCCCACCACTTAGCTCCTTTACTGAATGGTGCTTTGATGACTCTGGGTCCCCAGGGCCTCAGCTGGGCAGGATCTCTTTCCAGGATGGCAACAGTTATCTGGTGTTAAATTGCAATCCATCAATGCTTAAGTAAAAACGGAGTGAGGTTTTACATTTTAACTCCAATGTGTAAACATATGCCAGGCCCAAGACAATTTCCCAAGATGGTTTAACCTTGATGAGAGAGGAGAATGCTACACGTCTGTAATTAACAGCAAGGCCATTTTAAGGGGATGCTTCGTAAGAACGGTTTGCTTACAGAACGACGGTCATAACCATAATAACTACCACTTAGCTAGCTCTGCTGTGCAGCGGGAACTCTGCCAAGACTCCGATTGTTTCCAACTCTCACAAAATCCCTGTACTGAGTCCCATTCTGTAGATGAAGAAGATGAGACGAAAGAGTCAAACTCCTAGTTCCACACTTTCTGTTAGGCCTTGCTACCTCCCTTTTAAGGAGGTCGAGATTTTAAATGAAATTTTTTAAATGTGGGATGAAATAGGTTATCATCAGAATTTAGATCAACAGATTCAAGGCGCTGCAGGAAAGAAGGCGTCGGTGGTGGTCCAGGAGGGGCCGGAGCGCGTTACACAGACCCTCGGGGGGCTGCTTCCAACTCTATAATTCAATGAAATTCAAATACGGAAGTTCCTTATCATAGAACTGGGGTTATTATTTTAACTCTGCCTTTTCTTTTAAAAGGTCTTTGATTGAGGGATTGAGGGAATAGAGTATAAAGGCCTTTTCTCTTCCATTCAATACTGTGTACTTATGGGAGAAGGATGTATTTACTTACACTCCTCTGCCTACTCGGCTCGACCTTCACATGCAAAGTTTGTACATATAATAGGATTTAGAAAGTGTTTAAGACTATTTACTCAGATTTAAAGTGAGAATGATATTTGTATTCTACCTGTGAAGTAGTTGACATTCCCCTAGAGTCAAGGCACTTAGAATAATACATTTGTTGTCCCTACAATATGAAATTTAAACACAGGTCTTGAAAGCCACAGGAAAGCAAGTACCTCTCCTGGTTTGTAGGTGAAGCTAGTACATCTTCACAAAAGATGAAACTCTGCCTCCCACAAAACTTCAGCGCGGTGAAACCCATTTGCAGAGAATCTACTAGTAAAATTATCTTTTGGTAATGTGGGATGTCCCTTTACATGATGCCTCTAGATGAGCTGATTTATCTTAGAAGAAAATGTGCTGTCACGTGTACCTCTGATTTGCCTGGAAACAATGCATCTTTGCTTACCTTTTTATTTTATGTTTCTACCAAGAGCAAGTCAGCTTCCCGATATCTGTTAGAGAACCAAGAAACTGGGCCAACTGCAGATTAAACCTTTTAATTTCTGCCTCTTTTCAGCTCAGACTTTTATTAGAAGATTTATCAGTGGGCCAAATGGCATGTTTTTCCTTTCAGAACCGTTCTCTTCCTCATGCCTTTAGAGGCGTGAATAGGCAGAAGAGGATGAGGAGAGGACTTCTGGGAGGGCCAACTGAATTCTCACCTCTGTGTAACTGAGAGTTTCAAGAGGAAGACTGTTCTAGGGGCAATAGTCTCTTCTGTCCCCCCACCTCCCACCCAGTTCAGTGAGCATGGAACAGGGGTGAAAATCATTTATCCAAATACCCTCCACTGTAGCATATGGTAGAAAAGAAATTTAGAGTCAGACCACATGTTGCCTGGATGATCTTGGACAAGTTACCTAATACCTCCACATCTCAGTGTTCCCATCTCTAAAGTGGGGCAGTGATATCTACCTCACTGGGCTCTCGTGAGTATTAAATGAGATGGGTTATATAAAGGGCTTTGCAGAAGAGCAGCTCCACAAAATATGAGTCCTCTTTGGTCCCCCGCCAATTACAAAGGGTGATTTGAGAGGTTAGGATGATTTCATAGTCAATTTGAAAATAATTAACAGAGCTTAGATTGAGAAAAGGGCCAACTCCATATGAACTTTATATTAAGAAGCATTTAGGTCAGAAGGGCATGTTCAAATGATCCCGAACCCATATAACTACTTATCTTGTTGATACTATAATCAAGAAATGATTAAAAACAGCCAATCTAAATCCTTTTGTATCTTAAGGGATGCCAAATTCTTCTAATGTAATCAGAGAAACTGGAGATAATCTATCCTGTTCCTTTCCCCTAAAGATGGGCTCAAAATGAAAACCCCAGTAACGTTATTAGTTCTCATCAATCTTATCAGAGACATGAAACCCAATCGTTCTGAAAGAAGTCAAACAAATTTTGAACTGCCATCTTAAGTTTTGTAAGTAATGTGCTCTGTATAGACTTGTGATGAAATTGGAGTGGTAAACTCTTCCAAAACACCATATTGGTCATCAATTCAACGTGTATTAGAAGGAAGTATTCAGCAGGAGACATAAGAGACTTAATGTTCCTTTCAAGAATGATATATATATTTTCTTAATGGTAATCAAAACTTATCAGGAGATAAAATTTCTTTTCCATCAGAAAGTGAAAAAGCTTAGAGATAAATCAGTAAAATGATACTAGAGAGGCAGTCATGGTTCCGTGTGTTTCCCCAATGTGACTTTATAATAACAGCACTTTGGGAGTTAGTATTCAAATAGAGACGTGAGTGTTTTGCTCATCTCTGAGACAGAATAGTTAGTAATACCCATTCTGCCTTCTTTACAAGATTGTGGTGGTGGTAAAATTAACTCATGAATAAGAAGACTTCTATCAACTCTAAAATGCTTTTTGTACATAGTGACCACAATAATAATGAGAAAGATGCCACTCTGTATTTTACTCCATCTTTTAGGAGATCGAAAACTTGTCTGCCTTCTGATGAATATCAGATCTTACATTTACCTGTATATAAAAGGTTTACATTCTCTCATAAAAATAATACTTACAATTTAGTCGTTGGCTCATTTTTTACATACAGGATGCCCAGACAGAAATAAGCTTGAGACTGAGTTTTTAGTCCATGTGCCTATGTGAGATACCTGGGGGCTTCTCTAATGCTGGAGTTTAGAATAAAAGTATTTCTTGGGAATGACTGCACGAGTGCTTTGAGGTTGTAATTAAATACAGGCCACGCTACTCCCTTCTGTTCTGCAAATGTAAGCTGTAAATCCCCTCTAGTCTCTTCTCACCAAGAATCACGTTAACCTTCATCAGAGTAGCAAAAGGAATGATGGTTCTGGGCCAGTTGGGTTTGATTTCTTTAAGTCTGCTCATCAGTCCTAATTCCCCCACAGGTGTCTGTCTGGGGCTGCCATCCTGGCTGTCCGCTCACCTCTCAAACTTGGCATCTCCAAGGATCTAAATCTGAGTCTCTCATCGGCCAAGCCTGACTCAGAACAGTACAAGGAAAGGGATTCTGGATAACTAGTTCCAGTCCTGGGAGGGAATGTTGAGGAAGCCAGGTTGGATCCAGACAATGCAGCACAACAAGGGTCCTGCATGTAAAGTGCTCAGAACAATGCCTGGCATGTTGGACCCTTTGCACAAATGTAAAAAAATGCAAAGATGTTCTATGCAATGAACGAATCGTTCAGTACTACATCAAAAACTAATGATGTATGTTGGCTAACTGAACGTGATAAAGCAAAAGATGCAGATTATAGGGAACAAGCTGAGATTAAAAGACAATAAAACAGTGAAAATACAAACTGAGGGACAAAGTGAACATGGTGAGACAAGGAAGAAATTCAAAAACAAATTTGATAGAATTAATATCTTTATTGGAGGCAATGAAGAACAGATTTGACTCTGCAGAAAAACCTGAAACGGAGACTGTGTTAATCGGGAGGTCCTAGGTTTAACAACAAACTCCATCACAAGCTAGCTAAGTAAAACATGAGAATTTATTGGTTTATGTAATTGGAAATTCAAGCTACCTTTAGGTGTAACTGGGTCCAGAGGCTCAAGTGTCACTGGGACTCTTCCTCTCTCCCATCTCATGACTTTGCTTTCAGACACACTGTCTAGGTGGTCTCAAGATGACAGCTGGTGTTTCCAAAATTAAATCATCCCTAGAGCCGCTAATCCCAGAGGGAAGGGCAGCAGCTCTTTTTCCCCCTCTAGCCTCAGATCCATCAGTGACTCTGGGCACCCCTCCCCCCCACCACCTGGTTTTGTGTCTGCTCTCTTATTGATCATGGTTTCTAAAAGGATGAGATGTCTGATGGGACACCCCTGTCACCCAGAAGATGGGCTGCCCTGGACAGCCCCACCAAATCACATGGAGTAAGGGAGGGGCAGTTTCCAAATGAAAAACCCCAGGCTGATACATAAATTACACATGTCCATTACAAAGGCATAACTTAGGAAAATGACTCAGCTACATGGAAAAGGGCCAGAAAAGAAATTTAGTGGGGGAAAAAAAAGGAGGAAGAGATCAAGCATGTAGGGTAATAATTTCAGCTGTTCCTGAGGAAGAAACCACAGTCTTTACAGATAAGATTGTATATTGTTATATGTTATTAAAAAGAAAAAGCAGTTTATGTTGGATACAAGATCAAGGTATAAGGAAATGATTATCATATGATAATTACTTTATTGCCATGTGTGAGACCTCTAGAAGGAAATGATGAAACTTCATTGAAAGGTATAATACAAAGTTTAAAGAAGTGGGGAAATACACCTTCTTCTCTTTGGAACAAACTGAAATAGTATTGAGAGATTTTGTAGGTTGAGTGCAATGCCCACTAAAGTTAACTATTTGTTTCCTCTGCAGAACTAACTAGAATTATTCTAATGTTCATTAATGAGAATAAATAGTTAAAAATTAAGGAAAATTTTGAAATAGAAGGGCAGTAGACAGAACTTGGTCTAAGGGATGTAAATCCTTATAGTGAGTGATACTTTCAAGAAATGTGTGAGCGAGGCAGTGAATGTTAAGTCCTTAATATGCTACCTGGTCCATAGTAAGTGGTTGAAAGTGGAGATTATTATTGATTGATATTATTATTTCTCCTCTTCCCCCTTCTCCTTCTCTTCTCTCTTCTCCTTTGTCCTCCCTCTTCCCATCTCCCTCCTCCTGCTGTTTCCTTCCATGCTCTGAGGATGCAGTAAGGAACAAAACATTAAATAAAATGAGGTAAAATCAATCATTGACCCTCAAGCTTGCACCCAAACACCGTCTTGTCATGAGAAGACAGCCTGAAGAATGGAAGCCAGTCCCTTGTTCCAATACAGTTAGCACTTAGGGGTTGAATTTGTTCAGGAAATAGGAAAAAAGCCATATATGTTCTTTGACCTTCCACTGCCACACCTCTTTTCGGCCATGTACTGTTTTTATTCTTCCTGGGTTCTGACAGACTGCAGAACGGAGCAAAGACATATTGTAGGCATCTGAGAAATGTCAGGCGAGCTCTCCTCAGACCCAGGTTAGGAGGAGGAAGCCTCTCCGGCAGCCATGTTGCCGCAGCGCCAAGTTCAGACATCCTTGCAGACAGTGAAAACCAGGAGCCTACCACCCTGTGCCTCTCCATGTAAAGCCCCGTTCCTGTGGGATGTCCCCACACAGTGGTGTTCTGGAAGATCTGACTAGTGACTGGGCTCCCGTGCTGTTCTCCTGTGTGGCTCTGTGGTGTCCGCTTGTTTGAATTTGCAGCTCTTGTCAATCTTAATATTTGTTTTGAGTCACATATGCCGGCCTCTAATTTGCAATTTACATGGATGATGGGGCCCTATTCAGCGTCCTGCTCCTGCCGCCTTTGTGCCCCTCACCTCTCTTCATGCAGTCATTAGGCTGAGCAGCATATAATTACATAACCCATACAAAGCTTAGATTTCTGGAAGTCTGCAGCTCTTTTCAAAAAGTAAGGGTTTCCATTTTTATCCTCATTCTTTTCTAAACAAAAAGACATTACCCCCCTGTGGTTTCCGTATGAATGCCGTAACTTAGAAACAGTTAGTCTTGTAGGTGGGTAGTAATTTTGGTTTGTTTTTACCTGAGAATCGGTTTTTGTTTACACAGCTTGTGTTTAACTGAGTGTAGGCGGAGGTGGATTGGCCATCATTGGTGCATGAGCCTGTTGTTATTTGAAGCCAATGAAATTGGCTTAATTTTAAATCCCTAAAGATTTTTAAATTCACCCAACAATACAACTCAGTTTCCAGCCCATTTTCATGTTTCTTTTGCTACCTGTGTGCACAAAACTTACCTGAATCACTTGTGAAGGTGAAGCCTATGAAAGCAGAAATATGTAAGAAAACAGATGTTCTTGCCAAAATTATGTTAATTCTATTGAAGTTGTGTTCACTTGTTAGACAGATTCATGATTATAAACACTGTTTAAAAAATAGTCTTGGTGGTGAGGCAAATGCAAACCCTTAGAAGAGTAAATAGAAATGTATATAAATATTTCTTTGAAATAAAATAATATAATGCGTAGGGAGCCTCTCATTTCTTATACCTGATGTGTTTTTGAAAGAAGTAAGAAAGTATAATTTTTTTTTGACTTGGCAAGATTAAAAGGAAAATAACAAGATACATTGATATTACCTAGAACACTGGCTCATATTGATCAACAGGGGAATTTGTTAAAATGCAGGTTCTTGAACCCCATTTACCGAGATTCTGTTAACGTAGGTTTGGGGATGGGCCCCAGGAATCTAATTCTTGAATAAGTACGTTAGATGATGCCATTGTAGAAAGTTTACAGGCAACATTAGAAATACTTGTTTTGTACAAATACAATTAGCTGTGCATTTTGTATGGGTGTTCAGCTCTACATTTCTGTGTTCTACCTTTCTTTGCCTTGAAAAAATGAAGGTGGGTCTTAAAAATGACCATTGCTGCCCCCTTTGCATTAGAACTTTAAAGAACTAATGTAATGGGCAAATTGACCAGCCTCTGGTGATATTGCCAAATAGAATTACATCTGGAAAATAGATAAATACTCCTCATGACTGACCTCAGGAAGTAGAGAAATGGACAGACTGGTGAGGTGTTGACCGTGGGACATTATACCAGTTCTCATCTGGTCTCCCTTCCTTTGTCAGTTGAGTTAATCTAAATAACCACCATCCTTTAAAGTACACTTGGTAAAATTTACATGTATTTTTCTCTTTAAATGTCTATTTTCCACATTTCAGTTTGATTGTATCTCGTGTACATTCCGAGAATGAATGTTCCTTAATGTCATTGCTTTTATTTTTGGAGGCTCAAGTCATTGCGATGATATTTGCTAGGTAATAAAAATATCAGTACACATGACTAGATTTGCCAGACATGGGCATTTTAAGAGTCCGGTCGGAAAAAGAAGAGAGAGCTGGAGAGGAGCAACTTCACGCACACTCGCCCCATGAAGTGGTTTTCTACACTCATGTGCTGGGCTTATCCTGAATCCAGTGGGGATCGAGACTGTGTGATGGGCAAGTTAAAGCCTTTGATGAGGATATTCTGTATGTGAATATGTACATACACACTTACATGTGATGACATGCTTTTCAGGTGATAATTCCGTAAGAATTCTGTAATATTCCGTAAGATTGGTTTTGTGCCGGAATCTCGGGCTCACATTTTTTAGGTTGTATGAATCCAGTTCATATGTGATAATGCTAGTGAGACTTAGGTATGGTAGAAAAAATAAGGTATTTATTCAAATAAATGTTGTGCATAAAAAAATTAAAAAAAAATTGTGGTTGGTGGGTTCTCTAAGATAATTATGGCAAGGATAAATGATGGTATGGACATTAGGATTGGTAGTTCTATAACATTACTAATTTCTTCTTTTTCTTTCTTTCAATCAAAACTGTCTCTTTGATCAGATTTCTTATAGAAAAGATGTGCAGGACACCCACACGTATAGTGCGGATCTCAACAGACCAGACATCAAGATGGCAACACAGATCTCCAAGATCATAAGCAATGTAATCTCTCTTTCTTATCTTGAGCAGAAGTGATTTCTTATTCTTTCAGGAGACAACACATGGCTTTAGGTAGTTGAATGGTTAATTTAATTAGTGAAATTAATCAATCTGAATTAATGACATCTCAAGTTTTTTATCTGAATTATCCATTTGACTATGTAAGTTATTGAGGTATATGCAGAAACTACTCAAAGTTGCCTTGACTGCGGCTACTGCTGCCATACTTTTAGAGAAGTGAGTGTTCTGTGGGCGTGAGGTAACATTCAGATGTCTTAGCCTGAAAACCAACTTTGTCAGTCACCTGATCCCATATTATCGCTCATCTTAGCCTGTCCCAAAGACTTGACCTTGTTTCCATTGTGTTACTGTTAATTGTGCAGATTGTTTTTTGCCACCTTTTACCCTTGTACATTTTCTACACATTTTGGCTGTTTTCTTACCTTCTCCAAGATATCCTTCTTGGTTAATACCATTTTACTTAAGCATAACTTGCACCCTGATTAAAAATGATGCCTTCACACAAACCAAATGTTTGAATAACATAGACTATACTTACTTAAAAATTAATAACTATTTACAAATTTTACTTTATGTTAACCAAACAGGGTTAGATCAGTTCCTAAGATGAAACGAGCCATACAAGCTATCTGTATATAGAAAGCATGGTCTCAATTATCTAGAAATTTCTCCTAATTTTTTTCAGGGTTTATACATAAGTACAATGATGATGACAGGATACATAGACTCAAATTTAGTAATTATTTTACTGCAAAAAAAGATACATAGACTCAAATTTAGTAATTATTTTACTACAAAAAAAGTTGAATTTATTTAAATAACCACACTAAGTTAACTTCTGCTCTACCAGTCAGCATTTTAGTGTTTGGTAAATTGTAAAGAATGTTTTTCTGTAGACTGAGTGTCTATTATATTTTGTTTCAGCTAAAGTTAATATAATTCTTCATTGGAAAGTAGAAATAATTAACGTTCTCTTATTTATTCATTTTAGGCAGAATACAAGAAAGGGCAAGGAGTAATGAATAAAGAGCCTGCTGTAATTGGAAGACCAGATTTCGAACATGCTGTGGAAGCTTCTAAACTTTCTAGTCAAGTAAGACTACAGTGATGATTCCAGAATGATTTTATTCGGAGATTTTGTTTCTAGTGGCACAGGAAACTATTTCATTTTGGATAATACCTTTAATTGCAAGAATATGCAAAGATAATGTTTCTGAAACCGTTTCAGATACGATTGCAATAATTACAAATTTCAGTAAGAGATAAAATGAGTCCAATTTTAAGTGCAAAACGAAGTTTTCTTTTCTCCCAGCTCAAAGTCTAACCTTTTTCAATGAGGTTAGATATGTTGTCACATTTCCTAGGATTTCTAGAATTCAGCAATTATGATATCAATTAGATTAGATTAGATCAATAATTAGATTGCTGTCTATCTATACACACATACACACAGTTTTTAACTAGGTAATAAAATATCAATTTTCATATGCTCTAGTTTAATCAGAAAATAAGAAAGAGGTGATGCAAATGAAAAGTTTGAATTCTTATGGAAGAACATCAAACAAGATCTGAAAAAGTCTGAAGACACGTCATGTTTTTGGCTGAATGTCTCGGTAGATAAAAATTGTGATTCTCCCCAAATTAATATACAAATGTCATGCAATTTCAATTACAAGCCAATAGATTTTTTTAAGTATATGGATATCTATTCAAACTCTAAGATCATATGAAATCATATGATCTTAGAGTTTGAATAGATAGGAAATGCCTGAGAAGAGCCTTTAAAAGTATGAAAATGAAGACCAGTGAAGGAGAACTTAAGTTATGGGTTACCATAACATAATATAAAACCACTGAAATTAAATCAATATGGGATTAGTACAGTAAGAGATAAAATAATCAGTAGGATAGAATAGGGAATCCTGAAATAGATTCCAATATGTATAAGAATTTAATATATGATGAAAGTGTTAGTTCAAGTCAGTGGGAAAAAAGTTATATTAGTTCATAAATGGTGCTGACATAACTGTCCATCCATCAAAGTAAAAATAAAATTGGACCTGAATCTTAACCTATATACAAAATGAATTCCAGATGGATTAGAGATGTGAGTATAAACAATAAAATAATTTTAAAATCTTAGAAGAGAACCCAGGAGAATGTATATACCACGTAGGGATGACAGAGTTGGTCTTAAAAAGACCAGAGATCCAGAAGCTATAAAAAGGATAGTTTGGTTACCTGACCATAGAATTAAAACTCTTTCAATGGAAAATGGTAATATTGGCCAAGTTAATAATAATAGTACCAAAAGCAACTTTTATACAGTTATGGTGTTTTCAACTTTGAAAATATGCCTTCCTCAAGTTGCAAAAGTTGGATGACATTTCAAAATGGAGAGGTGTAAATGAGGAAAACTATAAAATTGGACTGGAGAATATGAAATGACATCTGAACCAATGAGAAGGTCAACTGTGCTATAGCTTGGAAGTCTCAAAAGTCAATACCATAGAACTGCAAACTCTTCCAAAATTAATTTTAAAAATTCCATGCAAGGGGCAGCTGACTGGTTCAATCGGTAGAGCATGCAACTCTTGATCTCGGGGTCATGAGTTTGAGCCCCACTTTGAGAGTAGAATTTTCCTAAAAAAATAAATCAAAAATTAAAAATTTTTTTCTAAAAAAAAAAATTCAATGCGATTCCAACTAGAATCCAAACAGACTTTTTAAATATTTTGAATCAAATTAAATGTTTGAATAAATTAAGTAAATTGAATTGTCTATGGAGAAGGGAGTGTCTGAGGAAGGCTTCAAAATGTAGAAAGAAGAGCAGCAGCCTTCAAATATTTGGAAAAACACTTGTAATGCAAATGATGAGAACATTTTCATATCTAGAATATACAAAAGTTCTTTAATAGTGAAAAGAAAAAGACTTCAACAGCCTTATAGAAAAGCGAGTAGAGGAGATGATTAACAGTTACAGAAGAGTGTAAATAGTCAATACACATTTTAAAAGATGCTCAAATGTATTAGTAGAAAGAGAAATGCCAGGAGAGCATTTATACCTGTCATGTCCTGTGAGTGCGGAGAAGGACATCAGGGAGGGTCGTGTAGTTGGAAGGGCTTGGTGTAATAGGTAGATTTGAGCTAAGGTGGACTGAAAGAGAGAGAAAAGTCTGCTCAGGGGAGGACCCCAAAGAAAGGTTGGGGATGTGCAGGACAGAGAAGAGGGGTCTGACAGACAGCAGAGGCTCCCGGCAAGGAGAGGAGAATCATAAACACACATGGAAATCTGGGAGGAGTTGAGAGGCTGTGATGATGGTAAATGGGTCAGTGTTGCATTCATTCGGAACACGGGCCATATTTACAGAGCGGAATAGGTTAATGTGTTCTATAAAAGAAAAGGTGAAGAAGAAAAAGTGATTTCAAATGTAATAATCAGGAGCGCTGTCGAGTTGAATTCAGAAAAGGGTCCCCAGTACTACTTCTTTTTTTTTTTTTAAGATTTTATTTATTTATTCGACAGAGATAGAGACAGCCAGCGAGAGAAGGGAACATAAGCAGAGGGAGTGGGAGAGGAAGAAGCAGGCTCATAGCAGAGGAGCCTGATGTGGGGCTCGATCCCATAACGCGGGGATCACGCCCTGAGCCGAAGGCAGACGCTTAACCGCTGTGCCACCCAGGCGCCCCCCAGTACTACTTCTCACTATTTTAACTACAGTCCCTCAAGTACCCTCCACTTTTAGGTAGGAAATGGATTGTCACAGAAAATTTTGAGCAGAGAAGCATTGTGAAGAAGATACTATTTAAGGAAGGTTAGCTTGGCAGCACCGTGCAGGAGACAAGGCCTCATGAAAGGTGAGCGGCCCGGAGGCCAGCTGGGATGCTACCAACACATGGGGTGCTCAGAACCTGGGCCAACTTGCTGGTCGTGGGGTGAAAATGAGCCAAGAGGGTAGACGAGAGACCCTGAATGTCAGCGTACCTCATAGTCATTGTCTTATGATGTATAAGGCGCTTTCACTTACAAAACAACTTCATGACTCAGAAGGTTGTAGATGCGCTAAGAGCCTGGGGACATGTTTCCGTCCAGGGTCCGAGATGGGCAGCGGCTCCTGGGGCCCTTCTCATTCCAAATAACACTTGTTGAAGAGGCGGGGCGTAGTAGGGCACGTTCGGCAACTCTGCTTCAGCCCTTTCTGGGGACAAAGACTTCCCATCAATTGTATAGGAGAAGCCGCAGATTCTAGAAAAACAATACGGTTTGGTTGAGAGGTTAGGAAAATAGGCTCCAGACACGACTGCCTGAGCTAAACTCCTAATTCTGTGTCTTGCTAGTTGAGTGACCTTGGGCAATCTCTCCGTCTAAGGCTGCCTCATCTGTGAAATGGGAATGACTGCAATACCTGCTTCTCAGGCTTGTTGTCAGGGTTAAAATGCTGCCTGGCCCCCAGAAACACTATATAACTTCACAAGAATAATTTAACTGCCGATATTCAGAATAGATTTCCACTCTGCGTTTTTATGGGAATTCACGCACAGATTGAAGCAGGAATAGACTCTGGCCTTTAGATTCCAGTCTGAAATTCATTCCTTCATGATCTTATTTGAGAGTTCTTTTTTTTTTTTTAAAGATTTTTTTTATTTATTTGACAGAGATAGAGACAGCCAGCGAGAGAGGGAACACAAGCAGGGAGAGTGGGAGAGAAGAAGCAGGCTCATAGCGGAGGAGCCTGATGTGGGGCTCGATCTCAGAACGCGGGGATCACGCCCTGAGCCGAAGGCAGACGCTTAACCGCTTTGCCACCCAGGCACCCCTTATTTGAGAGTTCTTAGCAGAAAATTTTGGTATTTGAGCTTTTATTTTGGTATTTCAAATTCAGTCACCAAAAATCCTACCATTTGCTCCTATCTCGGTTTTTAGACAGGTTAAAAAAAAATCCAAATCCTTTAGCGACTGAACCATCAGATACCTAAGCAGGTTGTAATTTGCGAGTTACATTATATCTGTCATCTTTGTTTTCTCCATGACATGCTTGTTGCTCTCATAGTGTAGAAACTCATCAGAAGAAAGGAATGGGCAGATGAATATTTAGGACTTCTGGGATGAACTTGATGTGTTCCATTTGTGTTTTCAGGTGTATGAACTAGAGACAAGGGCAGAAAGTATGGTTTATTATTTTCATTGGCAACTCCGAAGATCACATACATATTCTCTTGCTCCTAACCTAATGTCAGATTGTGAATACAGGAGTGCTCAAAGGCAAAGAAATACTGAGAAGGGAAGTGACTTCGGAATGGCAAGGAGCAGGGGGCCTGGGGGCAGGGGCAGGTGCAGGAAGGAGAGAGCAGACGGTGGGGTGGCAGGAGCACTGTGTGAGGGAGGGGGCAGTGAGGAGGTGGTGCTCGAGGTTTGTGGTGCTAAGAGCTGCCGAGAAGGAGAAAGCAAGGGGTAGAATTCTCCCAATTTACCAGTAAATTATGCTCTGTGGGATGAAACCCAGAAAAGGTAGTGGAAACACAAAACCCTTCCTGTACAATAGCTTTGCCCCCCTAGTTGTAAAGTTTCCCTGTTTAAACTTAGAAGGCACATACAATTATGGTCAAGTAATTAAGAGAAAATAAGTAAAAAAAATTAAAGTGAAATCTCATGTGTCAAGCTAATGAGATTGGTGTATTTACAAGTATCTTAAATATTAGTGGAGTAACTGTTGAAGCCACCATCTTAAAAAATTCTTCTAAGAGCAGTTAATTTGTTAATATATTCATATATCATTTTAATTTATTACTGGAAATTTATCTACGTGATGAATGAAATTCTTTTAGTTTTATAACATCAAGGAAACTTTTGTGTTTATAATAACTAGTGTTTGTTCTAAAATTGCATGTGATGTATTGATAAGAATGGGTTTGAAACATAAAAAGTACATTTTAGATTGCCATTAAAATTTAATTATAAATATTATCCTCAGATTGAATGGGGATGTTAACTGGTTTGGAGAATCTCCCATTTCCCTTCCTGGCAAGCACTCTCCCAACGAACCTCTTTACACCCAAGTATTGGCTTCAAGGTCATGTATTTGAGTTGCCAATTTAAATTGTATTTCTCTCTCTCCTTTATTCTCAGTTCTTTTTCTTTATTGTTCTTAACACCATTTGTATTAGTCACATATTTATATATGTGTGTGTATTTTTTTTTAAAGATTTTATTTATTCATTTGAGAGAGAGAGAGAGAGAGTGAGCGCAGTGGGAGAGAGGGGTAGTGGGAAAGGGAGAAGTAGGCTCCCCGCTGACAGGGATATGATTTTGTGTAAAATTCAGACTTGGAAATACTATTAATTTTATGGCAAGTTCTACATAAAAATCTGGTTATACTCTCTTCTTTGACAGCTTTTAGTTCAGTATCATCCAAAATTGGAGGTATAGAGATATGGCATTGTGTTTATTGGTTTACTTTTCATTTTTGCTGATAATTAAGGTATACTTATCCAAGTTTCCATTTTTTCCCCCTAACAATTGTTTCTTTGGCTGTGATTAAAAGCTATCCTTTGGGGTCTGCTTTTTTCTGCCTTTTTCTGATTCTGAATCTGAGCCATAGGTGGTGATGTGAAGCCTAGCGCCCCTTGTGGCGAAGTTTTGAACTACAGGGTTTAGAAGTCAGGCTTCAGATCATTGAAACACAGCCTCGTCCTGAAGCAGTTATGAGGAATGAATTTAAGTGATATTGTTGTAGTTTAACTGTTCCACTGTTTTCTCCAAGTGTGGGCCCCTGAAAGTCCTGATTGATCTGTTAAAATTCCTTATAAACTTTCAGGAGTATGATCCTCTATACCTTTCCTATATTAAAAAAAAAAGGTTGGTAAACATCAGGACCATTAGATTTGACATTTATAATGTAAATAAAATCAGTCATGAGTGTAAATAACTTTTCATTTATTTCCAAAGTGATTGACTTAGACATAAGGGATAACATTTATCTTAAAACTGGAGCAAAATTACCCAACCCAACACTATTTCTCCCTTTCTCAAATGGTATTGAGAAACCAGTTGGTCAAGGGAAGGCATTGACTCTGGAGATGTGAGTATGGGTGAAGAGATAGACACTCAGATGTGTGAAGTGTGGGTTGAAAATAGGATAGGATGTTGGGTGTTTATGTGTAGTGAGTGAGTGAATGAGTCAGAAGGTGAGCAAGGGACCCGTTGAAACCATTTTTTCTCTCACTTCATTTATGTGCAAACCTTACAGCAAGAGGTAAGAAACAGTTGGGTGTCAGTGTCTGCTAAGTGTGTTTTGTACGTAATGCAGATATTTTACTCTATTATTAATTAATGATGGAAACCCTTGCATTGTTGTTCCTTAGGCGTCTTTGAAGCAGATCACACGGAGTACTCAAGCTTAGAGAGAAAGAAATTTCACAGCACTTTGCTTCTTACTACGTTTATTACAAGGATAGGAGTGACAGATATATTTTAAATAACTAATTTCATACTACAGAAATAACCTGGAAAGTCTAGACAAAATTTTAAAATTCAAGTCTTAGGTGTATAGCCCAATGCATAATAGTGGTAGAAATCTTCAACAATAAAGTTCTCCAGAGAGGAGTCATGTGCCAGTTAGATGAGTAAGTCTGAGGGAGACAATTTGGTATTGAGAGAGTTTGTAATACATTTCTATATTTGAATCATGAATTAAGAGTGTGAATGGGCAGAAAAAGGGTGTGAATGGATCTCAAGCCTCCATGCAGATATAACCATGATTTTGCATGAAGTATAATCACAAGTTTTGGGATCATTTGCATTACTCCGTGCTTAATTAGTAATGTCACGAGAGTATTTTATTATAGTTTGTTATATTTTTAAGATATCAGACTTCTATTAAATACTTTCAGGAGAATATTGCATTGGAATGGCATTTTGTTTTGCATAGCTTATTTTATGTGCCCAATTATTACTAAGATGTGTAATTTATGCATCCAGTCCACCCTCATTGGGACCTAAACTGACCAGTGCTTGCTACATGTGACACTACCAAATTCCCATGCATATTTTGAAAGAATGCGAATTTGGGATTTTTATTATTCTTCCCCAAAACATCAGTTCTGTGATCTCTAGTGTTCAGCAATGCCTACTTGATCATTTCTGATTATATCACCTAAAGGTAAGCTTGTTATCCTCAGGAAGAAGTAAAACCAGTGCCCAGTACAGAGGTTAATACAGAGAATGCCTTAGGAAATGCCAACTGAACAGATAGAATGCTAACAACTTTTGAAAGTAGGATCACATACTTAGATGATCCTTCAAAACTGGTATCTTCCCATTTTAAAAGAATGATCCTGAGGCATTGAGGTGGATATTAAAACTTAAAAACGATCATTATAAGTAAACATATGCTGAAGAAATGAAAAAAACTAAAGTTCTCATCAAAATCTATCACAAGGCTATATCAAAATTTGAAGACACCATGGGAATTACCTGGTCCTGCCTTTCAGTGAAAGAATCCCTTTGCATTATTATCCATCCATGTGTTTGTTCAAACGAAACAGTTACCGAAGCAGATATTACACATTAGACGCTGTGCTTGGGGCTGAATTTTCAAGGGTGAACAGGACAGATCCAGCCCCAGTGAAGGCTGTAAGCTCTAATGGGGAAGACCCATGGTGCAGACAGTTTTGCAGAAAATTATAGCGGTGTGATCTGTGTGATCGGCAAATGTGGGGTGTTTCAAAGATATATCAGCAGTACATAGTCTACTTTGGGACATCAGAGAAGGCTTTCAGGAAAATGTTTCTAATGTTCATTGGAATAATTTCTGCACATCCAACAGGTATTAGCCAAAATGTAACTTCTTTTCATTATAATCAGCAGAAATCTCATTGGCTGAAACTTCTGCCTGTCAGTACTAACTTTACCTTCTGCAGCAGGACAATTGCCATTTGTAAATTTTTTCAAATATTTGAACACAGTTACCAGTGGATTTCTCAGTCTCTTCAGTAGAACACTCTTGAGCCCAGTAACTGACACAGAGTATGCATTACATAAATATTTCTTGAATGAATGAATGAATGAATGAATGAGTGAATAGAAGTCCAGCAGAAACTGTAAAGTGCAATACAGTTTCAATATCATATTTTTAAATCTATTGTTTTTCATTTCCTTTTACATACTTTTTCTTCCTAATGGCATATAGTTTCAATCAATTTAACAGTGACTGTGTGTGTGCATGAGTGGGTGTGTGTGTGTGAGTGGGTGTGCATATGCGTGTGTGTGTGTGTGTGTGTGTGTACTTGGAGAATTAGAGAAGCTTTAGAGTTTCAACACCTGTTTCAGGGTGTGGCTCATTTTGTGAGTCATAAAAAAGAGGTTTTGTCTATCATTTTCATCATTAATTTATCTATTTCTTTAATAAACATATAGTAAGTGCCAGTTCTAGTCAAAGCATTATGCCAGGCACTAGGGATAAAAAATGAATGAAGATCTATTCCTTGCTCACAGTCAAATGGGAGAGCAGACATACACAGATAATTAAAATCTGTCCAAAATTAGAAAATAGTCCCATCTAGTATTTCCAGGGAAAACTCACCTTTAATAACAGCATAGTATTACTATAAATTTATCTTTTAAAACATCAGGTGAAAAAAATGCAGGGTTCTGCTTGTATTGAACTATTTAAATCTAATCAAAATCCAGCCATGCAAGGCTGGCTTGCATCGAGTGTTCCTTCAGTTATTCATATTCTCCCACTCAGGCATCATGACCATCTAATTAGCTAAGTGGCAAAAACAGTTTATATCACCTGTTGCACAGAGAACCCTTCGTGCTCTCTGTACGCCGGCACAGTTACACTAGGGGCAGAGGCCACACAGAAGGGGTGAAGCTTGGGAATTAACCTGACACTTTCTCACGTGCTAGGAAACCTGGCTTTTGTTCTTCCCAAGTGAAGGTATATTTCTGAAAATCAATCACCGATCCTCATTCCAATGACTTCTTTTTCCTCTACTCATTACATTGAACCTGTGTTGGGTTCCTACCATGAGGTGGGAGGGGTTCCTTCCTGAGGTTGGGAGTGTGACCAAGATACACCCGGTCAAGACTGGAGTCAGAAATCCTTCCAATAGCAAATCTGCTCAAGTCACAGACATGCGTAAAATGATTTCCTTCCAACTGGCCTTTGGATGAAGACCAAGATCCCTGACAGCTACAGGGCTCTGTAGGACGTGGTCGTTCCAGCCCTCCAGTCTCTCCTGTAATCTCCGTCTTCTGCTGCCCTTGTGGTCTTAAATTCCTTGACCATGCTGTGTGTGCCTCTCTCTGGCCTTCCACATGCTGTTCCCTCTGGGGCACACTCTAGCAGGATGCCCCCTACTCATCCCTTTCCCCCCTTCCACTCACTAAGCACACTCTCTTCAAGCCGTAACATAGATACCCTCAGTTCCCAAGACTTGAAGAGGGTCGGCCACAAAACACGGCTCCATGGTTGTCATTGCCCTCTGTTGTTATAGCCAGTCCACCATTCCAGAGTTTGTCTTTGTGCTTAACCATCAGCAGTGATGCCTGGATGCGATCAAGTTCATTTCTTGCTGCATGTCCCCAGGGCCTCACTCACAGGTGGGGACTTAGTGGGCACAGGTGCATAAACACATATGCATACATACATGCATATATACACACACACACACATATGTACATATATATGTATGTATATATATAATAATATATGTATAGTGGAAGCCTTTTATCTTATTCAGACCTGTAGTCAGTCAGTTAAATGAAGAAGTTGGTTGAAGGAGGAAGTACAAAGATCGTACACGTACCTTAACATTTTTGTTTAACACAAAACACGTATGTGTACATTTATTCACCAACCTTTGGATGTAGTGAAATGTCTTTTCCTTTGCAAATGAAGCTGTGGTTTGGAGTTTTGTGTTGTTTCTCTTGCAAACTATAATCACAATGCATTGGTCTATGATTTGCATTTTGAAAGACATTTTGCTCAAAGACATACTGCCAATCTACCTGAGTTCCAGAACCTTCTACATTATTTATTATATTATTATTATTATTATATATTATTTATTATATTATTATATCCCACTCCTGACTTTTCTGGTTGTCTTGACTACCCTTAATTTGATAGCCATTTATTTTTAGGGAACTGCTTGCATTAAGTCTTTCATGGAAATAACGTAGTTTTCATAGGGATAGCTTTCTTTTTCATAGTAAGTTTGTCAGTGTTTGCGGTATTAAATTAAATGATGTCATTATGATAAACACAGCTAGCATAAACGAGGTTAGGGACAAACTCAGTTGACTTTTGGCAAGTTTATATCCTGCCTAATGGGAGTAGAAGTGTTGGGCGTAACTTTAAACCACTTTTAAGGATGTGTGATCCAGTCAGGTTTGCTGTTGGAAAGATTACTGGCTCCAGTCTTGACAGAGTGTATCTTGGTCGCACTCCCAGCCTCAGGAAGGAACCCATCCCACCTCATGGATTTCTGAAAAGCAATCACCAATGCACACTGTGATGATTCCTTTTTCCTCTACTCATTACGCTGAGTCTGTGTTGAGTTCCTACCATGAGGTGGGATGAGCCATCTTAATGTGGATTGATGATTGCTTTCCAGAAACATGCCTTCACTTAGGAAGAACAACAGCCAGATTTCCTAGCAGGTGAGAATGCGTTGGGCTCATTTCCAAGTTCCACCCCCTCTGTGTTGTGTGCAGACAGTAGGACAGGCTCTCTGTTCTCAGAGAGGATATAACCTTTTTTTTGCCTCTTAGCTAATACGTAACTAAGACACTCATGGTGGCCGGGGTTGGAGAATTCGAATAACTGAAGGAAAACGTGATGCAAGCCACGATTGCATACATAGCTGGATTGGTTGATGGGTTAAGTACCCACCAGCTGAGCATGTTCAGGGCACCCAGGCCATCAGTTAGAATGTTTTACTCAGTAAGTGGAGACTGTTAGTGAATCTGGCTGAGTCAGGAGTGCCATTCAGGGAGAAGTCAGTTAAGAGAGTCTTCTCTCATTGTCAAGTAAATATCCCTGGGGCACCAATAACCTAGAGAGACAAAAGCATAGAGGAAAATATGGTGAAGAGTGCCCTAGCAGAGGGACGCAGAGAGTGCTAACGGAGTGGAATTGTGTATTTAGGGGAGGACCAGGTAGGGAAAGATTTTGATGTGGTACCAGTTACTGTGGAAAGTAGTGAATGAAATCTAGATTTATTTCATTGGTGGTATTGTCCCTGATTTCAAGACATAAAATATTTATTTGTATAAAATCAGAATTTTTTTCTTGTTTTACAGAGTCCTTCCCAACTAATTAGAATAAATGAGGTTTTGCTTGAATTTGTGAGGCAATGTGACTACCAGAAAGCTATTGCTAGCAATTAGAACTGCAACAGAAAATATTTCCCGTAAAGGATGTTGGAATCTTTCCCAAACGAATTCCCCCCCAAGATGTTCACTAGCTATTTCCCTCACAGGTATCAGACATGTGTCCTTGAGGAAGACATCACCCAATAGACACTCGAGTAAACAAGATAATGTGAGCCACTCCCAAATTGCTTCTTAATAAAAATTACTCCAAGGCAGGGCTTTAAGATGTATGAATAAAGGTACATTATGAGAACGCCGTAAGAACACAAAATGTTGTAAAAATGTTCCAAGAGAACAAAACAGTTCTGCTTTTGAGGTCTGTGTATCCTTTCCTGGAGACAGGCATCCAAGGGTGTGTGAGATTCAAGTAACTAGTTTTTTGGTTTTTGTTTTTGGTAAGGAATTTGTATCTATATTTCAAGTAGTTATCATAACCGACATCTGCATATTTCTCTATCCATAGAGAATTATATAGTCCTGTAGGATAAGTGGATAATCCTTTCTTCGATTGCCCTAAGACCACTTTAAAAAGGGAAAAAAATAATCCAGGGTGCACATTACAGGTAGTTTGCTGCTGAGTACAACTGCAGAGAGCTGAGGCAGAGGAATAAAAATTGACATTAAATAGAGCCAGGACATCTCAGAAAATGGAATCCCTAAAAATGAATTTTTGAACAAATGGAAAATGATGAGAAAAACCTGTAGTCCGAACCATGTCCCGTATTTGGAATAACTCCCTTAGGAAAATTCGCATTCAAATTCTGGGGCTCAGGTTCCATCTTCTAAATGTAATAGACTTTCATTCGTTTGTGGTCTCAATTTCTAATTGATCACAGATTACAGGAGTGCAGAAATGGAAACTGACATTTAAAAATCCTGAGATTTTAGTGTATAATTCTTGTTAATAGGATTTGAATTCATGCCTAATTGCATTTATGATCAATGTTCAAGTAGAGGTTGTTTTTTCATAAAAAAAAAATTTATGCCCAATTAAGCTTTACCAGGGGAAAAATACCAGGAATTTCAACTTTGCTACCATTTGTTTTTAAGGTAGCTTTTATCTGATCTAATTAAAAATCAACTGTGTCATTCTGAAAGTTTAAAGATGAATGTGCTATTTAATTTATCCTGTTTTTTTTCTTTTATGGCAGATTAAATACAAAGAAAAATTTGATAATGAAATGAAGGATAAGAAACATCATTACAATCCTCTTGAAAGTGCTTCTTTTAGGCAAAGTCAGCTTGCCACCGCATTGGTGAGCGATGTAAGTTTTTCAATTATTTTCAGTATCTTTTGATTCTTGCTTTTTCCCAGAATCCAAGTATATTGCAATAACTTACAGTTAATCAAGATCATGTAGTTTCCAAGTAATTTTAGTTGAAAACACTGAAGCGTATTTTCCGGGAGCCTTTTTGAGAAAAATGTATTATTGTAAGTTACTATTAATGGTTACTGATTGCTATTTAGTTAATAAGTAGGAATAGTATTCTTAATAAAACTATTATATGTGATCAAGAGTAGAAATAGATTATAGAGTTTTGCAAAAAAAAAAAAGTAGTGTGTAATATCTTAAATTAGTGGTTATGACAATAGTTAACTCAGGCAATTATGGCCAGGAAATTGGGCTTCTGTAAAGTACAACCTAGTACACGATAGTTTATAATAAGGAAATTTTCAGAAATTGCACTTGTAACGGCTTATGGCTTCTTTCCTACCCCTTACATAAATGCTATGAAATACTTCTTCACAGATTTGGTTTCATCCTATGTTTTTTAAAAGTAATCAAGTTTCAGTTTACAAGAAAAGATGCCTTAAATTTTTATTAAATTAGGCAGAGTGTGAAAACAGAAACAGGGGAGAAAATGGGCCACGTTGCTATAGTTGAAGGATGCATGGGATACCTTTCCACATATCGAGATGAAGAATTGTTGAACTGTTGCTTTGTTAGATCACGTAAACCTTTCAACTCCTGCCGGATGTTAGGTATTATTTGTGTTTCTTAACTCACTTGTGTTTGTTACCAACAATTAAAATGGGTCTTGGGGCGCCTGGGTGGCACAGCGGTTAAGCGTCTGCCTTCGGCTCAGGGCGTGATCCTGGCGTTATGGGATCGAGCCCCACATCAGGCTCCTCTGCTGGGAGCCTGCTTCTTCCTCTCCCACTCCCCCTGCTTGTGTTCCCTCTCTCGCTGGCTATCTCTATCAAATAAATAAATAAAATCTTTAAAAAATAAATAAATAAAATGGGTCTTTGGGGATCACTGGGAATATCAGAATCCTTTCCTTTTCTTATTTGTTTTTAGCCTGTGTGCGTGTAAAAAATAAAGCAAATAGAGTTAGAATACACTTAAATGAACCTAGAGCATAGTGCTTGGAAGCACGAGGTTTAGAATCAGATTGCTTGGATTTGAATCCTCTTCTACCTCTTAATACTATACCTTCATCTTTCTGTGCCTCAGTTTACTCATCTGTAAAATGGAGGTACTTAAAGTACCTCTCCACTAGGGATGTTGTGGTGATTAAATACATGCTGTGTGTAAAGTGGTTAGGAAAGTGTCTGACACACAGTAAATGATCAAATATTTTCTATTAGTATTTTAGTATGATTACTAATATTATTATATTTTCAAAATGATTGGAAAAAAAGAAGGAAAAGTTCTATAAGGCAATAGGATGAAAAACACCAAAAGCCCTGAAATTGCTCCAAAGGGTAATTAAAATATGGTAGCAATTTCTAAAGAATAAAGTTGCTAATCTTTTTGTTTTGAAAAGAGAATGCCTATTAAAGTTACTTGATTCTGTGAACATCACCCTTTTAAAATAAGTAAACGATAAAAGCAATTATCAAAATATGGTCAAGTCCCCGGAAGTAACTTTTTTACTCATTCAGTAGTAAATGAGCACCATCTAGTGGCTACTTGTAAATTCGCCTGTTAATTCACCACTAAACGGTACTTTATGGTGTATTAAAAGTAATGATGGCGATAATGCAAAAGCACTTTTTCTTCTCCTAGACGGTATTTTGTTCCATGTTATTTTCATAGGTGAAGTACAAGAAAGACATCGAAAGTATGCACGAGCCAGTCTCAGATCTCCCAAACCTGTTTTTAGACCATGCTTTGAAAACCAGCAAAATGCTCAGCCGAGTAAGTGTACTGGATGGCAACTAGAGATGCCCTGTGTCTCCACGGAAACAGGATGCCTGCAGGGCTCATGAGCACACCTGCTTCCGCCCAGGGTGCCACGCCTCCCTGAATAACTAACTCATTGGAAAGTAGTGGCCCGCTTGCTTAAATCCCACCAGAGCTGTCGCTTTACAAAGGGGGTTCTTGCTAGCTCTGTAACATCTCTTGAATGCAAACTTGCTTGTTGAACAACTATGCTTCAAAGCCACGGACAGGTGTTCTTTCTGTCTTTCTTCTTCCCGATTAGATTGAAACCACTTGAAGGTCAGGCTTAAATCAAGGATCTTTTATTTTATGCAGATTAGAGCAGAGTGTCTGTATTAGGCCCCAGTAACATACAAAATTGTCTTAGTCTAATTTGTATTATCTCTGAAAATAAGTCCTATGTTACACTGACACTCTACTTTTAGTCTTGTGAGGGTTTCCACATTTTCTTTAGAACAAGTAGGGGGCACGAGTGGTTTTTTTCATGTCCTAATGAAAATATTTGCGCACATTGCCAAGTGGTCATTCCATCAGAACTCACCTCCTGGATGCTGTTTCAAACACTTAGCATGTGTGGACCCTGACTTTGCCGGTTCTCGTTACTGATGAGCCCGGCTCACCTGTGCCTCATTGTTGACATCACAAATGGCCCAGGGTGACGATGGACTGTAATTTGACCTCAATTTATTTCTGCACCTATTCTAATAATTACACGGTCACTCGCTCGCTCAAAATTATCCAGATGTATTGAATATCTGCTTTGGGCCAGGTACCATCAGATGGAAAATTATGTTGGGCAAGGAATGTGAAAATAATGGTCTTCAGAAGATATGTTTACAGTCCTGGATTTAAAAAACAAAAAAACAAAAAACAAATCTGTAGTCCAGCCCTGGTTCCCAAACTATTGAATAATGAGATACAGCTTCATTCAGGTTTAAAAATGTCTGCCTTTGGCTTTGATGCATTGAAACTTCTGTTCATTATTTTGTAATCCTCCTTTCTCCACTGATGTCATCCTTCTTGAAGTGGATTACGTGTGTAAATAATTCATACTGACGGAGATTTGAAAATTAATTAACTGACTTTTATCACAGGTCTTGGGAGGGAAAGCAGTCTGCCATTCTTCCTGTCCGTTGGGCATGCAAGGAGGCATAAGGGGTTCTCAGGTGAAGAGATAGGCTCAGGTCTGGCACACTTCGTTCATGCTTCCTGCCGTTTCAAGGCTCATCCCCCCCACCTCTGCACACATTTCTCCGCTCCTTGAGTGTCTCTTTCAAATTCACATTTTCCCGTGATTCATAGGGAAGTTTCTAGAAGTCGGTACGTTTCTATTCTCTGAGCCTGCTGCTTTCTTCACGTTTAGTCTTTGCCAGCCTTATTTTGATCATGGAGTGGCATCTGCCCTTGACTATTCTCCATCCGTCCTCGAGCTAGATTTCCTGAGGACATGAGGACTTGTGTGCAAATAAAACTATAAAAATATCATGGTGGTAATTAAAAAATTTGGTAGCTGAAGAATACAGGCCAGTCCTAGGCAATATTTTCTTCAAGAATATTGACCCTTCTTTTATATGGTGAAAAAAATCATAGCTTAATATAAATTGTTTCTATCACTGCTTTAGCAGAGAAACTCAGCAAATATTACATTTATCGTATATACCATTTTTAAAGTTTAAATCTTCATTCAGGTGGTGTTTTCGCCTAGCTTATTGATTTTTTTTCCTCCATAGAAAAATTGTGACTGAATAATTACTTCACGGGAGGGAAAGTTTAAGACTCAAATGTGTTACACTGAGGTATCTGTTTATTAAAGTTGTATGATGATACATTGGCTGAAATTTATCATACATTAGAATTGCCCTCTTTTAAATTTTAATGTGGAGAGAATTGGAATTTTGCTGATTTATAAAGGCAACTTAATTTTCACAAAAGATTGAATAAGAAAGTGCTTAATAAACAGACATTCTGCCAAAATTAGTTGTCAGTTGGTTATAAATGGCTGTTTTTAAAAGACCTCTAAATGTCTTTGGTATAAATCACCTTTCTTTTTTTAACACATAGTGTGTCGAGCAAAATTAATCCTTTTAAGTTTGAACAGCTGTACTAATTAAAGTTTCGAAGGACCATATCCCCCTGGAAAACAGAGCTGTAGCAGATTTCAATTTCTTTTATAACTTCGCATAAATGAAAAATACGTATTGCATGTTACTCTGGTCATTCCCACTAGGAGGCAACAGAGACTATTGCATAAGGAACAGCAAGTCTTGAAAATTCTTTTGCAGATCTTCCTTCAAACAGGTTTTGTTTGTTTTTTGTTTTTTAAATAGTAGTTTCTGAAGTTCTCTGTTGCTAAAATAGATCATGGGGGACAGTATTGACCTTTCCTTAGTCTATATCCATTATAGCAGGCATAATATCCTAGGCTTTACTAATTCTGGATTTTAACTTGGTATGGAGTATATTCTAGCCTGTTACATTCAATTCATGATTATTTTATTTATGTATTATAAACTAACTTGTAAGTAAATTATAAAGTCTCCAGTATATATATATTTTTTAATTAGCAGAGGAACCAAAATTTAGAGCTTGTTCTCTTCAGTCAAGATGTACCATGGGAACATTTTCATGAGTTTCCTGGGGTGTTCTACTCTGTCACTTTATTCTGGCTAGAGTTTGGGGGATACACATCTTAGTGCTCTAATTGCTTGGAAGCGCCTTTGGGGACTGTCGCTGTGTCTCCATGGAACAGCAGTTCTCGTGTGCATCCTTCCATCCTTCCCATCCCTGGCTCTGGCCCTTCTGTTCACTCTCAGATCCCTGGAGCATCTGCTAAGACCTGAATGTCAACTCTGTTCTGCTCCCTTTCAAATGTGGCTTACCTCTCCCTACATCCTACACAGCATTGCCTTTTTCCCTGAAATCCTCACTGCCGAACGAGCAACCAGCTTTAGCTGAAGTCTCTGTAGCCTTGAGTCTTTGAGAGTTACCATTTAACTCTAGAAGTCTTTTCCAAATAGGGTGCAATAATGAAGTGTCAGGTCTCCAACGAGAGAAATTACAAAGCAATTTTTGTTTCATCGCGGCCTGTTGTATTTGGTGGCCGATGGTTGCCAGATTTGGCGTCTCTTCTAAATCCACCACTTTGTCTGTGACTCTAAATAGTAGTCTTAATCCAATTTCTTCACCTTAAAAATTCAACGGACTATACTCAGACTCCTCTGTTTCTCTCCCAGGTACCTCCTACCCTCTCTTTTTAGGAAAATTAGTTGAATTATTTCTCACTCTCTTATTTTCCTTACGACCCGTCAGTCTTCCTCAAGGCTGAGCCCTCGTGTACAACTTCTTTCCTTTCCTGCCTCGAGCTTTCCTTTGCTCTGTTCTTTCTTCTTTTCTTTCCTTCTCTTCTTGTAGATGCTATCAAATACATTTCTGTTCCAGGATAAGCTCTGGAAAAATTGCCTTTATTTTGCCCACTTTGCTTGTACACATGAGTCCTATCACTGGCTTTTCTGTTGCTGCTCCCCAGCGTCTTTTTCATTGTGTTGACAGCTAATGGTCCCCTGCTTCTGTGGGGTGCCTGACATGGACCACCTAGAGCTGCTGGTCTGTCCTGCATTGCCCGTTTCCCTCAGTGCTGGAAATCTCCAAGAGCAGCCCACTGCAATGGGACTTGATAGCTTTGCAGCTCTTGTTGGCTTGTATTTTTCAGTTTGCATTCCTAAGTATTGGTTGTTCTAATTGGTCTCTTTTATTCTGAATTTATGTTCATGTTCTCTATTTTAGCGAGAGTATAGGAAGCTTTTTGAGGAAAACAAAGGAATGTATCATTTTGACGCGGATGCTGCCGAACACCTGCACCATAAAGGCAATGCCACGCTCCAGAGTCAGGTCTGCGCCCTCCCTGTCTGGACCCCTTAACCCCTCACTGCCACGCACCTCCACCCAGAAGGTGCAGCTGCTGAACAGAACGTACCTCCTGAGAAACTGAATGTCCCTTCGGAAAATCTCAGACACTACTCTCTCTATATTACCGGGCTGGGAAAGCTAGAGCCATGCTTCAGTATAAAAGCATTTCATAAAATAAGTTACTTCACACAATTTTAAACTTATGATAGATCAATTAATTAAACAATGATCAAATCTCATGATGATTTCAGTTTTTATAGTGTGCTAATTTGTCATCTTGAGCTGTAAAATTAAGTTTCCAGGTGCAAAGTTTATTAGAATTTCTCAGATCAATTAGAAGTTGTTTTTAAAAGCTATCTTACATTAAGATTTCTTTGAACTATAAAATTCTATGCATTCCCTGAAAGAAATTAAAAAAAAAAAATCTTCCCTGCACACTTTAAAGGTGTTACCTATACATTTTCTTTATTCTGAGTTTCAGTAGTTGCAAAAGATGTCATTCCAGCATCTATTAAGATATAATTTTACATCACTCTATTAGATATATCCTGTGGAACATAAATTCCTTAATGATTTGATACCCAACTTCATTTAAAAACTAAACAAATTGGCTCTCCTTTAAGGTTTAGAAATGTGCATTTTTTTCTCTTCATATTCTTATTTTTATTTAATTTTTCCCACAAAGGTTTATCTTAGCATATGTTATTACATATCCTAGTATGTTACTATACTTCAAACACTTTCACTGATCACTTTATCATACTTCTCTGAAACAAAAATAGGCCTACAAATAGGAATTTAAAAACCTGTTACGTGTCCTGTTACCACAAAGTTCTAAGTATTGAAAAACTGCTTTTGTATTTAATCATTAAAACTGCTATTATTACACAATTTAAGAAACAATTTCAAAAGAATTATTTACATATAAGGACTTTAATGAAAATATGCTTCTGAATGAAATGAATCATGATCAAAACTTTTCTGTGAATTTAATTTTAAAAGGTATATTGCTAAGAAAAAGCCGATCACTCTGACAGCTTACATATAATTCTAGTTTCTGTTATTAGGAGATAGAAAATATCGATCATTTTATAAACTAAAATAAGATGGAAATTGGTTGTAATTGAAATAAATAATTCATGGTATGATATTATTAAATAATGTAGGATGAAACTGAAAGCAATCATATAAAAGCTCTGTGTGTGTGTGTTACCCAATATCTCTGGAAGAAGTCAGCAGTCCCAGAGAACGTTGTCTTCCCTTTGATAGAAAGAGAATCACACCTATGTTTTCTTCTTTGTTCATGATTCGAAGCCATCACAGGGATCTCTCTCTTTCTCTGTCTCTGTCTGTATGTATATATGTGTATTCCACGAGTGATACATACTAACCCCAAATATGAGATATATCTATATATCCCAGCTATTTAAATACTTCATCCAAGTCCCAGAACTACATTATTTAGTAGTTCTAAATTATTTTTATCCCTTAAATATTTTTATATATCACCTGTTGACTTTCTTTGCATGTCATTTACCACAGGGAACCCAGTGACCAAACCCAATGGCCAGAATAAAATATGATTTTAGAAACTAGGATGATTAACTTGGGCATGTTTATTTTACTTTGCTCTATTTGTATAAGGGCTTGTGAGCTTTATGTGCTTTTTATGCTTTTTTTCAATGAAGGTTAAATACAAAGAAGAGTATGAAAAAAATAAGGGGAAATCGATGCTTGAATTTGTTGAGACACCCTCATATCAAGCTTCAAAGGAGGCTCAGAAGATGCAGAGTGAGGTGAGTCCCTTTGATTTGTTATCAACTGTTTTTTTTTTTTTTAAGTTTATTTATTTTTAAGTAATCTCTACACCCAACACGGGGCTCAAACTCACGACCTTGAGATCAAGATTCATATGCTCTCCCAACTGAGCCAGCCAGGTGCCCCTGTTGTCAACTGTTTGATGCATTTTTGATGTTTTATCATTTGAAAGGAACTAGTAAAGTAATTCAGAATGTTGAGTGGGTCTAGAAGAAAGCACACTGCCCAGGAATCCCCATCCTAGATCCAGCATCTTGTCTGGGTCATTGAGATTCTGTGTCCCTTCGTTTTTCTCACTTGGCAAACACAATTATCAGGCCACGTGAGCTCTTAACTGCCCTTTCATATTCTATGATTGTAAAGTTGAGACTTTCAGGTTGTGTCCGTGTAAAACTATGATGAGTAGAAAGAAAATGAAAAGAAAATGAAGAGCTGGTTGCTTTATTCACCTTTTATATTTCAGTGACAATAGAACTAACATGTATTAAATACTCTGTGCTAAGCAGTTTGCTAAAAGCTTTATATATGTCAGCTCATTTAATCCCCTCAAGGTAATGATGCCAGGTGGGTATATCCCTAGATTGATAATCATCCCCTGAAATTAATTGTCTTACCTGAAATTACAGATCCAGTAAATGCCAATGTTTTAGGTCCTCATCAAATCATGAGAGATTCTCTTTTCTCTGTTTCCTTATTTAGTTGATCCCCCCGCCATGGTCAACCCCCCCCAAACCAAACAGTGACATGGAAGTTTTAAAATATCAAGAGAAGAGAGCAATTAAGAATTTTTTGTGCATATGTACTTCGCGTTCTACTGAAAATGAAGCTGAATCACATCCAGATATTCCCCAAATGGTTTCGCTCTGTCCTAGTGAAATTTCTTCTGTTCTTTTTTTCCCTACGTTTTTTGGGACCAGACACCAGACACAGAAGGTTTTCTCTGCAGCCAACATCCAGATTCTGTGGGTACACCAAGTTATTACTTCAAAGGGACAGAAATAGCGGACAGCAGTATCAGCCGATTACGGCCCCACGCCAAGTGTGCTCTGTGGGCACCATCTTTTCTCTTCTCCAGTAACACCACCAAAACAGGGAGAAATGATAACTTCTGGACAATGAAACTGTCATAGGAATTTTGTAAACAGTGTATGTGCTCTTTGTTGCTATTTATGCTGCTATGTGTTTATAATTCATCTTCTCAGGGAAATGGCACTCAGACATTACCAGGGCTTGTTGAATTGTTCAAGTTGTTTAATTTTTTCTTCAAGCAAGAAAGGAGAAGATAATTACTTGTATTTTTCATATCTCATAGCTTCTTAAGCCAATTGAGAGAAGTTTGATCAAGAAATAGGTGAATATTTTGATGAAATTAGCTGTCTGTTTGAACTGAATTGGAAGAGAGGTAAATTCTGAAATAGTTCAGAAGCCCGACAACAACCTACATTTAATGGGATAACTTGCGGGACTACCTTTGTCTTAGTTTGTGCTGCTGTTACCCAAGTACAACAGACTGGGCAGCTTAAACAACAGAAATTGATTTCTTATAGTTCTGGAGGCCTGGAAGTCTGAGCTCAGAGTGCCAGCAGGTCAGGGTTCTGGTGAGACCGTCTTCAGGGTGCCTTCTCGCTGTGTCCTCACGTGGCGGAGAGCAGAGAGAGGAAGGAAGCTTTCTCCTAAAGTGTTTGGGGCACGGACCCCATCATGAGGGCTCCACCCTCATGACCTCATCTATCCTAATCGCTTTCCAAAGGCCCCACCTCCAAATGCATCCATCACATTGAGGGTAGCCTGGAGTTTCCACGTATAAATTTTGGGGTGACACAGACATTCCGTCCATTATCACCTTTTCTGCGTTTCGGGAATAATATGTAAAGTACTGCACTGTTACCAGGTGGGGAAGCTGGAAGGCAACCTCTGGGTTGAGCCTCCGGGGTCAGCCGCCAGAGCCTGTGGCCTGTGTCGTTCGCAACCCGCTCTCCTCCTGGTCCCCCAGCTGTCACTGATAGTCATGCCTCGTCCTTTAAGGAGAAGACCAGCACCGTCAGACGGGGCTTTCTTGCTCTTCCCGTCAGCCCCAGGCTATTGTTATTTGCGTGTTTGAGCTACATCTTCACATCTTACTCACAGAGGGAAATGTTCCCCTGTTTTCCTCTCTTTGATCTTCTCTGTACTTTTTCTTCTGAAGACCCCCTTCTCCCTCCCCTTCTTTCTCACCGTGGCTATAGTACTTAAACCCTCTGTGGACAAGTCTCAGGGAGGGCACCTCTCGGGAAGGCACATCCCCACGCTGCTTCCTCAAGAGGTCCTTCGTGAGTCCGCCAGTGGAGGCTGGGAATTGTATTTAGCAAGATCCCAGAAGCTTCTGATGTCGGTGGTGCCGTGACCATCCTTCGAGAAACAGGGACTCATTGAAGAAAACAGTAGTCCTCTAACTTAAAGTCATAAAAACCAGATGGATTGAAAAACAGCAACAACAAAATATATAGATAATCTGCTTCTCAGGGAGTCATGGGCAAAGTAAACCAAGCTGTTTTTCTTTACATGAAATGGTCAGTTGATTTTTTTTTTTCTATTGGGGATGGACCTTCGAAAGAGAAAGATTCCCTAAGTACAAATTTCATGCTACAGATGACAGAGACAGAAAAAGTGCTATTGTTTCTACGTAGGCATGTTTCCTTGTGCCGATCTTGGAAATCTGATAACTAGTGTTTCGCTTTTACCATTGCTATGGTTACATAGCACAAAAGAAAATAAAGTATTAACAACCGAAAACAAAAACAAAAATAAACCCCAATTCAGTCAAATGAACTGATCAATTCCTTCTGGTTGGCTGTTTGACACCAGGTGCAAACAGCTTTAGTAATACTTTTATTATATGCTATGGAATTGACTTACTCGGGGCTACGTGGGCCTTTTGTTAATACTGGCTTTCAATTTTTGCTATTCTGATTTCTGGTGTTGTCGCTAGGGGGAAATTATCCTTTGCAGAGCCTGAGACATGTTTTCCCTTTAATTATAGCCAGTGGCTATTAGATTTTTAGGCTCAGCATTTGTAAGTCTGCTCAGCAGGGCTTGAGGAGAGAGAAATCTTTCAATAGAAAATATCTTGGGACCAAATTTATACTCTGAAGACTAGAAACATAAAATATCTAAAAATCTTAGTTAGACCAAAGTTGATGTGAAGGATACCTTTAAATAGAGGATCAATGTGGGGCGCGTGGGTGGCTCAGTTGTTAAGCGTCTGCCTTCGGCTCAGGGTGTGATCCCAGAGTCCTGGGATCGAGCCCCACATCAGGCTCCTCTGCTGGGAGCCTGCTTCTTCCTCTCCCACTCCCCCTGCCTGTGTTCCCTCTCTCGCTGGCTCTCTCTCTCTCTATCAAATAAATAAATAAATAAAATCTTAAAAAATAAAAAGGCTATAAATAGAGGATCAATGAAGTGGACCCAAAGGGAACCATCTGGCTTCTAGATGGTTCTTATTCCTAAGAGGGAAGCTTGACAAGGAGCATCTTAAGCCTTCTCTGGGTAAAGCAGAGTGTTCATGACGTTGGGGCTGGTCACTCATGTTTCTGTGATAGCCTATAATTATGCTTCTCTCACTTTTCTTCGAATGCCAGATATAGGTTTAATCAGTGTGTTTTCTAGAAGAAATCTTTAAATCTGGCTTTTTCTTTGTCTTCTGTTTCATAAAAAGCATACCGAAGGTTTTTTTGTTTTTTTTTCCCCTTAGTCATGTATTGGCCAGTTCCAGTCATAATCAACTTTCCTTAATGACTTATTTCAGTAAAATGTTTTTCAGAGGAGAAGGGCTTTTTGAAGTGAATTATCTGAAATAAATAAATATACCCAAATTTCTATTTTTGCTTTTTTAAAAAAGATATTTTTGGCCTGGAAATGCCCTAGATTCAGCCTTATAACCATATAATTTCAATTAGTTCCACATAAAGAAGAGGGCGATTTCTCATTGTTCTTTGGGAATATCTATAGTTCCTCTAACTTGGAATGTTCTCAGTGCAACTTCTTAATCACTTTGTTAAATTTTGGTTTTTCCAGGACATCTGTGTGACCTTTTGTGTGTGTGTGTGTGTGTGTGTGTGTGTGTGTGTGTGACTCTCCATAGATCATTTTTAAATAGTTGCATGTGACGTAAATGTAGGAGAGACGACAACAAGCCTCTCTTTTCATCCCTCATGGTTTGGGAGAATTTCTTTATACAATTACTTATCTTTGTAATTCATATATTATGAACCTGGAAATGGCCTTTCGTTTTGCATTAATAACAATCTCATGCAGAATTTATTTTTGTCATCTTTGTGATGCAATTTGAATAAAATACTTAGCTGGTAATATATAGGCTTTTGTGCTTCTGGTAAATATTTTACATGCATGGAGATCTTTGTCATTTAGAAGGACTGTTTCTACAGTCCTAAAGTGCGAGTAACCATTGGTTTTCAAATCCATAGTTCCAATGTTGGAATTGAGGGAATCTTAGCCAAAGGGTGGCCGAGAATGTCAAAAGGGCAGGTGAGGGTATGAACGTCCGCCTGCTACAATCACTGTCTGCATTCCCCTTTCCGTTCCTTGTTGTGAACTCCTACCTAGAGAACAATTTATCAGGTGGAAGATAAGACTCCTCCCAGTGTAACTTAATTCACAGATGATAGAGAAATAGTCTCAGTGCCCAAATCATTAAAGGAAAATGTATTTCAGCCTCCATTACATTTTAGAGATGGTCTTTGCCACGTTCACAAAAGGCTAACAGTGAAAGGGGTGATGAGAATATCAACATTTATGCTGCTGTGCTTTGAATGGCCTTCTATGCAGCCAGATTGTCTTCCGGTGGTTGGATCCACTCCCTTTAGAACGAACCAGTCCGGTGATTCTCAAATAACCAACTTTACTGGCTTTCTTCTCCAATTGGGCTGGCATCAAACAATGACAGACTAGTAAGGTGTTAAGCAGCCTCACCCCTCTGAGTGCTTTCCCACAGGCAGCTGGTACTTGACGATTTTGCTTTTGTTTGGTAGAATTCTAAAATTTATGGTCAAGTTGGAGTGATTTTCTTGTGGCTATGAAGACTCCAAGGTGGTAGAATTATGTAAAAACCTCGGTTTTGTTCGGGGAACTCTTGTTTTAATACCTTTCCAACAGTGGCTCGTGTTTTCTAAGTTTCAAATTATGTGCTCTTATTTAACAGAAAGTTTACAGAGAAGATTTTGAGAAGGAGATTAAAGGAAGGTCATCACTGGATTTAGACAAGACTCCAGAATTTTTACATGTAAAGTACATCACCAACCTTCTGAAAGAGGTAGGATCTTGCGATTTACTATTAAATATTGTGAAAGAAAACTAAAGAAATAACCCAGGAAATATTTATTCCAAATTCCCTACTAACTGTTTGAGATGTTAATCCATTCTTCTTTCTCCCACTTTGACCTTTATTAACAGAGTTTTTCATTTTCATTAAAAACAGGGAAGTGTGTGTTAATATTTCCATTTAAAGTTGGGGGAAGAAATCACCTAGAATTTCTGGAAAAACTTGAAAAATATTCTGATTTTGTGTTTGTATCTCAACAGCTCTATAAATAGTTTTATAACAGTTTTTTTTTAAATTTTGAATATGGATGAGGCAAACTTAATTCTTTCAAATTTAGTTATTTAAAAATGCATTTTAGAACCAGCTTTTTCTGCAACTCCTCTCCTTTCTGCAGCATTCTCAGAACATCTGATATCAGAAATGAGAGCCTCAAATGTGAAGGTTTGGATAAATGACACATTATTTGTGAGTGGATTGTGTTCGAAGGGGGCAAATATTTAGCATAGAGACATAGGAACACATGTTGATTTTTCATTTTACTCTCAGCAGGATTCCCCTCCCCTCCCCCCCCAAATTGGTGCATTTCAGCTCACAACTAATGTATTACATCTGTTGAACATTAAGGTCTTCAAACCGAACAATTAAAAATATCATACTCATGGTCCATCCCTTTAAAAGTTTCTTTTTGTTTTTGTTTTTTAACGGCCGAAAAGTAACTCGGAGCTCTTCCACCTCCCTGCTTAAATAGAGTCTCTTTACATTAAGGGGAAATATTAGAGAACGCCGCTTCACCCTGAATTTTGAACTGAAGAAAACTGTTCCTGAAAGAAATATCTTAAATCAGTAAAATAAGTTCGAGTACAATTCTGCACACGAACTTCGTTAATATCTGAATGCCACCTGGCCTTTACTGTTTAACTGCTTTTAGAAATTTAATGTGCTTCGCCGTTGTAATGTATGTTGGGCTGAAATAGGTATATAATTTATGGAAGAGTGCTTTTGCTATCCTACCTTTTCTCAGTCCTAGTTCCTCTCAAATTTTTTGAAGTCGAAGCCTAGTCAAATGGCAACTTCCTACTATTGTCTTCCCTTTAAAAAATAAGCACTGTTTATATGAAAATCTTAAAGGGGGAGCTCTTTATCATTTACATACAAATGACAATGTTAAATCTATTTTAAGGTCCATAAATGACTTCAATATACATGCCATTCATTGACTTTCTCTTTTATTTCTCTTTTTGAAAGAATCTTATTTTAGATGTGTTGATTCAGAATGTATGCATCAGGATAGTAAAAGGCCCATAAGACTATGATTAAAAATCTTTTAATTCAGTTATAGAGAGGTCTAATTTTAAAAAAGGAACTCTCAGTGACTTCATGAAATTATAACTTTTCTTTCTAAGTATATGCATTTAGCTTTCAATTGTCTTTGCATTTTTTACTTTATTATGGTTTTTACATTTATATTGCCGTTCAGAATATTCAGAGTATTGTTTTATACTTTCATTTCACTTGATTCCCCCAATTGCCCTTTGACATTGGTAGAGTAAGTATTTTTATTTTCATTTTGCCTGTGCGTGTGGAAATCAAGGCTCAGTTACTTAAAGTCTTTTGAAGGTCACATGACCGAATAAGTGAAAGAATTCCAACTTTCATCCAGGTCATTTGACTCCAGAGCTCTTTCCAAAATTACATTCAGGTCATTACGATGTCTTGTAGGCTATTAGTTAAGCAGAGGACTAGCTAATTTAATTATACTGGACAAAGAGAAAATAACATCAAATGAACCCTAGAATTTACTGGAACATGACTTCTTATTAAAGGAAACCTCATCTTTTATCTGGCAAGTTAGTCTTAAGTACAACTCAGTTGAATTGAATCAAGATATATACTGTTTCCATAATGCATTTAGTAGGAAAAAAAAGAAATTCATTAGCAGAACAAAAACCCCAAGTTATATGTAAGTATTAGTGGAGACATTTGGATCTACTTAAAATATAATATTAAAATAGATGACATTCAAACTATGTATTATCAATCTGTAGGAAATTATTTGGTTTTACGAATCTGAATAAAGTGGAATATTTTTAAAACTTTGGTTACATCCATCCTTTTGATTTTGTAATTTTCAATTCTTTTTCAACTATGATCTTCGGTGATTCATATTTTATAGACAGCTTTCAAAGAAATACTTCAAATAATTAATAAGAAGCATCCATTCCTAAGATCTTCCTCACCACTTAAAAGGAAGACATCTTTTTAAAATATGGTACCAATATGGTACCAAAATATACTGGAAGACAGGATGAAAGGGAAAATCCTGATAAAATTGGAAGCCACTCTAAACATGACTAAAAGAGAAAATAGGGTCTCTGTAGAAAATGAGGAGCATAAGTATTCAGGAGCCTGATTTATTCCTCTCTAGAAATATTTTCTCCTTTCTGTGGTCTCTAGAAAACACGTGACAGGGTATATCAGTTAAACAGTGTCCCAGGAAATTTTGAACTGTAATGTTCTTGTCTCATAGAAAGAATATAAAAAAGACTTGGAAAATGAAATAAGAGGCAAAGGAATGGAAGTTAACTCCGACGTTCTTGATATTCAAAGAGCCAAACGTGCATCCGAAATGGCTAGTGAGGTGAGTATATTTATTTAGCAACTGAGAATGTATGACTTTTCAGCTGACTTCATTGTCCGTAAACCTTTCTCAAAGTTTTATATACATTCCATAACTTCTATGTGCAAGATGATGATAAGTAGCTATGTCCTAGGAGTCATTTCCCAGCCAAGGAATTAAAGAAAAATAACAATAATATTTTTAAAAAAGATGTCCACCATCTCCTTTCCATGTGGTATGAGAAAAATGACCCTTTCCCCCCTTTTAGAGAAAAATATATATAATAAACCAGAATAACTGTAGGAGATTCAACTTGGGTTTTTAAGGAAGTGAAAGGCACTGGACTGGGAACATGTGTAGTGGAACTCCATCTGTCACTGCAGTGCGGTTCACACGCTCTCCTGCTCTCCACCCAACAGAGCCCCCCAGCCCTTGCCTTGCTACTCAATGAGCCCACATAAAGCTCTTTATGAAGTGAGAGGGACTGTTGCTCACTTTACATGGAATTTGTGGGAAGGAATGAAATGCCTCTGAAGTGCTGTCAGTCCTTTCATCCTTGTGTAATGTCATTACTTTGGTATCACATAATGGCTCTGTGCTTTGAGGAGAATCTAGCTGAATTGAGCAATGAGAAATTTAAAATCGTGTCCCCATAGGTTCCTAAACTGAGGTGATGGTGGGGATGGTGACCCTATTAGTCAGGCTGCAAATGATAGGAACCCAACTCAAACTGGGTGAAACAACAAAGGGAATGTTTTGGCTTATGAATAGAGAAGTCCAGAGTCAGGTTTCCTTCTGGTTGGAGTTCAAATGATGTATCTCTTCCTTCTTTCTCAGTTCTCTTGTCTTCTCTAATGCTTCAGGCTTGGGAGGTTATCTCCAAGTGATGGCTCCTCCTAACAGTAGAATAACTCCTATCTATGCCAGAAATCCCAATGGGAAGTGAGCCTCTGTTTCTTAGAGTTACAGTTAAGGTCTAGGGTTGAATCTCACTGGATCGACTTCTGTCCTGTGTCCACACCCGCCCTAATCATTGTGTCTGGGGCCAGATGAGTGTAATGTGCTGATGATCTGGTATGGTTCTCAGGCTCACACATTTGTTCAGTTAACTTCTTTGGTAGTTTAATTGCATTTAAGTATAAAACATTTAAGGGGCGCCTGGGTGGCTTGGTCAGTTAAGTGTCTACTTTCAGCTCAGGTCATGATCCTGGGGTCCTGGGATCAAGCCCCATATCAGGCTCCCTGCTCAGCAGGGAACCTGCTTCTCCCTCTCCCTGATCTCTGCTTATGCTCTCTCTCTCTCAATCTCAAATAAATAAATAAATAAATAAACAAATAAATCTTTAAAAAACAATTCAAAATTGTTATGTGTTTTAAAAAAATTTACAATCATCTTTGGCCATATCTGTGTTCTTTAAATAAATTTAAACTTTAAAAGCCACTATGATGTCTTTGGCTAATACTGTCATCACATATTTTTAAGTTAGTAATTCTGTACAGATCGTTCTGTTATGGTGACATGTGCCGTCCACATTCAGAGTTAGATCTTGTACTCACTTGTCAGTAATACTTGGAAAAATTATGTTAGACCCTCAATGACAGCGTCCATCTAGATACAGTTGAGTGGCACGATGGCGGCAGGAGCAGCAGTAAATCAGCCTTAGCCTACGAGTATAGGAGTAAAAGACCAAAAGAAGCTATCGGTTATTGCACACCTACTATGTGCTGAGCACTGTGTTATATGCTGTCTCGTTGTTCCTCAGAGGGCTCCTGCATGGGGGAATTATTACCCCCATTTTGCTGATGAGCAAACCGGAAACGTTAAACATTCCAAGTGTCACATGGCAATTGAGTGCTCTGGCCTCCAAGTCAGCCTTCTTTCTACAACAGCAGCTCATTGAAACCTGCCTCCCTATCCTCCAGCCCTAACACAGGTGTCAGTGAAGATTCTCACCACGTATAGTAAAAAGCTTCAGAGTTTCGTATACCCCTCTTCAGTAAGAATAGTGATACAGTTCTAAGCAGTTCAGAAAATTTATTTCTAGGTGATCATTTCATAGTACAAAGTGAAATGTGTTTTCTTCTTCTTTTTCTTTTTAAATATGTTCATCCATTTTATTGTATCATCGATTACAGATACAGGTTTGTCCTCAGAGTGTCTGAATATTATAAAATGTTGCTTTTTTTTTTTTTTTTTTTTTACAGAAAGAATACAAGAAAGACCTGGAGTCAAAAATTAAAGGGAAGGGAATGCAAGTTGGCACCGACACCCTCGAAATACAACATGCCAAAAAAGCTTCAGAGATAGCTAGTCAGGTTAGTCGAGTGAATGGTGCAGAGGCCTTAAAACCTATATTTCGGAACTTCACAAATCTTATTAACGACCTGATTAGTACGTGGAATTCCCCAGAGCTTTGTGACTAGTTTAAAAGTTTGGAATGGAGACCATTCTAAATCAGCATGCTTATTTGAAAATTTATAGTTTCTGCTTTACTCATTTCCTTTAAAAATATCAAAGAAAACTAAGGGGAAGACATTTTAATAGAACACACACACCCCCTTTCTTACCTTATCTTTGTAATACAACAAATTTCACATTCATCTGGGCTACGGTAAAAATTCTCATACTATGTTTTCTTTAAGGATAGGTCGTGTACTGCTCCGCGTATCTGTGTTTCCAACTTTCTGAACAGACCTTGAAAATCACATATTGAAACTCTAACATGACAGTGATAACCATTTCTGTATGATTTGGTTGCACGTTCTCAAAATACCCCATTGACCTCATCACCATGCCGGAAATTCCTACTGGGTTAGCATTTTGGATTGAAGTGTTCTATATCCTGAATGACTGTGTTCTTTCATCTAATATTTTCCTCTTCATGTAATGCGTGTAACGACAGGATATTAATTTAGAAGTTTTGGCTTAGATGCTATGATATTATAGATAGCAGATAACAACGTTGTAGGAGTCAGACCATATGTGTATTTTTTTGAAGGAAATACCCCAGAACCAGTTCCTACCTCTTGAATTCCTCCAGTAATTTCGAGAATATAAAAGTGTCACTGAAATAGAGAGTAT
Organism: Ursus maritimus; assembly: GCF_017311325.1. Classification (NCBI taxonomy): domain Eukaryota; kingdom Metazoa; phylum Chordata; class Mammalia; order Carnivora; family Ursidae; genus Ursus; species Ursus maritimus. The sequence goes on from NW_024425675.1 coordinate 14,398,514, forward strand.
TTAGGAAGAGGTGATTTTGTGAGAAACATTTTTTTAAAAAGATTTTTATTTATTTATTTGAGATAGAGCTAGTGAGAGAGAGATCACGAGCAGGGGGGAAGAGTAGAGGGAGAAGCAGACTCCCCAGTGAGCAAGGACCCCAATGTGGAATTCCATCCCAGGGTCCTGGGATCATGACCTGAGCCGAAGGCAGACACTTCACTGACTGAGCCATCCAGGCGCCCTGCGAGAAACATTTGTAAAGAGAATGTTGTGGTGCAGGTTAAGGAGTGCTGCCCACTTACCTCAAGGCTGGTTGGGGGATGTTTCAGTGGGGCTACTCTGGGAGCTGTACTGTCACCCTTGCAGTTAGGAAGAGCTAGGTCAGGACTGACCCCCCAGGAAGTCTGGAGGGTGAGGGGGAGCTGATTAACTGCCCAGAGAGTTGCTGCTGTGTTGGGATCTGCTTACATTCCAGCATACTTTTTTTTTTTTTTTTAAAGATTTTATTTATTTATTTGACTGAGATAGAGACAGCCAGCGAGACAGGGAACACAAGCAGGGGGAGTGGGAGAGGAAGAAGCAGACTCATAGCGGAAGAGCCTGATATGGGGCTCGATCCCACAACGCTGGGATCACGCCCTGAGCCGAAGGCAGGCGCTTAACCGCTGTGCCACCCAGGCGCCCCGGGGATCTGCTTACATTCCTAGGGTTAGGGACTGGCCAGCGGAATGCAATGGTCATAATTGGTTTGGACAAAGAATCTGGGGATGGCATAGGAGTCTTGGCCAAGAGGGATTTTGGTTAGAAATGGCAGAGCTGGGGGGTTGGGGAATGCGTGCTGAACAGGCACTTGAAAACCTCCTTTCGCTTGACCCCTCCTTCCATTCTCCTCTGGAAATATAGCCATTGTTGCAAATTTGTTGTAGAGCCTTCTGGGTCTATTTTTATGTGTATGTAGATAAACATAACACTTATGTACACATGGACTTAAAAAGCCTTACAAACCATGTATCTTCTTCTGTGCTTGGTTTTTTCACTTAATATGACGGACCCTTTTCCATGTTCTTTCATAAAGTTCTATCTCATTCTTATAGAAAAATTAAGTATTTCATAACATGGATGTGAATACGCAGCCATTTACCTTTTGATGTCTCATAGGCACTACCACATGTAAATGACAATAAAATGTAATAACAGGATCTCGGTATTACCCACCCAAACCAGAATGCTTCATTTTTCCCCAGATCTACTTTTCTTTTCCACTCCCTTCTCAGCAAATGGCATCAGTGAAGTGGCTCAGAAGTCACTTGGATTCCTCTTGTCGGCAACTTTTGTTGACTCTGCCCCCCAAATTTTTTCTAAATCCATCTACTTCTCTCCACCCCAGTCCAAGCTACTGTGTCTGTCACCTGGATCCCTGCAATGGCTTCTAACCAGAATTCTGCTTCCATTATTGTCCTCTTCATATCCGTCCTCTACCCAACAGCCAGAGCCATCCTTGAAGAATTAAATTAAATTATGTTACTCTCACTATCAGAACTCTCCAGTGGTTTCCAGTCATGTCCAGTATAAATGCCCCACTCCTTGCTCCTGCATTCAGAGCCCCCCTCGTGCCATTCTCATCTTCTTCCCCTCTTCCCTCGTTCATTATGATTATGCTCCAGCTGCACAGACTTGAGGCTCTGCACAGCTGTATTGTCTTCTGGAAAGTCCTTCCCCTGGTCTTTGCAGTTTGTTCTTTCTGGTTATTCATTTCTTAGATTTAATGGTACTTTTTAATGGTGGCCTCCTTGGGCTTCCAAGTAACTATCCACAAACTATTAAATCACTACTTACAATTTTCTGAAATGTTTCTCATTATTAGGAGGGGGCAACACCCGTGTTATTCAAGGTACTGGGTTGGAGTAAGGTGGTTGGGAGTGATGGATTCGAGGCTGGAGAAATAAAAAAAAATCAAAATCATCCTCATGGGCCTGAGAGTTGAAGCCAAAAGAAGGCACCCTTTCCCTGGAGAAAACAATGTGGAAATAATATAAATTTTGTTTTTCATACTTTTACCTAAGAGCAGGCTTCTAAGACATATTCCTTTCATGAAATATTGGAATGTCATGTCTTTCCTTAGAATGGTATAGATTTGTTTTATTCAACGATATGCTGCTTTCGATTTCTGTGTGTACCTTAGGACTGTATACCAGTTCTTGAGAATCTAGGAGAAAGAAAGGCCTAGGGGAGTCAGCTGTCCTATGGTTATATGTACATCATGATTACAGCCATGCTATTATCTTTGCAATCCAAAGATATCATTGGCATGTCATCCTAGCCATGTCCCATTTTGCCCAGTTGATAGGCTCTCCTATCCATTTCAATCAAACTTTGGGACTTTGCTATAGTTCAAGGCTTAACTTTTCAAGAAATTAATGTGGTATATATTGTTATGTGACTCACTCCCAATAGTTAAACCCTCCAGAAACTATGGAATTGACCATGTGACTTTTTTTAGCCAATAGGACATTAGCCAACCTGACTTAGGCAGAGCCTCTAAAACTCTTGTCATTGGGGCTTGCCTTCTTGGAATATAAGTGCCATCATGTTGTTTTAAGCCTTCAAAGTTTTAGGGTGCTTTGTTATGTATTAGGATGTAAATGATGTAACTAGTGTCCTATGTAGTCTATTTATGTGCTTGAGAGTGCTTTTAGATTTGAACATTCCTATTGCAAAATTAAATGACCTAGTTCTACCCTGGGACCTTGGTGGCTGTCTATGATCAGTGCCTCACTTTCTACATACATTGTCCTTCATATGAAGTGCTTTGTTTGGGGGCTTTCAAGAGGCTTACTAGAATTTTTTTTTTCTGTAGACATAGTAATAATGGTATATTATGATTTTGAAAGTTAAATGCTATTACTTAAACTGTATTCAGAAAAGTGAAACTGATACTCTAAGTAGTGAAAATAAACAGAGTTATGAGTAGAAGATAGGAAAAGATATACTATTTCTCTGAGATTGAGATCTTTGTTTATACCTTTTAAAATTTAGGGTATCACAATTAAGCAAGCCAACATTTATGCCATTGCAGGGAATCTACAAATCTAGGTTATGTCACATCTAGAGTATGTCAACATAATAGGAAATAACTGTTTTAGAAGAAATGAAATTAGATACAGTCAATAGTTTTTTTTTTCTTGTAATAAAATTTTTCATTAAAGAATATATACGCAGTGAAAAGTGTACAATTTAAGTGTAGAGCTCGCTCAATTTTTTATAATCAGTTTTAAAATGTGACAAGTCTCTGAGACATGTTGTGTCTGGGTAATTATGACTATTTTGTAAGTAACACGTAATTCAATTCAGGCTGCTCAAAACAAGCAGATAATTTATTGTTCTTAGAACCAAACAGTAGAGGAAGCCCTAGGCTCGGCTTGCTCTGGGGCTCAGACAATGTGATTGAGTTTCGGTTTCTATCTTCAGTTCTCAGGCAGGCTTTTTTCTGTTTGCAAAGAGGCTCTTAGCAGCTCCTGGGGCTCCTTCCTTCTCCATCCACATCTAGAAGCAGAGGGAAAGCTTCTTGATAGCTTGTGTGGAAAAATAATCACACTCATCCCTGGAGAAATCTTGAAGGGCCAGGGATGGGTATAATGGTTTATGTGAGCCCAGCAGGACCCATGGACTTGGGCCAGTCTCACCCAAGCTGAATGATCTAGCATGGGGGAGCTGTGAGTTGCCCAGTGGCAAATCAGGGAGCAAATAGGGGATGGGGGGAAGAGTGGTTGGATTCCAAGGAAGAAACCAGCAATAATTATTCACTACAGAGCAAAACGTGACAGTTTTACAATTACATCTTACTGATATTCATCAAATGAATTATACATTAACCAATAATTGATCAATTTTATTGTATTGAAATAGAAAAACTTCCTCCTTGGTTAGCTGTGCTTTCTTTCTTAATTCAGGTTAGTAGACAGAAGCCTTCTGATTACTTGTGAATAAGTCACTCCAAGCCATGTTCCTCCCACGAGTTTTAAAACTCTTCCTAGTTTTATAGAAATAAGAGAAATAAGAGTCCAAAGCCATGATCCTGCTGTGAAAATGACATCACAGTTGTCCACAGTTTTTTACATTCTTGTGGAGCCCTCATTGCATGTTTTGTTTTCTCCAGAAAGACTATAAGAGAGATCTGGAGACTGAAATAAAAGGGAAGGGCATGCAAGTGGGCCCAGACACTCCTGATATCCAGAGAGCCAAGAAAGCATCGGAAATGGCCAGCCAGGTGAGAAACCCGCGGGACACAAAATTTACAACAGACATGATGAATTGTGTATGGAAAAAGTATAAATGACATTTTTGCACGTGTGGGCTTGAGATTCAAACACATATGTATCTGCATTGCTGTGGAAGGCAGGGCAAAGCTCTGAAGATTATTTTCTGGTTTTTTTTTTTTTCAGAAAGAATATAAGAAAGACTTGGAAAATGAAATTAAGGGGAAAGGAATGCACGTGAGCGTGGACATCCCAGACATACTGCGAGCCAAGAGGGCATCTGAGATCTATAGCCAGGTTGGTAGGGGGTGAAGACGCTCAGAATACTGTTTTCTGATCTCCAGTCACCATGTGCTTCGTGTGTCTCTAAGACGTATTTTTTGGAGGGCACTGGATTCAAAGTCAGTACACTCTATTCTAGGAGCTATTGGTCAAACTTGATTGATCTCACTCATGAAAGGGACAGCTGCTGTAAATTCAATTCAATGGATGTTATTGAGTGTCTGAGCTCCCCTGTTTGAGTCCAATGACACCATGATCTTTTTAATTTTTAGTTTTTGACTAGTGCACGCTTGAATCCAGTGCTCACACTACATAAAAAAGATTACAAATGAGTTTGTCTTTTAACCATTTCAAAATGAATATTATCCTTGAAATAATCAGCTCCAACAAAGAATGAATAAAACTGTGCAAGGTGGAAGGTGAAATTGAATATTAACTAAAAATTAAGAGAAGAACTGTCTTCTTGTAAAATTTAATTTACCGAGTGGACCTGTCACACATCCTCTAGAAAAAAAGCTCTAGAAAAGCTGGATATGGATATAACCACAAAAGACTATAGTTAATGGAAGAAGTTATTGATAATATCTGATCTGGGCAAAAAATTCTCTAGTGAATATTGTCTTTGTTATAAAATTTACAAGGAAAAGAATGAATCCTAATGGAAAAAAATAGTAAAGGGGGATGAAAAAATTAAAATGGTTATAGAAAATTGACCAAGAATTGTATTTGATTAATGGGATTTATGATGAAAATAGTTTTCAAGAAAATCTGACCACATTTGTTAAAATTCCGATTAAAACATAAGCAGAACCCAAACACCTGCTGATTCAAAAGGGCATATGCAGATGACAGAGTCAAATGTCAAAGGAGTTAGTTGTCTGCTTCTCAGCCTCCTCAGATGACACAGCTGTTGGGATGGTCCCGAAGTGCACATTCATCTGTCCTCTGTGTGTCCTGGTACCCCCTGAACTTGGAGAAGTTGACTCTAACTATATCAACTGACTAAAATTATAGATAAATACATGAAACAGGGGGCGCCTGGGTGGCACAGCAGTTAAGCGTCTGCCTTCGGCTCAGGGCGTGATCCCAGCGTTATGGGATCGAGCCCCACATCAGGCTCCTCCGCTATGAGCCTGCTTCTTCCTCTCCCACTCCCCCTGCTTGTGTTCCCTCTCTCGCTGGCTGTCTCTATCTCTGTTGAATAAATAAATTAAAAAAAAAAAAAGATAAATACATAAAACAGGTCATATGAGTCAGTGGAGAAAAGTTACCCTCTCAAAAATGCCAATCTCATTCATTCGTTCAGTAAATACATTCTGAGCACCCAACCACTTACATGCAAAATTAGACATGGTTTTGCCCTTGGGAACGAATAATTTAATGATCAAATAATCACACGAATATAGTATTACAAACCGTGATGCCTGAGTTGTCAGNATTCCTGCCTTAGCTTAACAGCGTTGCCTTGTCTGTGTGCGACAGAAGGATACAACTAACTTCAAGGAATTTTCATTACTTAGGATACAGTGGAATACCTATGAGATTGTAATGATGCTGTGTTGAGTCTCAACACGAACAATAGCTACCTTTCCTAACAAGCATCAGTATGCCGTCATGGTCAACTTCACTGCCTTTGGACCCAGAATACCAGGGTTAAATCCTAGCTCTGACACTTCTTGGCTAGTGTCTCAGCTTCCCCATCTGTAAGAGGGGATAGTAACACTCTCTGTTTTTGGGGTTGATTCAATGAGTTAATGTGTATTTCAAACCATACCTATGACTATTTAAATGTGGGTACTCGTCTAAGGTATTGCCTACATTGTATTGGAGCTTATAGTAATACATTTAGTAGACAGAAAATTGAGATTTTAATCTCAACTACAGAAATACTAGTATCTTTCCATTTTACAAATGTGTCTTTTTCTAAAGTAGGAAACAAAGCACAAATCCAGAAGTGAAAAATAGTGCTTATACAGAGCCAGGTTACTTGCAGGAGCGATAGGGCTACTCTGAACAGGGACTGGGGCTGCTCATGAAAGAGTAGGTTTCTTCTGGGTTCTCGTCACCAATTCCAACACATGTATGTGAAGGCTTCCCCACACCAACAAGCAATTCTCGGACATCAGCAAGGGATTGGAGAATTTGACTCGATCTGGCACTGTCTACTGGAAGCCAGCACCAAGTTCTACAGGTTAAGGACTCAGTCCTACTGGATGGTCCCCCTCCCCTCTTCAGATGCCAGTTGCAAACTCAGTTTGCCACCTGTGCTTTTGGCCAACAGGCTACAGATCAGAGGTTCCCAGGACTCCCTCTGTGGGTCTGATTCATTTGCGAGGGCAGTTCACAGAACTTACTAGATTGGCAGTTTATTATAAAAGGATATAACACAGGAACAGCCAGATGGAAGAGATGCACAGGGCCAGGTGTGAGGAGAAGGCACGGAGCTAACAAGCCCTCTCCAGGATTATTCACCATTTCCCCCAAATCTCCCTACATTCACCAACCCGGAAGCTCTCTGAACGCTCTCCTTTTGGGTTTTTATGGAGGCTTCATTACATAGGCATGATTGATCAACTCATTGGCTGTTGATGACTGATTCAGCCTCCAGCTCCTCTCCCCTCCCCAGAGGTTGGGGATTGGGACTGAAAGTTCCAATCCTCTAATCACTTGTTGGGTTCCCCTGGCAACCAGTCCCATCCTTAAGTGTGGTCCAAAAATCGCTTCATTAACATCACAAAAGATATTTTAACCACTCTCAGCACAGGGAATTCTGAGGGTTTTAGGAGCTCTGTGTCAGATATAGGGACAAAGACCTAATATATATTGAATAGACTAGGGTGGGAACCATTGCCTAAGAAGAGGTGAGCCTGCTTCCCTGGACTGTTCGCTTACTCCTTTTATTTTTGCTGTCACATCAACAACTGTTTTGAATCATAAGATATCATTTATGATGATATGAGCCATGTGGAATGGTAGAGTTAGAAGAAGCATCATTTTCTGTCTGTCTCTCATACGTGTACACACACACACACCGTTTCAGATTCATATTGTTTATATTTTTAGAAAAAGTATAAAGACGAAGCAGAGAAGATGCTTTCTAACTATAGCTCTGTGCCAGATACTCCTGAAATTCAGAGAATCAAGACAACTCAACAAAACATCAGTGCAGTGAGTAGCAATTACTGCTTTTCAGTGGCTACCTTGAAATTTTGTTTCTGGAAGGAGGGCCTTTTCCCTCATTGTCTGGTTGTGTCATTGCTTGGCTTTTCTGCCAAACATATTATCTTTTCTCCTATAAAATAATAAGAGTACTGTTAAAGAACCAAAATTTGCAATCAAGTCAATGTAAAGATCTAATTGGCCTGATTCAATTATTCATGAATCAAGCAGTATCCTGTCTAACAAATAGAGGACGATCAGTAGAGATGTACAGAATGTAAGGCTTTGATAGGTAGAAACAGGCAAGACAAGGAAGTTATTAGCAAGAGAAAAGACAGGATTGCTTCAGACAAGGTCACCTTCCCCTAGGGAGAAAGGTTGGGGGTCTCTCATGCAGATTACGTCTTTAGTGCAGATCAGGAAATTCCAGACTGATTGGTTTAAAATTCCACTCTTGGGAGAGGCTGAAACTGCAATTAGGTTAGGTATTAAGTCTTGATGGGGCTTAATATAAGTGACTCCATTTTGGGCCTGTTGTTTCTCTTTAGTAGTACCGAATGTTCTTACAATGTATAATTTATCATGATTGTTTTAGAATTACAAATTCAAATTTTCTTCTGTGGTACAAGCAAGAGTTGTTTTTAACTGAAATTTAAAATTTTACTTAGGAAAGAAGTCTTAATCTTCCATACAGATTTTACTTTGGAGATGAGAATAATCCTATAAAATGATTTCTTTCCTGGTCACTGATTTGCAATAGATAATGTATTTGGGGATTTACTAGTTTGTAACCGATTCCTAAACTTTTATATTTTTATTTTGAGGAATAGGAATTGTATCTGCAACCATTATTTAAAGGACTGAGTCTATGTTTAATGGATATACAAATTTGAATTCTAAAATTCTAAAAATTGACCATGCAGCCAATATTTTTATGTAGAACTGGCTCATTAGTCACTTGGTAGTTAAGTAAATGTCTCATCAAAATATAAATTCTACTAAGTCTGAGGATCTTTGGAATATTTTCTACTTTGTAATAAACTGGCAAACTCTGAACTCCAAGGTGTGCTAGTCAGGTGCCTTTAGGGCCTTCAGAACAGGTGTGCTAAGAAATGGAAAAGTCTGGCTGGCAGGAAAGATCAGGGGAAAAAAGCTGTTTCCATCCTTATCTCCTGTGTTTCCAGGGTGCTCTAGATTTTTATCTTGTGGAGGAAAACATCTCTGAGGCCGTACTCTCCCAACCCCCATTAGGGTCCAGTGAATTACCAAATCTTCACAGAGGGAGTAGTTCTGTCCTCATATGCCTTTCTTATAATTATTCTACTATTCCGGAGAACATTTTGTTTCTTTGTTTTGCTTTGTCTTTGAAAGGGGTGGAATCCTGGTAGGAGTGGAGAGACATGTGGGAAGGTTAAGAAATAAGTAGAAGCGATGGGAAATAGACTGAATAAACTTTTGATTCTGATGATAGAGCCAGTATTTTCTTTGAAGAGAATGAGGACATCTTTGTGTTTGGAGACTAGCACTTGCTTTAAATTCCATGCCTTTTTTTTTTTTTTTTTTAAAGATTTTATTTATTTATTCGACAGAGATAGAGACAGCCAGTGAAAGAGGGAACACAAGCAGGGGGAGTGGGAGAGGAAGAAGCAGGCTCATAGCGGAAGAGCCTGATGTGGGGCTCGATCCCACAACGCCGGGATCACGCCCTGAGCCGAAGGCAGACGCCCAACCACTGTGCCACCCAGGCGCCCCTCCATGCCGTTTTTGAATTAAGTGATACCGCTTAGTAAGCTTTTATAATATGTGCTTTGATTTTTCTCAAACACACACACGATGTGTTTATATTTGAAGAAGGAAACTCTAGTTTGCCAGCTTACATTCTTAGACCAAATAATCTGTGGCCACGTCGGGTACCACACATGCCCTAGAAGAGGTAGCGGGGGGCTACCTGTGGGATGCTATGGAATGTGAGACCCAAATTGGACATTTATTCTCATAATGGGTTATTGAATTGATTGATAGAACCTTGTTACTCATAAATAGAAGCTGTATTCACATTACTTGAGAACCCGAGAAATGGTCTTTGTTTTGTAAGATTCTGACCGAGGATCTGAATTCTAATAAGCTTATAGTTATTCTTTCCTTCTCTTATAATAAAGGTATTTTATAAGAAAGAAGTAGGAGCTGGCACAGCAGTAAAAGATACTCCGGAGACTGAACGAGTGAAGAAAAATCAGCAGAATATTAGTTCAGTAAGTGCTCTACAGCATTAATTATCCTTTCCAAACGCAAACATGAGCTAGATAAATGTTTTTAGTTCTGTGCTAAACTGGCTGCTTTTTCTTTTAGTCTTCACTTTGTTAAAATGCTATTTCATCAAATATCAAAGGTCTCACTTTCAGAAGGAAAACTGTAGCCTTATTCCCCTTGAACCTAAAGCAGCATTTCATCTTGATATATCATAGTGCACGAGAGATAGATCACTTTAATAGTCCAGTAATGAAATCCAGGATTAGATTTCAACTTTTGAACAGGATTTTAACTGTATTAAATTTTTCAGAGAAAAGATAAATTTCAGTACCTCTCCACAACTCGGAGGAAAGAAATTTTACCCTGCAGAATGATTAAAGGCCCTTAGTACATTTATTTGGTGACTTAAGAGAAGCTTTCAAAGGCCCCGTTTGCCTTCTACTTCTTCCAGCTTCCAGCAAAGCAAAAACATGCACCTTCACTATAATTTGTAAAATAACTTACCCTCTAACTCCCTTTGAGCTTAGGGGGGAAGGATAGAGGAGGTGCTTACTGTTATGGGTAAAAACTTTTCCATTTGGTGTTTGACATTTACAACAGAGACTTGCTATCCTTACCAACAGGAATTCTTCCATGGATATGTAGTATATTTAGTTTCTTGTTGAGGAAGTCATAAAGGTTCTTTCCTGCAATCCCCTTCTTGACCTTTCTCTTTGCCTTCACTCTTGGAGGCAAAGCCTTTAAGTAATTCAAGTAGAACAGCTCCAGTTAGACGAATCTGCCACATAACTCTCCTGAGTTATGTGGCATTCTAGAATATGAGAGTGCATGGGCTTTTGTGGAGAAAGAGTAAGAAAGGAAAGGTAATGCTGTCGTAAAACATACGTCAGAAAATCTGCAGAATACCAGTGCGATAAAATTTCTGTAGCATGAATGAAGCTGTCTCCTGAAGAAAGCACGAGGAGAAAGAGCTTACGGTGAGGTACAAATGTGTTCTGATCCACTATGGCGAGAGCCTGTGTCAGGCAACGTGGGGATCTGGTGGGGAAGTTAGTTTGGCAGAGAAGGATAAACTGTTTGTTTCCTTCACTTTCAAATGATAATATTTGAAATGTACCCATCAGTGTACTGAAATACAATGTTATAAATGTTCTGTAGTATGCAGTTCCATTGCCTACAGTAAAATGACTGTTTCATTTTGATTAGTTTAGAGTCATATGAAAAACACAAATGTTCATCTTTAATCACGTTTAGCTTCTCACCCGAGGAAAATCACGCAAAGTAGTACGGTATATCATTTCTTTTTCCAGCGTTCCGCTGCCTCTTCTAGCAAACAATAAACGCATAGTTCTGTATCTCTATAAGGTTGGGCCATAAACTCCTGCTTAGTATTCAAATGGAAAGTTGCCCTTTCAAGATTAGCCAGATCTGTCAAGCCAAGATATGATTCTCTAACATTTAAAGATCTCGACATTTTCCACCTCCACTGTACAAGCCTTTTAGCTATTAGCTTTCCCCGTTAAGAACTATTTTTGAATCTTATTTAGAGGTGGTCTTTCTCACTGTATTCCCAATTTAACTGTTTCGAATCTGGACTCATATTGCCATTGTTACTCATATTAAATCTACGGCTACCATGACTTAGATGGTATCTAAGATACGTAGGTACCATTTCTTTGTGACTGTCACCGTGGATTTCAGCCTTAATCATTTTAACATTACCAAGTGATTTCTAAAACCTGGTTTGTGTAGATTTCAGTCTTTGCTAAATTTCAACGTGTGCCTCTTAAGTCTTGCCCGCATTTGCTCCATATAAATATTTATGTGTGTCCTTTTTCTTGAATCTAATCTTCCATGAATTTTAGACATATTAAAATACCACCTGATACGATGGCATTACTAATCATTTCATAAGTTTAAAGAGCTGTTTCTTGTCTCATGCATAACCGTGTGTTGGCATTACCATTTTTGTCTGGTTGATCTTCCTCTAAATAGGTTTGAAGGAAGAACTTTTGAATAAAGTGGGTGCCAGGATGTAGGCTGGATTTGTATAACGTGATTCTGTGGGTAGAAGACACATCCTGACTTCCTGCCACTGACCCTCCGATAGTGATCATGGCCTCTGCTTTTTTGTACATTTCCCTCCATCTTCCTCTTTCTCTTCTTTAATTGTGGCCACTATTTTTTTCCTTATTCTGTATATTTGTATGCTCTCACCCAGATAAGCAGTCTTCCCAAGACTCTGTAGCTAGCACGGTTTGGCTTTTGCCTTTAAATCCATGATACATTTAAATTCACACATTAATAAGTAGAAACTGCTTTTTGGCTAGAAACTTACAAGTTACTATATTACTTACGATGACTTCCAAGGTTTTTTGTGTATCTGCCTAATGATAAAATTTATTTTCATAAGCAACATTTGCTTATTTTAATTAAATAACTCCTATGGTGATGACTAGGTGATTAGATATGAGTTTATTTGCACTTTAGGATAAACGAATCCTGAAAGCGTCATCCCATAAAATAAAAATTTGTGTTCCCACTGAAGGAAAATTACTGTTGAAGTAAAAAAAATTCAACTGTGTAATAGTTATTAATGCAGATTTCTTACCTATCTTTTAAGCCTTGCATTGCTTTTAAGCCACATTGTTTTTGTCTGTTTGATTTGTTTGTTTTGTTTTGTTTTTAATAATTTACCATCTTATTTTTTAAATACATAATGCAGGTAAAATACAAAGAAGAGATGAATCAGGCAACGGCCATTTCCGATCCTCCAGAGCTAAAGAGAGCTAAAGAAAACCAGAAGAACGTCAGCAATGTGTGATCATAGTTCTTTGAGTACCGTTTTCTATTTTATTGAATCATAGTAGACAATGAGGGTGTGTCACGTATAAGGTGAAGTCCCAGGACATGCGGACTGTTGCAGGAGGCCAGGTCTTGAAAGGTGGGGCTAAGATTCCCCCCATCTTTAGGCTGGGCTAGCATGACACCTCCTGTGTGCCTTTATGCATCAAAGGACGTGTTACTGAATGCCTGCCTAATTCTTGTTCGGGGAAATTCAAAGCCGAGTGAGACTTCCCCAGGTCTCTAGGAGAAACAGACAGGGGAATAAATACCCATAATGCATGAAAGGCTATCACGATAATTAATATTTACTACTTACTATGCTCGTGGAGTATGTTACATGCAGTGTCTCATTTAATGATAAATAATGATTCCTTTTGCAAAGTGCTATGGAAATGCAGAGAAGGAAGGCAATGAGAGAGAGAGGAAGACACTTGGAGGAAGAGTAACATTTGAGTTAGATCTTGAAGGATTAATAAAAATTGGGGTGGATTTCGTGAGGAGGCGCCTTCCTGGCAGAGCAAACCGAATCTATTCCGGGTCCACGTCTGGGTCAAGGAGGGGAAGGTTTAGTGTGATGAGTGTGTGGGGTAAGAGGTGGCAAGGACCTGATGGTGCAGAAACAAGTTGTAATTCGGGCCCTAAGGAGGCAAGTCGGGAGTCCCAGTGTTTCCCAAAGTGCGGTTCACATATAAGTGACAGGTGCTCTGCCCATGAGCAGGCCTTGGCTTACGGGTTAAATTGTTTAAATTTCTTCCTTTTTCTAAAAGAAATGTTGGTAGTTTTCAATGCGTCAGAGAAACATAACACTCCTTAAAATAACTTTATTTGCAAATAATAGTGAGTTAATTTAATGAAAGACTAATATTGGCCATCATAGCACGCTTGATAGCCAGCCTGGCATATGGTGAGGGGTGCACACATGGTAGAAATTGGGACCATACTGGAGTCTCGGGAAGAATGTGGACCCTGGTCTGCTGGCTGGATCCCAGCTCCAGCCCTTACTTGCTGTATCACCTTTATAAACCACCCACCTCTCCCAGTCTCAACTTCCTTATCTATGAAATAGGGGCTAGAGTATTAAGTGAGATCTTGCCTGGAGAGCACTTAGCATATTTCTTTTTTTTTAAAATATTTTATTTATTTATTTGACAGAGAGACAGCCAGTGAGAGAGGGAACACAAGCAGGGGAGTGGGAGAGGAAGAAGCAGGCTCCCAGTGGAGAAGCCTGATGTGGGGCTCGATCCCAGAACTCCGGGATCACACCCTGAGCAGAAGGCAGACGCTTAACGACTGAGCCACCCAGGGGCCCCACAGTTAGCATGTTTCTGAATGGATGAAAACAAGACAGGAAGAGTCACCAGTATCAGCTTGACGTCCCCAAACTCACTTCCACTGCCAAGTGGCTACCGTAGTTTCTCCACATCCGTCAGGCCGGTCAGCAGACATTTTCCCCCTCCGAGCTCCACCCGGAGGAATCTGTCCTTGTATCCCGTCATCGGTAGAGATTACACTGGGCCTTTTCTCACTTTTACTGAGACAATTCATTACCCCAGACACAGAGTCTGCCTAAACTCGCAACTACATGGCACGGCACAAAGAAAGGCGCCCCATGAGGAAAGCAGTCCCCTGGAAGGGGCCTGACCCTTCGTCGTTTATTTCCCGCCCAATCAAGCTTCTCTTCACGGTCACATTCGCGGCTGAGGCTGCGCAGCTCAAATCCATTTTATCTGCAGGCCCCGCAGGTCTTGTGATGTGTTGCAAGAAAAAAAATTCCCTTCCACTAAATTTAAATTCCAGAAAATCATTAAGACTGTCCCTGTGGAGTTCCTCATAATAGGATTTTAACCTGCAGTTTTACTGTTTGCCTGTCAAAAATTCATTTGACAGACATGCCGTTCTGTTTCTTTGTGCTGGGTGCTCATTTATTTCCTGGGGTGTTTTGGAATTAGCTGGAAAGCTGACCACAAAAGTTGGGGTCTGATCCTCCCAGCCAAGAAAGAGCACCTCTTATGCAGTAGGTCAGGCAGATTTCCAGAATGCTAGTCAGAGCGCAGGCCTGCCAGTGTGGGAACTTTGTGGAGAAGGGAAACTTTGAGGTTCGGGGTGTGTTTCCTTAGCAACAGTCTGTCACGAAGGTGCAAACATGGGGCGGGGGCAGCCCTCCTTGCTAATGATGAGAATGGACAATTTTTACTGTTAATATAACATGGTAATTTGATAGTGTTGCTTTAGTGTTATGAAGAAATGAATTCACAGAAGGGGTGAATTCTTATTCCTGATAACCACCAAACTCAGGCCACTGATCCATCATACAATTCGAAGAAGCACTGCCAAAAGGTGGACTTCAAAACATGAGGACAAGAAGGGGCTTGGAGTCTGGGATGAGCGTGATGGAGATGTCTGTTAGTGACACACATTTCACTTTGCGATGCTCATGAATGCTCTGTAGCCACGTGGCATTCCTTCTAGTCTGTTCCGGGTGATGGGTGCGCACCTCTTTGCGTAACTCCACACCGTCTTGCACCCTGCCTCGCAGCTCCAGTACAAAGAGCAGTGCCACAGAGCCACGCCCGTGAGTGTCACGCCAGAGATGGAGAGGGTGAAGAGAAACCAGGAACAACTGAGTACGGCAAGTGGCTCTGTGTTCTCCTCTATTGTCCAGCATTGTGCGTTTATATTCTTCACGGTGTTCTCTGAAAAGCTTAAGACCTCCACGGACTCGATGCTCCCTTTCACAGTCACGTGCTCAAGGGCATGAACTTTGGTTCTCTCCTGTGACCCAGGAAATGTGGGACTGTCTTGCTGTAATTTAGCCATGGTTGTTTATTCAAGAAATCTTCAGGTAGCACCCCAATCTGCCAGGCATTCTATTGGTACACAAAGAGGGGTGAGAGCTAGTTCCTATCCTCATGTACCTCCTAGTTGAGTCGGTAAATCTCTACAGTCAGGGAAGGACCTGGAGAGAAGTGGGTCTATTGTCAATCTGAGGGGGAAAAAAAGTTATCTGTTAGAATAGAGCAAAAGAAGACCTGGCTTCGCTGGGGTTCAAAGACATAGTGTCGGGGCACGGAACCTATAAATAAAATGGAACACATTAGTCGATCACCAGTAATTTATTGCTAATAAAACAGTGAGAGTTAACAACCAGGAGGTACCCCTACATATGGCTCATGTGCTTACTGCTTTATGTGAACCCATGAGGTTGGCACGATTTGTCTCTGGTTTGTAAGTGCAGGAAACTGAGTCTTGGGGAGGTCAGAGGACATGCCAGGGACCCACAGTTTGAAGGGCAGAGCTGGGATTTGAACCCAGGCCTCCCTCAATTCAGAAATCCCTTTCAAAGGTGCCCCATACTAGTTATTTTTCCCATTTTTTGGGACACGTTTGTGGAACTTGTACCAAAATAAACAATAACCTTCTCCCCCAACAAAGAATTGTGAAAGGCTTTAAAATCTGAGTGTGAGTTCTTCTAGGTGGAGGAAGAAATCAGGCCGAACACTGCTTTATTCTTAAAATACCCCTGGAGTGTGGTAGGAGCGAGGGGTCTTTCGCTTCGTTTGAAAGCCTCGGGTCAGAAGGAGAGTAAATGGCCTTCACCAGGCTGCTGGGCAACCTCACTATGGTTCTCTTGCCGTGACTTCATTCTGTTGTTTCTCCTTTACCCTTATATTTCCACAGCTTTTAGTTATGGAATTTGCAGTTAGCTTCAGTATTGAAGAGCAAAGTATTTATTGAAAGACCCTTGTAAAGAAGCAGGGCTGACATTTTGTGCTGGCCACATCAGAAGACTCAGGAGCCAGGTGTAGGGATGAGCTGAAAGGTGGAAGTCTAGCTACAGGGGGGAAACATGTGTAAAGATAGGGTCAACTTTGAGGTCCTCCTCTGCGGTGTGCGGGGGGAGACCATTCTACCATCTATTAAAACTCTTGCTTATCCTCTGCAGGTGAAATACAAAGGAGAAATTAAACAGGCAACTGCGATTTCCGATCCACCAGAGCTGAAGAGAGCTAAAGAAAACCAGAAGAACGTCAGCAATGTGCGACCTTAGTCGCTTTTCTTTCTGATGATAGCGAACGTATTATCAACATGTTGATGAAGGATGGTGTTGATAACATTTCATAACCTTGAGTTGATAATTCTGCTCTCTGTTGACTGCCAGTTTACTTGGAAGGTTGCAGGGTCTGAGGTGTGGGGGGGTACAGCCAAGCATTCCGTGTTCTAGAGTTCCCAGTGACCACCAGTATGATTTTTGTCTATCGATTATTGTGTGTCCCTCTCATTTTGTCTGCATGCTGACAGTTGCTGTGGGTCCCCAAAGGGATGCAGTGGTGGCCACTAGTATCCTGGCCCTTCAGATAAGCTTTCCCACTGCCTTTCCTACTCATATGTGTTCCTGTCCACTCCCATGGCCCACTCCCCGCTAGTGTCGCTTTATTTTTGGGCGATGTCTTGGGGGGAATGATAGAGCGTGCATGTCTGACGAGATCACATGGGATCTGAGTTTTTACTCAGGCACCAACTCCTGGCCTGTTCGTAACCCCCTTCTGTTTATGTAATCCGTGGGTGTGGTTCACTGAGAGAATCCTTCTTTGAAGTCATTAACATATAGATTGGGTTCTCTGGAAGGGGAAATCTGGAAATCTATGAGGTTCAAAGGAATCTTTTCTTCCTCAAACCTTTAAAAGTGTTAGGAGCAGCTTCTAAAACAAAGGCAGGCCATTGTGTGGCACCTTTCCTCACAGCTGTGTTTTGGAGAAGCAGATGCTCATCTTCTCCCGATATATTTAGAATCACGGTTGACACTACTCTGCTAGTCTCAGAAAGGAACGTGGTTCCAAGAAGGAAGAATGGGGTAGTGGGAAGCACGCTGGCCTTTTTGCGGATGACGTCGGTCACCTGTTTAGGCAATCTTTTCAAAGTTCTGCTACAGTTAATTACTGACAAATCGTGACAGTGTATGGGTAGGAGTACCTTTAAGTAATATCCGTGAAGACATTTCTTCTCATATTGCTTTGTGATACGATGCTTCTGACAGCTTTACTGATGGTATGCCCATGTATTTGAATACATTCACAGTGACTTCATTCGCAGGGATTCATGCTACGGGATGAATGAAAATAGATTGATTTTAGATGCAAGCATTTTAAATATGGTGCCCTGTAGATAGCATTCTCTTTTCTCATAGTTCTCTTTCTTGGCTAGCTTTTTAAAATAGCTACCCTGAGACTCTTATTTAGTTGAATTGATTCACAGTACTCCTATTTTTTATTCTCTGAAATGATAGGTTTATTATAAAGGTCAGCTGGGAAGAGCTACATCTTTAAGTGTAACTCCTGAAATGGAAAGAGTGAAGAAGAACCAAGAAAATATTAGTTCGGCAAGTGGTTTTATTCATTTCGGTCTGTTACAAAGGATGCGTCCGTTATTATTTACTTACAGCCCTGTTTTTTTTTTTTTTTTCTTGTGAAAATAAAATGTATATTCAGGCAACATTTGTGATACATGCCGTAAGTACATGTGTGATTTCAGATGACTTCCATTGCAAAAGTTGACGTTATCCTGCAACCCTTCATTGCTATTTCCAGATGTGACCAATGGTTACATTCAAAGCTTAGTTTTAAAGTATATCATGCTCATTTAAACAGTGATTCATGTTATTTTAGCCAGTGTCTTTGAAAGTGGTAAAGTCTTGGATGTGTAAGTTACACAAGTGTCATTTTGCAGATGTATTCCATTGACTTCAGATTGTTAAATGTTCTCAGCAAAACAAAATCAGAAATGACTCATTACTCCAGAGTAAGGATATGGAGGAAAAAGAAAATCTTTCAATGCATTGAATATAGAATTCAGTTACTCATTAAGTCCCATGTGCGCCTCAGTGTCTTATTGGGTAGTATGCTTTCTCTTAGTAAGTATCGGGGCTTCAGTTCCGGATTGCTCAGATGTGCTCAGGTCCTCAGTAATCGCTATCCTAATGTCATGCAGAAGCAGCTTCATAAAGAGCAGTGTCTGCTGGTCAGCCCTCGAGAAGAGCTTTCTTATGCCTGGGAATCAGCATTTAGGTTTTGATACAGTTTACAGCTCTCCAGCGGCATTTCTGCCCAGAGATGCTGACTGTACTTGACATAAATTACCTTTAAGCTGTGGCTGCTTAGAAGGAAATTCAATTTGATACACCTCGTTTCCTATCCTCTACAGTGGGCAAAAAATAAAAGGAAATAGAGGGAGGCTTGGGGTTGGTAGGCATTCTTCAACAGTGTTATGGTGGAAAATGGGGAGATCCTAGAAACAGGAAAATACACTTAGGTTTCATTTGGTTTGGATTTTCCCTGTGTAAGTGTGATAACCACTTTTCCTGACTACATTGTTAGTGGATACTGGTCATTCACACATCTGTTCCGGTTCATAGAGAGAGTTAGGTTGTCTTTGCTTTAGCTTTGCAAGGTGAACTTTGAGAGTAAAATTTTATTTTATTTTATTTTATTTTTTTATTTTTTAATTTTTTATTTTTTTTTAAAATATTTTATTTATTTATTTGACAGACAGCCAGCGAGAGAGGGAACACAGGCAGGGAGAGTGGAAGAGGAAGAAGCAGACTCTCAGCAGAGGAGCCTGATGTGGGACTCGATCCCAGAACGCTGGGATCACGCCCTGAGCCGAAGGCAGACGCTTAACGACTGCACCACCCAGGCGCCCCTTTTTTTATTTTTTTAAAGATTTTATTTATTTATTTGACAGAGATAGAGACAGCCAGAGAGAGAGGGAACACAAGCAGGGGGAGTGGGAGAGGAAGAAGCAGGCTCATAGTGGAGGAGCCTGATGTGGGGCTCGATCCCATAACGCCGGGATCACGCCCTGAGCTGAAGGCAGACGCTTAACCGCTGTGCCACCCAGGCGCCCCACAGAGTAAAATTTTAGATTGTTACTCTAGAATAACAGGTAATTCACTGAACAACTTCCCTGGGAAAGAACTGGGACTACGTTGTATGTGTGTCACTCATTCGGAGAGTTTGAAAAGTTACGTAATATTTTTTCTTATAATTTTCTTATTGTTAAGTACGTTCTACTATTTACTTTGCAGGTAAAATATACCCAGGACCATAAACAGATGAAAGGTAGACCAAGTCTGATTTTAGATACCCCTGGTCTGAGATATGTCAAAGAAGCACAAAACCATATTTCAATGGTAGGGTACAACCAGCTGCTGCTTCTCATGACTAAAACATACTAAGGAATGGCCCCACCCGGTGTACTGACGGCGTCGTTCACCATTAATCTGGATAACTAACAAAGCATGAACGAAAAGCAAAACGTGGATGGGCCCATCTTTTTGGGGGGACTTTCTAATCACACTGAAATGTAATGGACATATTTAGTCTAATAAAGTAATTTTTCTCAGTGATATTTTGGGTGTGTTTTTATTTCTAACATGACTACTATAAATGCGTTTTATGAAAAACGTTTGCTTGGACTTCTTTTCAATAAATTTTAAGGTAGAGTTTGGTATATTTACATGTTGCAAAGGATATAAAAACTGTGTATGTTTTTTAAAGCAATTGCATGAGATACAATTTATATGCCATAAGGTTTATTCATTTAAAGTGTTCAATTCAGTGATCTATAGTAAAATTTACAGATCCAGTTTCAGAATATGAAAGAAGTGTATGTTTTGAAGTATATATATCCATTTTTGTAATAATATACAAAAATCATATATAACTATTTGTAACTCTCAATCTAATTTTAAATAATACTGTTTTCTTGGGTAATTGTGTGGAAATAACATAACATTTTAATACCTATTAAAGGTTCAAAGATAGAAAATTAATTTGTACCTAAGTTAGTACATTTTAGGAAATCACCAGGATTAATTAAAAGAGCTGTTAACCATAATGATGAAAAACATTGTGAAAGTATCAGCACTTGATTTCTGATGTTAGGAAGCTGACATTTCAGACACTATTTTTGGAGTAATTGGAAAAGATACAAATATGTGGAAAATAATCTAGATACAGCTGCCACAGCAAAATTTTATGAGGTACGTAACCATCAGGAAATTCCAGTTTGAGTTCATGCTGTTTTCCCTTTTTTCAGGTAAAATATCATGAAGACTTTGAAAAGACAAAGGGAAGGGGCTTTACTCCTGTTGTAGATGACCCCGTGACTGAGCGAGTGAGGAAGAACACGCAGGTGGTCAGTGATGCGGCCTACAAAGGTGTCCACCCTCACATCGTGGAGATGGACAGGAGACCTGGAATCATTGTCGGTAAGCTGACGGTCCTTCTCAGCAGGTCCGCACAGTCAAAAACATCGTCCTTGGCCTAGCTTTTGAATCGGCCTCCTCATTCATGAGACTCCTCAAATGTTTGATGTGGTGCCCAACTGAAAACGAACCAGGCTAAGTGCTACTGTTGGCGCCATGTTGAATGGGATCCATGGTACTTGCCAGGTATCAGTGCCAATCCTTTCTATGATTGGACTTTCTCTGTCTTTAATAACTTTCTGTTCTTAAGGGTGTTCTTACTTGTTAAGCAAAGACGCAGCCCAAATATCAGACATGAGTGGTAACAAAGGTTGAGCAATTATTTTGTTTTCCTTTCGCTTATGTTCTGGATCAATGCATTGTACTGCAGACATCGTCTACATGGGGGACAGAAAAAACAGAAATAATCCCCTTTCTGTCCTTTTACCACAAATAAAAGTACCAAAGAGATTCTGATGGTATTCATAATATGAATAGCTTATGTATTTTTTGAATACTATCTCTGAATGGGGATATTCGGGAGCTGTCTACCAGCACCATAAATCTGAGACAAAGGAAACTTCTCTCCTCGCTGTTCCTTCTTGTCCATCTGGGAACATCTTAGGAACGAAGTGTTGAATGGTAGCTGAGACAGCAGTGATCACCCCAGGGTTAGGGCTAGAAAGGCAGTTATTGACTTTTCAATATAAATCAACGACCCATACTTCCAAATGACTATTGCCTGAATTTTTGTAGCTAGTCCAATCCTAAAGCTCAGATAATATTTTGGGAACCCATTCTGCATGCTCGTCGATAACCTTAGCATTAGGTTAGCTTCATCTTCACAGGGAAGAGCTTATTTTTTTGGAGCTAGTGAAAGGCCATTTAGAGGTGGGCTGGGTGAGGGAAGTGTGTTTCTACCTGACTGGGTAATGTCTTAATGTGAAACAACGGTACTGAAGTCGGGCCGTTAAGTTCCTCGAATGATTAGTAAGCGAATCTGAAAGTCCTTTCCACAGAGGAATTCCACACATATGTGCACACTACTGATAGCTCTGCACATCTTTCAAAGGTGATTGTGTAAAAGGATCACATTAGGTTGAATGGATGGGTTGAGATGTTTTCATTGAAAGTAACATGGATTTAATTTCATTGCTTTGGCTTAACATCTCATAAGGGATAGTGAGTACAGAGGGTCCGATTCATCCCTCAAGGATGGAAACGCTGACTGTCTACACAGCTTACACTGGGGTCCTCCTCCCTAGATCAGGGGCCCAGAATGATGGCAAAATTCTTGTTAGAAACTGGGAGTTTGTCTAGACTTCGAGCTCTCAGAATTCAGTACTCACTACCTTTGGGATAGAAATTATTATTATTTTTTAAAAAATTCAACATATATGTCTCTAAATTATTCCCTTACTGGGTCATCTGGAAGCCACTTGATTTCTTCTTAGTGGGGGAGACTGTTTTCCATTGAGGACTTTCCTATGAAGCCACAAAGTGAAGTACATTCAACAAGCAAACTTCTGAGTCAGGCAGGAAAATGCAGGTTTGGAGATCTTCTGAGCAATTCAGACTAAGCCAAGTTGTGCTGCTTCTATTTTTGCTGGAGGCTCTGCTTTGGACTAGTTGTGTAACCGTGGTCAGGCTACCTTGATCTCTCTATGCCTTAGTTTCCCTATTTATAAAACAGGATAGTAAGAGCACCTACTTAAATATGGTAGGAAGCCTAAGTGAGTTATGTTGTGATGGACGGTCGTGCTCGGCACGTAATACTAATGACAGACACTAGGAGCTCCGCTTCCAGCTCCATTCATTAATTGTTTTTACTCAAGCTCCGTTTCTGTCCGTAGCTAGATTTTTCACTCTCCTGTTGTGAATACAGCACTGAGCAGATCAGGTTAGGACATGAGCACCATTAGTTGGAGACACGGGTAAACCTGGAAGTTATTGTATTTGGATTTTGCCTCCAACTCAAATAGGAGAGTGAATTGGTTTGCTCAGGTCTGATTGCTAAGGATGGCAGTGAACGCACCTCTGGTCCCTTGAGAGCAGGAAGTTGCTCCTTGCTCATCTTTCCATCCCTCACCCTCCCTTGCTCAGTGCCATGCTTTATTGCACTTTTCCAAGAAATGTGTCTTGTGTGGGTTAGCCTGTGCTCACCAGCTTCCAATGAAAGCTGGGCTTGCCCCTTACCTGCATTTCAAACACTTGTTTTGGGGAGGGAAGTTTTTGTTCTTCGTTTTCTCGGACAAAAACCTCTCAGTCACTTCCTATGAATTACTCACGTGTCCTTGATCGGGAGCTTAAATCAAACATTTTACCTCTTTCAGCGTGTGGAGGGCACAAGTGTTGGGGGTTCGGGGGTGCGGGGAGTTGTCTGGTGTGTTGGGTGATGAGTCAAAGGCTCCAGACGGAAGGTCAATGAAGAACAAACCAGGCAACTGAAGTCTGCTCTCAAAGTTTTCTTATTAAATCCTTGTGAATGTGACTGTCCCTTTGTTCTCCTCCGAAGTCTGCAGTGCAATGAGTTCGCTTATTACTGGTGTGCTTATGACATGTATCTTTTTCCAGACTTGCCCTTGACTTCTTAAAATTCATTCTTGATTTGTTGATTTCTTCCTTTTGGTAAAAGACCTCAAAGTTTGGCGTACAGATCCTGGCTCCATCTTCGACCTTGATCCCCTGGAAGACAATATTCAGTCTAGAAGTCTCCATATGCTCTCTGGTACTGCTTACATTTTGAGTTGCTCCCCATTTATGTGGTTTTGTCCTGAGAGTTGAAGCTACTCTGAGCGGTAGAGGCTCATGGTACCAACTGTGTGATGTAAATTTAAAAGTTGAGGTTTTGAAAAACAAAAAAACAAACAAAAATGCCATGCTGCTTTAAAATACCATTAATCATTTATGAAAACAGACTTTGCAAAAGGGCTTTTTAATATATCTTAGATTCCTTTGTTCTAGATTCACTTAGAAAGGTGTCCAGAGATTCCTGATGTCTGCTTTTCATTAGTGAACGTGATTTTATAGGTTTTCTGGGCTTTCAAATGCAGTTATTCGGACTGCACTAAAGTGCTGAGACATAGAGGGTTTGTTTCATGGAAAACAGTATTCCAACATTTTAGGTAGATGTTAAGATTTATATATAAAACAGTGGGGAGGTTTTCTATACAGCATCATGAACGTGTTAAAAAATAGACTTTTGGGTACACTTAAAATGTATCTCTGAGTGTTTGTTTAGTGCAAAATTTATAGTGTATAGATATGCAAGTTTATTTGACTTTTAATTTAGACCTTGTGTTTCTAATTAAAAGCAAAACCTGAATGGTTTGGCTCTTTGGGTACAGTGATAGCATGGTTTGACATTTCAGACTTTCAGATAGTGTTTAACAAACTGAAGCTTTGACAGTTATGCAATTATTTTAAACAATATAAATAGATGTATCATATCCTTTGGGTCTGACTCTCTCCCCTGATTTAAACTCTACATTTAATTACTGACGTTAATGAAATTGAAAGCCCAAGGCAATGTAGGGACTCTAATACTTTTGTAGTCAGTTTGATCCACGTAATCAGCCAAATTGTCATTAAATTTTCTGAAGATAAAGAAAAGGCAACAAATGCTGTATGCTTGGGGATTCTTGAAAATGATTATGTCTAACCAGACGTTATATTTGATAGAAATATTTTAGTTTGCCAGTGTTGTTCTTAGTTCTTGTCAATTTCCCATCCCCCATTTCTCCTTTAAAATCTAGACTTACAATGAGTATAAATGATTGTTCAACATTTCTACATTTGAAACTACAGAATGCTGAAGTTTGGTAGTAGGCGACTAGAACTTATAATAGTTGAGCTTGGGATTTTATTTAGTAAGACATGGGTTTTCTTCCTTGTTTAACTTTTATTTTTTCTTTCTTTTCTTTTCTTTTCCTTTCTTTTTTTTTTTTTTTTTTTTTGTTCTTCAAGTCACTTAACCACAAATCTGAATATTTTCCCTCCACTATAGAAAAGGCGAATCACTATAGGAGACACCGTTCCCGATCTCACTCGAGCAGTACTTTTGGTACAGGTCTCGGAGATGACAAATCAGAAATATCCGAGATTTACCCTAGCTTTTCGTGCTGCAGTGAGGGAACCAGACCGTCGGATGAAGGAGGTAGCAAGCATTACCCAGTCTCAGAGAATAATCATTCATTTTTGTAAACATGTCCCAAGTGCGTCTAACGTTCTTCACCTTTGCACCGACACGTAGCCTGGGTGTATTCGAAAATTTTAAATTATGTTTAGAAAGTTTGAGTCCTTTGCTTTTAAACTACTAATTTGCATTTCTGCATGTTTGTTTTTCCTGTCTCACTTCACTGTTTTCACTGCCAGTGGATCTTTAATGACCACAGGGGCGTGGGAGCTGCCACGTGAGTCTGTTTCACCGTTGGACGTGGTAGACGTACGTGGCGCGAGGGGACACTAGAGTTCTGTGGCTTTTGTATCTGGTTATACAAAATTGTACAGTTATATTTGAGCGGCTTAGAGGGGTTGCTCCGAATCTGTGTGCATTGCAGTATTGCTACACATTTGCAGACGAGCTAGATCTTGCCTAAAACAAATTGGATGTGATACTTGAGATATGGGATTTTTTTTTTTAAGTGGAAAACACTATTGATTGTTAATAATCTTCCCTATATTTCCTGTAGTCATCCTCTCTTCTGTTTTCTGCATCCAAGCTGGTGGATTAGGTCTAGACCTTTTAGTTGAAATTGTTTGGGATGTTAAACTAATCCTGCGGATAAAGGTCTTATTGACGTTTAAGACTACAGTGCGGCCACATTTTAGCGCTACGGGCAGTGGGGTGAGGGGCCAGAAATGTGTAAGAACTACTGGAATCCTGAATTTCCTTTTCAAACCGCAGAGGTCAGAGCGCTGAAATCAATCCCTAAGGCAGGCAGTTTTGATGGTGAGCAACTTCACATGGGGGGTTGGGGGATGGGGAAAAAGTAAAGTGACTGAAGACCAGATGAGACCATGAGCACTCTTGCAGTTGTGTGATTGTTTTTTCCATTTGTTCGAATAAAGCACTCAGGAGGGGAAAAGCAGTTACATCCTGTACATCTTAAATTATGCGTTGAGGCTGGCCTCAGCTCTGTAGAAAGGTGTTTTTTTTTTCTTTTTTTCTTTGATGTTTCAGCTTTACTGAGGTACTGTCAGATATCTGAAGTGTCCACCGGGATGATCTGATGTATGAGCACGTTGGGAAGGGACTCCCCACCCCGCCTCCCGTCTAGTAATTAGCACATCCATCCCTCACATAGTTCTCTTTCATTTGGGTGCGAGAGAACATTCACGTTCTACTCTCCTAGCAAACTTCAACTAGACAATACAGTGTTGGGTGTTGTCAACCATCGTGGCCATGTTAGACGTGAGAGCCTCAGAGCTTATTCATTTACAGCCCATAGTTTGCACCCCTTTCTAACTTCTCCGTGTTCCCCACCCCCAGCCCGACAGCCACTTTTCTACTCTTTCTATGAGTTTGCTTTGTTTTTTTTTTTTCTTTTTAAGATCCCACCTTACTAGAAAGTTTTAAATGATCTCCTTTCTCTATGGTTCTAGTGAAGAATTTGTCAATTGGTTTTGCTCTCTTAGAGATAAGATAGACGTGGGTGATCTCCCCTTTCTGTGACTGCTTCTCTAGCAGAGGGTTCAGTGACTTCGTGAGTATTTTGATTTTGGATTTGCGGTTCTTGATTTCTCCCTTCAGGGTCCTCTGTGGTTCTGGAGGTACAGAATAATGTCGGCGCTCGATGAGATGAACAAAACCCAAAGCCAATACAAGAATACATTTCGAGCCATCTTAGTCAACATCGCTCAGTCCAGCATTTTGGAGTTGATGCAATGTGCCTTAGAGACTTGGCTTCAGCAATGACCCTTCCCCTTCGTCTCTGTACATCCAACACAGCCTTCATTCGTTTATTCACCAAATATTTATTGAGTGTTCTTTGTACACCAGCCAAGAGCCGGGATCTGGCGATGCATATAGCAGCGAGCAAAAGAGAGGCACACCTGGTCTAAGGGGCTTAGACTTTGGTGGGGGACCCTGACATTAAACAGATACTGACCCAACCAACATATAATGAAGAACGGAGTAGGTGCTGAGGGGAGAGCATGGGGGCTACTAGATGTATGACAGGGGAATTCCATATGGCCTTGATGTCAGGGAAGCCTTCCCAGGGAAGGAAGATTTGAGCCGAAATGCCAATGCTCAATGACGTTAACTAGGCCAACGGGGCTTTGGGAGAAGAATGCCTTTGAGAGAGAGAACAGAATACTAAGACGGTGTATCCGTGAGATGTTGAAATGGAGGTGTCAAGTAGGCGGTCTGAGTTCAGACGGAAGGTGACACTGGAGACATCTGTGGGAGGTCCGGGATGAACCTGTGTAGAGAAGGAGAATTCAGACCCCCTCCCCCAGATGTATCCAGTCCCTCAGCACCTGTGGACTCTCTCCATTCTCCACCTCCAGGGGTACACTGTGAAAACCTGCTGCGGTTGGGTTATCCCTTCTTTCCACAACTTCTTTTTTTCTAATCATTTCTAGCAAAGGGACCCTATACTATGCCAAACTGAATGAGAAAATGTCTCCATTGAAAGACAGTATACATAAATATTCTTACAATTATACCAGAATGTAAGAGTAACACATGGTTAATAGGGAATAATTACATTTTTTGAAATGGAGGAATTTCAGACTCCATGGAAGGTGGTGTTGAGGGGCAGTGACGGGGGGTAGATTTCTGGCAGGAAGGGGAGTCTCAGGAGCTTATATAATGTCTTACAAAATGCCTTTAAAATGTTTTGTCATTCTCAGCCCCCTGTCATGGGGCCAAGATGCTCTGCTCTTAATGACATTCCCTATTTTGGAAAATAGATATTGAGGTATAAAGCAAAAGTAAAGATGTGCCAGTATGTGTTAAAACACACATCCAGGTGATGGTGTACCCACAAGATATCTGCATTAATTCAAAAAGATTTTGAACTACATGGGAATATGCTCCTAATTCCGTTTATTTTAAGGGAAGCAAGGCACATTCTATCAAATGGCACCTTCTGTCTGTATTCAGATGATTAGTGACATGACATACCAAACCTAATATGTTTAGAACAATACCCTCCCCCACTCCGCCTAGCAACCTGCTCTTTCTCAGGATCCCAGTTTGCTAAGTGGCAACTGCAGCTGTCCAGGTACTGAGGTCAAACCCTGTGGAGTCATCCTCGGCTCCTCTCCTTTACTCACACCTGCCTCCAACCATCAGCAAATCTTGTCAGCTCTACCAGGAAAAATGCATCCAGAATCCGAGTGCTTGGGACCCCCTCTGCCTCAGACCATCACAGTAGCCTCTGGATTGGTTTCCAGCTTCTGTTCTGGCCATCCCACGCCACCAACCCTCTGCCTTGCTCTGTTCTCCAGCTGGCAGCCAGAAGGAGCTTTCTGGAACATAAGTCTGATCATGTCATTCTTCCGCTACCATTTCATTCTGAATATAACCCAGATCCTCACCATTGCCTACGAGGCCCTCAGCTGCTCTGGGCCCTGGCTGCTATCCTAAGCTTATTCCCTCCCATTTTCCATCCACCTCTGCTGTCCTGTCTCCCTGCTTTACTCAAACCTTCCAAGCAAGCTCCCACTCGGGGCCTTTGCAATTAACGACTTTCCTGCCTGGAACATTCCCTCTCATCCCCGTATTTGTTTTTGTCTAGTCGCACTTTTTTCCATGATTCTGCTCAGATGTCACTTTGTCAAAGGGACCCTCTCTAATCACCAGAGATAAAATAGCACGCTTTCCTTTCCTGTCTGGCCCTTTACCCTCCTTTTCCCCCCCTCCATTAGCACGTGACACCTCCTGAGATATTAGATATTTACTTGTTTATTTGCTCGTCTGTCTTGGCCTCGCTAGAATAGAAGCCCTATAAGAGCAGAGAATTGGCTCTTTCGTTCACCACTCTGTCTCCAGCTCTTAGAATAAATGCTCAGCAAGTATTTGGTGAATGCATGAAATGGCCAAATTAATATTTTCTTCTCATTCTTTTTTTTTAAATTAATCTGATCAACTTATAGCATGGTATTAGTTTCAGGTGTACAACAAACTCATATTTTAAAAACTAAAACTGCATCTATAAATATATATAGTATAATTATCTTTTAAAATACAAGTCTGTTGTGGAAGGCTTTTAAGGAAATTCTTCCATTTTCATTTGGATGATGTTTTGATATGTTTCAAGAACATTAAAGCATAGCTGTAAAAAAAAACCTAAAATGGAAACATTCCCAGGGTTTTGTTTTGTTTTCCTGATGGGAAAGGGAAGGAGTAGTATCCATGACTTTTCGGTTACTTTGAAATGTAGGGTCCCCTTTGAAATGTGCGCTATGCTGGGCCCTGGTAAGGAGGTGCTGATTGGCTCCATAGAAGGAAGAGGCTTTTATGGTCTTGATGGCGATTTGATGAAAACCTTTAGTGTCTCGAGTAAATCATATGTATTGGTTTAAATACCATTCTAGAAACTGAAAAGAATTTTAAAACAGTACTTGTTAGTGGTTAAGATGAGGAAAAAAGAAAATGTAAGTATTTAGAAATGCCATTTTTTCTCCAGATTTTGTTGATTTTTTAAAAGACCTAGATTAGGATTTTCTATGATGAAATGTGCTGAGTCCCAGAGAGAGGCCCTTTACTAGTGGGTTCTCTCCCTGCCATGGAGGGGCTGTGTGCGGCCATGCCGCGCTGCCGCGGACACGGCGCCGTGCCACGGGACAAGACTGTGGACTTCACCCTAGCTCCCGCTCACGTGGCCTGAGTTCTCTGGAGGCCATCTGATGTTATTAGGCACAGAATCCACATCTGTAACAAGATGGATATAACAAGAAGCTCTCTAAGAGATTTTACATTTTCCTGAGCTAAGTGCCATAAATTTAAATAAGCTCCCCTCCCCCTTACTTTTCTACGCATGAGAACGTATTTCTGTTCTAAAGGTGATCCGTTGTACTTTGTGAATTAAGTGGCCGGGCAGTTAGGAGAATTATAGTTTTAGGGTCCTTCCTATGAGTCAGAGGAAATTCTGATTGTTGGGACAAAAGGTTAAACGATTGACTCCTTTCCTTGAGGCAAAAATACCATGTTTTCGTCGTTCACATTTGGTTTTCATGAACATTAGCATAGAGCCCTTCTCCTTTAAGTTAGTTCGTATCATTGTTATGTGTTTCTTATGATATTTTCTCCTTTGCTTTGATTGCTGAATATTTTCATTTTCTTATGTGATTATTTTGGGCTTTCTTACTTTGCAGTCTACGTTCCAAAGTATTCAGTTCCCAGAGGATTTTCATTGTACCTCTCTACTGTGTAACTTTGATTCAATAAAGGAGGCTTTTATTTAAACTTGATCTAATTTTGTTTTGATTCTTGAATAGTGTTATTTGAAATTATCTTTACTGCCTTTTGGTATCAGATGAGGTTAACTTATTTTCATTTGACACACAGTTGCGTGACTGGCAATACTCCTGACGGTCCTTGCTTATTTCACTGCGAGGTTTTCTTTGATCTTTGTGTTTGTCTTCAGTTCACAACCTGCCACATCTATTTGCCTTCTGGTACTACTTTGTATTTCTTCGGTTGCCCCGAACTCACAGTGGGCTGTGTTGCTAGTATTTTTATGTGTTTGCAATCTTGCCCGGTGTTTACCCTTCTCCGTTTGAACTGCCTTTCCATCTGGCTTCGGGTATTTTGTGTTTTCTGATTTCCTCTGGAGCGTATGAGGGAATAGGAGGGCGACAGGGAAGGAAAAGCGGATGCACTTTTTAAAATAGACATTTGCGGTTTTCCAACCTTGTGAAGTTTTCCATTTTGTTGTGAAGGAATCTGATTGGAATGACCTCGTCCTGCCTTCACCGATGGAAAACGAGCTTCTGAATTCGGTGACCGTGCCAGCTGGGCTGTGCCTGTAGCATTCCAGCCCATGCACTGTGTCCTCAAAGGAGGTTAGGTTGCAAGAGATGCTCCATTACATCCTGGAACTCTCAGTAGAATGTCTGGAAGTGGACCAAGACAGTAGTGCGCCAATGAGGGAGCCAAGTGCCCGAAAGCCATGGGTGTTTTAAAGGCACCCATAAATCCATCTGTTCATTCACCAGACATTTATCTCCCCTGTGTGTGAGATGCTAGAAACAGAGAAAATAAAGATCTACTTATTGTCCTTGAAGAGCTCACATTCTGGCGAGAGAGCGGATGCATTAACCCATGGTGCTCAGGAAGGCACTGGGATGGAGTGACACATGGAGTTAGAGTTAGCCAGGTCGGGAAATGGGAAAGGAGTGTTTTTGGCAGAAAAGCAGCATGTGACAGAACACAGCACATTGGAAAGTTCTGGCACATCGTAAGCCCAGGGGCTGTGTGTCTGGGAAAGGGACTGAAGACCAGACCAGAGTGTGGGGGAGCCGAGCCATAGTCTCTGCAGAGACAGGGACAACCGAATATCCTTTCTGGGCACTCTGCTTGGGCTCTGTCCTGCAGGACATATAGAGTCTATGTAGAAGTCCGGTTCCCGAGACTGGTAGGTAATTGAATCCGATTTGGAAGTTTGATCCGCTCTGGGAGCATGTCTAAGGATCTAGTCTGCATTGGATGCTTGAGATTCTGCCAAGAGAACTGACTCCTTGGGTATCATGTGACCAGAAGGCCTTCTGAGCAGTCTTGTAGAGGAAACACGGTGGAGAGATAGCGTAGTGCGTTTTTATTTCAAATGTCACAATGTCTCTTATGGTTGACATTCATCACTGATGCGGAAGAGCAGAAACACCGAAATCATAGCACCTTCCTACTCTCATGATTTCCAGACTCCAGACAAAATGGCCCACTGCTGGATGTTGGATAGGATCTCAAATCTTACATCTGGAACCAGTGTCTTATTTCCTGTCTTCCCAAAAAACCAAACATCTGTTCTTGTCTTTGTTCACCATTGGAGCTGATAACACAATCATTCAGAGCAATATGCCAGCCCAACTGGGGACATCCTTATCGCATTTCTTCCTCTCACGCTTCACATTCAAGCCATCTGTAAGCTGTTGGCCCTGTTCACTACGGATCTGTCCCAAATCCAGCCATTCCTCACCAGTTCCAGTCCCATCTCTTTGAGAGCTCAGAAATAGGCTCCTGGTCTTTGTCATTCCATTCTTGACCTCTTTGATCGGGCCTTTGCCCAGCTGCCAGTGATCCTTTAAAAACCTGCATCAGATCTCATCACACCCTTGCTCAAAATTCTCCAATGGTTCCAATCACACTTCAGCTAAGAGCAAAGATCCACAGGCTACAAGGTGTTACATGGTCTGGCACTTGGTCATGTCTCTGGTTTCATCTTCTACCAGACTGTCTGCTGCAGCCACACGGACCTCCTGGCTGTTTCTGCACGTTAGGCCTGCTCTCACCGGGGGCTCTTTGCCTGCAACACTCGCCGGTGCTTTGTGTCTTGCCTCCCTTTCTTCAGGTCTCTGATTAAATCTCACCTAATCAGAAATGCTTTCCTTGACCTCTCTACCCACATACACCCATAACTACCTATCTCCTTACCCCGCTTTATTTTTCTCTATAACCCTTTTTTTAAGGTTTATTGAAGCATAGCTGACATACAAAATTTGCCCATAGTTAATGTCTAAATTTTGATAAGTTTGGACATATGCATATAGCCATCATACCATCCCCACAAGGAAGGTACTAACCATATGCACCACCTCTAAAACTTTCCTTTTGTGTGTGTGGGTGTTTGGTTTGTGTGTGTGTGTGAATGTGTGTGTATGTGAGTGATAAGAACATTTAACATGAGAGCTATCCTCTTAACATCTTTTATAGTACATGATACAGTATTATTAACCATAGGTATTATTTTTATAGCAGACCTCTAGAACTCATTCATTTTGCATAATTGAAACTTTATACCCATTGAACAACAATTTCCCATTTTCCCCTCCCTCTGCCCTTGGCTACTGCCATTATGTTCTCTGCTCTATGAGTCTGACTATTTTAGACACCTCATATTAGTAGAGTCATGTAGTATTTGTCCTTCTATCTTTGGCTTATTTCATTTAGTATAATGCCCTCTAGGTTCATCCTTTTGTCACAAAGGGTAGGATTTCTTTCTTTTTTTAAGGCTGAATAATATTCCATTGTATGTATATATCATTTTCTTTATCCATTCATTTGTTAGTGGCTGTTTGGGCTGTAGTCATGTCTTGGCTCTCATGAATCATGCTGCAGTGAACAAGGAGCCACAGATACCTCTTTGAGATCAGGGAAATGCAGATCAAAATCACGGTGAGATAGGACCTCTTATCTGTTAGGCTGGCTATTATCCAAAAAAACTAAAAAAACCAGAAAAGATAAATGTTGGCAAGAATGTGGAGAAATTGGACCCTACACACTGTTGGTGGGAATGTAGAATGGTGCAGCCACAATGGAAAACAG
This sequence comes from Ursus maritimus, assembly GCF_017311325.1. NCBI lineage: Eukaryota > Metazoa > Chordata > Mammalia > Carnivora > Ursidae > Ursus > Ursus maritimus. The sequence continues at coordinate 14,432,025 of NW_024425675.1, forward strand.
TATAGAGGTTCCTCAAAAAATTAAAAATAGAATTGTGATATAATCCAACAATTCCGCTTCTGGGTATACATCTATCACTCTTTCCACTACCTGATATTTCATTATGTATTAATTAATTATGTCTCCTCCAGAATATAAACTCTATTAGAGCAGACTCTTTCTGCCTGCTTTGTCCTGAATTCTATAACTAGTATCTAGAACAGTACCTATAAGACACTTACTAAATATAATTGATACATAAATATTTTCAAATTAAAATTTGATCTGAAATAAAAGACATAGCTTTGCTACATGGGCTAAATCACCAAAACTTGGTATTAATCTTTATTAAGTCTACTTGGAGCCAATTTGGTTGAGGGTAACAGTGCAAAAATAACTCTTATTATAGTTTCTAAAAAAGCAGGATGTAAGATCTATCATTGAAACATAACATGGTAACCTATGTCTATTACAAAGCCTGAGTCAGCCAGTAACCTTTCATAACCAAGAAATCAGTGAAATATTTCTACATTAACACCTCTGTTCTCATACAAATACTTCTCATTTCAGTGTTTTATTTCATTTGTGACAACTGCCCTTAGTACGGACTTAGTAAAGTGAAAGTCCCCATTGGAATTCTGAAATTCATACCTTGTATGGCTTCTGTCTCAGTGGACTCTAGTTAATCGTTTGATCATGAACTCCACGGTGGCAGAGAATGAACGTGCCAGTTAGCTGTCCTTTTAGTACCTAGCGCAGGACCGGGAATACTCCACGAAGAAATGGTGAATGGAAGGAGACAAAATGCAAGGACAAGTCATCTCTTTCCTAGACACAGTGAAGACCACAAAATGCACCCTTAATTCCTAAGGATAATAGCCATCATTAAAATTGCAATTTGCCATTAAATCGAGAACAGAAATGTCAAATGCAGGCACAATAATAAACTCAGTATATTTTGAAAGTGATGGATGTACTTCCAACCAGCAGTGTTTCAAAATCTCCTTTAATATGAACAGTGTCCTTAAAGTCACAATCCTTTGCTCAGTATCTGCCTGAATTTTTCTGTTGATTCTCTCTGCCCATTGAGGATTTATGTTTTATGATTTACAGATGGCATTCTGCCCCCAATTAAGTGTTACTTGTTTTTAATGGTGAGCGTGGTTTTAAAAGTGGATAACCGGAACGACCAACTAGGAAATGCACTAGGAAATGCACTAGACCGGAACTAGGAAATGCACTCCTGATTTTGAACTCTTTGCCTTCATTTAATCTAAATGCGCCAGTATTGCTCTTGGAGCCACTACTTCAGTTTTCTGGTTCCTGCTCAGCAACCCCAACCCTCTGGAACACTCCAGATCCTTCCTAGCCTGACTTCTGCAAACAAAATACCTTCAATAAGAACCTTCAGTTGTACTATTTCCCTACTGTATTTCAGTGTTCTTTCCAATCTGAATTCGAGAGGGGTGCAATATCCATCAAAAAATGATGGTTTAGGTGTCTACATTGAAGAGTAGGAATATTTAAAGAATTGATGACTGAGATACTTCCGAGATAAATTTCTGTGATGAAACTAGTCTATAGGAAAATAAACCAGTCTTTTAAATGTAAGATCCTGTTGTTGCCGATTACATGGTCATATTTCGCCATTGAGCTTGTGCCTATAAAGAAGCTTATAAGAAAGCACACCCTGCATGCACACTGTTAGAAACTTTCAGTTAGTTCTGTTGCACCCCAAGAAAAAGGTTCAGGATTCTGATTGAACTTGAAGTCCTTAGAGAAACTCATATTCCTGGTATCATTAGACTGGGAATGAAAGAAACGTCATGAGTTTCCTTTTCTGAGTGTGAAGTTGGGAAAAGGATCAAATACTAATGAATAGCACTTGTTCAAGATGCACATGTGTCTTTCATTGATTTGCCAAAATTAAATCAAAGGGTTCCATATGTGTATGAAGGAGAAACATCTGACACTTAAAGTAGCAAACAATAAAACATTAAAAATATATTTCCTGTGAAGCCGAGCTGATTGGGGAAAAGAGAAGGTTTGATCACCGAGAAGGAGATAGATGTGGCTACGGCATATGTGTCGAAGGGGCAAACTTGGGAAGAGCTTTGTAAACGGTAAAGTGATGCACACGGAGAGGGAGAGAGTAGGTTTTCCATATTGTTGAACATTAGTCGTGAAAATGGAAATATTCGTTTTTGGTTTGTATGGATCAAATTTGATGTCCAAATTGGGTAATAGACTGACGTATTTATGTATCTGTCTTAGATATAAAACAGTCATAATGTTACCTTTGTAATCATGAATTTTCTTGCTCTCCCCCACTTCCTGTTTCATCCAGGTGCCCCACATCCTCCCGCCCCAAGCCCCAGGCTAGGAGGTCATGGGGATTGGATCCTGACTTTTACAGGAACTACTTAAAATTTCCATGGGCTTCCGAAGCTGGGTGCTGTATTGAGTTTCTGCGTTTTGTTTGGTCATTATCCTGTTGCCCCAGCTCATTGCCGTGTGGTTCTTCTCTGATGGCCAGATCCCCTACTCCTTAGTCCCTGATCCTGTTCCAAAAATATTCCTGATCCGCCCATGCCACATTCTTCAGACATTCTGGTTTTTGATCTTTATTGTACACCGTATACCCGACCCATGTGTACTGAACTCATTTCCTAGCCTGTCGGACTCGTACCTGGATCCTGTCTACATGTCTTTAACACTCTGTGTCTTTGATTCCAATGTCCTGTTGCTCATCTCCCTACCTGACTGTGACTCTTACACCTGCCTATTTCTTCAGCCCCAGCCACTCAACTTAAACTGAAGCTTGGGCTCTAGAAGACCCAAACAATCCTTTATATTTATTTTCCCACATTTCCCTATCTTCAGATCACATCAGGGACACGTTGGTTCCGTTTCATATATGTCTTTTGGTTGAAAACGTATACTTGCTCATTCAGAAGTGTTATCATTATTGAGATGTGTCTATATATGATATTTAGTGTGGCTTGTCACTAAAGGCAACTAACATAAAACTGTGTTTGGGAACTACTTGTAGTTTGGTCATATTTCCCAAGAGTCAGTATTTGAATTGATTACTGCAAGAATAAACCAAATGCATAGTCTGTTTATAAGTATTTAAAAATATGTTGTGAAAAATGATGTTACATGTATTTATCCCATAAGTATTCATAAAATATCCTCTACAATGGATAATGAGACTTTCTTTCATTGTACTTGAATGATGAATTTTTCTCCATGAGATTGACTTACACAATATCGGTGGTAGTGTTCACTAAGGAATATTGTGATTTGCTATGAGCTGACTTTTCAGTCATGGCATAATTTGCATCCGAAAGCTGGATTCTGCGTTACGATTTTCCTAAATGGAAACATTTATCCCCATGTCCCTGCTATCCTTAATTCTTTATTGCTTTCATCTTATCAAAGACCTGCCCCAGATTATGTCCTTCTTGTCAGAAAACTACATCTCTCTCTCTCTCTAGATATATATCTATATATATAGATATATACCTATATATATCTATATATATAGATAGATAGATCTATATCTATCTATCTATCTGTATATCTCCATACTGTGCGTTCTTTTATTTTCATTTTTGTTTTATTTTGAGAGATGGCATGCATGTGCGTGTGTAGACACAGACACATACCTCATTGATTTTGTGCCATGAGAACATTATTCAAGACTGTAATTTGGGGCAGGAATTATCTCCTTTTCCCTCAGTGACAATCCTGCTTATATCTTTGGTTTGTGTTACAGTTACAAGTTGGGGAGTTTATCCTGGATCAGATAGTTAAAAATGAGAAATAAATCTGAGAGAAAAATACACAAGTTGATATTTAAATCTAAATGTAAGAGTAAATTGGCTAGATTATTCTGAGGCAAAATAGCAGATATTCTTAACTCTAAATCGCTCTAGTTCTGTTCAAACCACAGTATGTCTTGGTTCAGTTCTGCCAGAGAACATTCACAGACTTATTTTTTTCTAGAAAAAACCAGTTAGCTTTGAAATAAAAATGTGCTGCTTTTCTGGGCTTGTGAAACTAAGTTTAACTGGCTGATCAGTTAAAAGATAACTAATTTTGTGTTCCTTTTTTCAATATTTAGGAACAGCAAAGCCCCAAAACAATATTTTAAAAATTCTTACTTGGGGGCAACTAAGCCAAATATATAAATGAAATGGTCAGATGTAACTCATATATGCATAGTTTTAAAAAGTACATAATCTAGTTAATAGGTGATTAGGAATCTTTAAATATTCAATTTATATTTGGCTAAAGCAACATTATAAATTCATTACTTAAATTTAGAGAAGAAATGGTTAAACAATCTTCTGGACTCAATTATGTTTGCAACTAAATTCTTAGCATGTCTGTAGAAGCTTGTCACTATTCTGATGCTGACTCGGGGAAGCAACATTTTGCAGGCGGTGTCCTACAGAAGGATTTTGAAAATTGTCAGGTAGCACCATGATGGGGCTCTTCCTTGCTCAGCGGGAAAGTGGTTGAAGTCGTATTAGGAGATGTGGCTTGAACACAGACTTGGAACTATTCATACAGGATAAGGTGACGGAATGACAATTGCCCTGAGTAAAATAGGATACTATTGGTAAAGGGAAGAAGAAACAAAGATCACACACACACACACACACACACACACACACACACACACCAGAACCTTATCAGATGCCAAAATGACCCTTAAAAGGAATCTGAAAGCCATTGCTTCAGAAACAATGCCATTCTCTGTGATGCGAGCTGGCTTTTCCAAAAGTGAATGCGTTATTCTCACTATAATTTCTTCCAGAGATGTTCTAGCGCGGCTCGTCAACCACATTCACCTGAACTTCCTGGGGCGTTTATACCCCCAAGTGTACCACAGAAAAGTCAGGGAGAGCGCGAGTCCCCTCTGTGAGCGGAACCCAGCTGCCCCGCACACTTCCCCATGCATGAAACCTCTTTTCTCTCGCCTTATCGTTCCTCTCGCTCCCGTCTGCCCCGCTGCAGGAGTGAGTGGTCACCTGCGGGCTCTTGCAACGTCACATAAAAGCCTCAGTGCTAAAAGCTCCTCTCCTCTCCAGACCACAGGGCTGTCTTTCACATTTCTGATTTCACAATGCTTATTTGCACATTGATCTTATCCTGTCTTGTCATTTCTTCTATATCATTTTGGTCGGGATAGTCAAGCGTTTGGGTTCTAGAGTCAGGCCGTTGGCATTTTAAACACTCACTGCGTGTGGCTCTGATATTTTCTTTTACCAAGTTACTGAATCTCTGTAACCCTCAGATTCTCCATCTGTAAAATGGGCACTTTGCCGTCTGTAAAGTGGTGACGATTTCTCCAGTTAACACGCGTGACACGCTACACACAGGGCCTGGCATGCTGTAAGTAGGGGACCAACCATGCCAATTGGCCTGAGACCAAGGGGTGCCCGGGGAGCAGAACTTTCTCTGCTGCAGCTGGGAGAGTCCTGAGCAAACCGAAGTCGTCCTCCTACTTGTAAGCATTTCATTTTTTCAAATTTTATTATATTCATATTTGCTATTCCTTGGGAAGCAGAGTCCTGTGGTGCATCTCTCCCCTGCTAGGTTTCACAGGGACGCATACCTAGGTGATGAAATATTTTCACATGTTTTGAATTTTCTTAAAGGAGGTCTGCAATACCTTCTAGTAATAGCATTTATCTAAGAATAGAAAATTTAAACAAAGATGGTATTAGGGTCTAGAGGGAGAAAATCGTTAGGAACCTAGCATTGGCTTGAGGGATAATTTTTGAATCTGTGAAGACATTGTTTTGGCTGCACACTCCCAAGCCCCCTTCCCCTTCCCTCTGAGATGGTAACCAGGTCCGGTTCTGGTCAGCCCCCAGGAAGCGGGCCGGCTTCCCTGGTTGCCCTCCCTGGGTGTGCCTCGCGATGCTTGCCTTACCATGAGCGCTGCATGTAGGCGGCTGAATTCTTCTCCAGTGAGCTGCCTCTTATTGAGATTTCTTCCCACAATCCCTGGCTGCTTCTCGAGTCCAGGGTTAAATATTTGCCTCCACAGATACAAACAAGTCGTGGGGGAGATAAGTGTTTTAGGCCATTCCTGCTGCTGCAACAGAATACTGTAGACTGAAGAGCTGACAAACAACAGAGACTGATTTCTCCTGGTTCTGGAAGCTGGAAGTCTAAGATCAAGCTGCCAGCATGGTTGAGTCTGGTGAGGGGCCTCTTCCCAGATGGCAGACCACTGTCTTCTTGTGTCCCCACCTGATGGAAAGAGAGCGAGCTAGCTCTCTGGCCTCTCATGAGGGCACTAAGCCCCCTCATGAAGCTCCACTGTCATGACCTAATCACCACCCAAAGGCCACACCTCCCCATACTATCAGCTTGGGGGTTTGGATTTCAGCCTATGAGTTTTGGGGGTGGGGAACACAAATATTCAGTCCATTTCAGAGGGGAGAGTGGGAATTTGGGAACAGCATCTATAGGGTCACTTGAGCCCCTACATTTGTGTCGGGTTGGGGAGAAGGAAGCTGACAGTGGCTCCGCGGTTCTTCACCGTGGCTGCCCGTTCAATCACTGGGAAGCCTTCAAAGATAAGACACCAATGTTCAGTCCCTTCCTCTCCCACCCCAGAGACTCTGATTTAATTGGTCTGGGGGATCTGGGCATAACATGGCTTTAAAAGACCCCAGGTGAGTTCCAAATGCAGTCAGAGTGGAAACCCACCAAGTAACCAACTCTCCCACTCTCTCCGTTCCCTTTTCCTTCCCACAAGTTCTGACTGCCCCCAAGCTAGAAATGTCACATATGAAATAGTAATGATTGCTTTTATTTTTACATATGATTTCCAAAGTTTGAGCACTTGTTTTGTATGGCAGTAATGATTATGCGTGTCTCTAAAACTTGGTGGTTTCAACTCAATTGTAGATGATCTCATTTTTATGTTCAAGTCTGTTTATTCATACTTTATTATGCAGCAAGCCGGTTTCTTAGGCACTTGTCTCTTCACAGCTTATAATTAAAAACCAACAAACTAAAACCTGGAGGCAATCTGGCTTGTTTCTGTCTTCTGCAGTGAAGGAGAATTTTCTGTAGTGCTCAGAACTCTATCAGATTAAAAAAAAATCATCTTGCTGCTGGATTCGGCATAAATGTGGATTTAGCACTCACTTGGGGCTCGTGGAGAGAATCAGGTGCCATGAGGACTTGAGCCTCTGAATTGGAATACTTGACAGCACCCTAGAAAGCTATTTGAACAAAAAGGTCCACATCATGGGCCTATTTTATGATCAATCAGCTCAACCACCTTGCTCATGGCCTAGATAAGATCTAATAAGGGTTTAGCTCATTATTTAATATTTACTTCAAAACCAACAGTATCTTAATACTTTCTCATTTATAGTCATATCTTCATTCATTTTAGCAAGTCCACTGTGATTGTCCAAATCGAGATTCTTTGTCCTAAAAAAACAAACAAAAAAGCCCCCACAACTCATTAAGTTCTTTGACACACATGAGCTGATAAAATTGTCGTCAACTCTTAAGGAAATATGTGACAGTGTTGTCATTGCATCCTATGCTCTTTATTGGAAAGCTTCTGATAGGTAATTTTTCCCTTATTCTGATTTTTTAAAAAAGAAAGCCTATGAGAAAAACCCCCAAATCATTTTCTCTGTTTGTGTTACATCTGGAGTTAGCCAGTTGTTACCGACTGAATGCTTGTGTCTCTCCCAAATTTGCATGTCAAATTCCTATCCCCCAGGGTGATGGTATTTGGAGGTGTGGCCTTTGGGAGGGGACTGGGTCAAGAGGGTGGCTTTAGCGCCCTTATAAAAGAGATCCCAGAGAGCTCCCTCATCCCTGCCACCATTTAAGGACTCAGGAAAAGGAATCAGTGTGTCTATGAACCAGGAAATGGATCCTTGCCAGACACTGAATCCACCAGCATCCTGCTCTGGGACTTCCTAGTCTCTAGAAGAGCGAGAAATAATTTGTTGCCTAAGCCGCCCAGTCTGAAGTATTTTTTACACCAACCCTCATGGGCTAAGACAACAACAAGGCACTACTTTTATTTTTATTTTTGCATTTGGAGTTTGGCCATCTACGATGACGCTATTGACATTGGGAAGCTTTCAAAACCTCCACCTCATCTTTAAGGACCTCAGACCTTCCTCTTGGTGTCCCTGTGCAGAGACCATTGTTTCTGCTCCCTTCCTGTTTAATCTCCCAGCCTCTGTATTTTATTCTCTGAAGTGGGAATGAAACCTATTTTAGAGAGTTTTTCTGACAAGTACATGGCAACATGGGACACACGTGCACACCACGGACACTTCATAGTTCTTCTCCTCTTTTACCTACTCCTCAGGTATCCCCCACAGCGGACTGGCTTCTTTTTGAGGATTTTCCCCTTTTGTGATTGTGGGTGCATATCTTTGGTTCATTTACTTTACTGTACCTGTTCACACATATTTCCTTATTTTTCCGGTTTTAGATTTATGGAGCCCCCCCAAAAATGTGTCTTCATTTTCACTTTCTGTTTTATGGTCTTTGTGTCTGCTTACTTCTCGATCTTGGTTTTATCTCCTTTCATTGTATGGAGAAGCATTAAATAGAAAATATTAGTATTGGCTATTTGTGGAAGAACACTAAAAGAGAGACTTTGGTTTTATAAATACTATGGGACATTCTAAATAGAACCTGAAATCCTTAGAGCTTTAGTGAGCTTCCGGATCTCCGGTCAATAAATCTTACCAATGTGAAATGAAAATGGAGTCACACTTGTGTGTTTTGTTGTTGACTTAGGATAATGAAAGCTATTGTTTGTTTGTTTTAAATTTTTAAATTTGTTTTGGAGAGAGAGAACGAGAGAGTGAATGCACACGAGCAGGGAGTAGGAAGGGCAGAGGGAGAGGAGAGAGAGAATCCCAGATAGGTTCCACATTCATTATGGAGCCCAGTGTGGGGTTCTATCTCATGACTATGACAAGATCATGACCTTAGCTGAAACTGAGAGTCAGACGCTTAACTGACTGAGCCACCCAGGTGCCCCCAAAGCCACTGTTTTATGGCTTTAATGCTATTGCAATAAAAAACTCTCAACCTCAGAGCTCTTGTATTGGAAGACCATCATGGAACCATCACCCATCTGTATCAGTGCTGGTGGAATCTGACCACCGTTTTAAAGAAGAGGGCACGATGTGTTTTTCTCTGATAAGTCCTTGTTCGTTGCAAAATTAGCTTAATGTCTTGCTTTTGCAAAACCTTTTGTGTTCCATATTTTCATGGAAGAAACGGCATACTCACATGGAATAGCTATCTTTCACCCAAATTCTTAATAAACCCAATTTCCAAAGCCATTGTTTTAAACTTCCTACTGCTTATTTTACCTACGCTTCATAAAAAAGAAATCATGAAGCAAAACAATAAAAAAAGGCAATGTCTGCCTCTTTTTAAATTGGCATTTTCTTTTAGTAAGTTGATTCCTCTGGGCTCTTAGTTCTGTTTTTCATAGCTCTAATAGGAGTTTCCTAAAAACTCTTTTATTGTATAGGGTAATTACCAAAGTTTGATAGCCCTGAAGGAACGTAAATTAAGTAATGCAGCTGGAAAGAGAAATGGAAATAATCAATAAAGGCATGAGAAGAAACCATAAGAACGAGATAGATTTTATTTACCCCAAGATTCCTCCTTCTAAACCCTTCCCTGCTATCTCCAACCTACACAGATTTAGGGCAAATACATCACTTTCTTTTCCTGTCGTATTTGACGGTAGCTACAGGTTCTCTTTGAAGGTCAGATGGGAGCAGTTGAACAGGTGTGAATATACTTGGTTTCTAAAAGCCAAAATCAGAGAACACTGTTCAACAACATTCTCAAATTGTCAGTCCTGGGATGATGACGTACAAGCGATCAACACATCATGGCATATGAGAGAGCATGTTTAAAAATATTTTTCATCATCATCTTTTCCTGATAGTTTCCCCCCCCCCAATATTTTAAGATGGCCATGCTTAACTCTGTGCATCAAAATGTGAGGGTCACAGTTTGATAATATCACAAAGCATTAAAAGTTAATTTTTAAAAATTTAATGTAGGTTTACGGCATTTTTAAATTTAACCTTTAGAATTTGCAAATAGATTAAAATAGTAATTATTACAAGCAATGGCTTGTTTACATGGCTAAAAACCAGTGCAGCCCTGCCAGTGTGGGGTGTGTAATTGGAGTCCATGACTTACATATTTAACTGGAAATACCCTGAGTATTCAGAGCCAGTTCTTCAGCTGGGGAAAGGACAGATGTCTGGGGCCATTATTGCTCGAGGAGGACAATCGTTTTTGTCACCCGTCTCCTTTGATGCCTGCCATGCCTTGAACATAGTGGACAGTGATAGTTGTTAAGATTTATGGAGGCTTCCTAAGTGACAGGCGATGTCGTAAGCCCTGAGCACACATTAACTCACTCAGTCAATATTTGCCGAGAATTGAGGGAGGGAAGAAATGAATAGTCCATGCTTCCAACACACAGAAACGGCTCTGTTCCTCAGCCAATTAAGCGGGCTTAGATATTTTTAGGGATTTCGTTATTTTTTCTTCGTGAGTGAATTTTGACAATATTTCTGACATCTCTTGACATTAAATATTTAAATTGAGTTGGTAATGTTAAAAGTGCTATTTTCTGAAGTACTTGATATTTAATGCTTTAATAACTTGAGAATGTACCACACTCCAAGTAAAGATCTTGGTGGTTTCTCTTTGCTGCCGCCTCTAGACATTAAATAAACACAATTTGTTAACAACATTACAATATGAATTAATTCAAGAACTTTAAAAAAATTCCCATTCAACCTAATATCACTATTATCTGGAGAACACATTAATGATGTGCAAATTTCTGATGATTAAACTGCTTTAAAGTTTGATGTTCTCACGTATCATTAGAATGAACATACCACTTCTAAAATATTCATTATTCATAGTACCCAAGAATTATATCTGCTTTATTCTTTTATTATAAAAACTGTACTAAATAAATCAACCTAGATTAATTACATACCCAACCTGATTGAACAAAAACTGGCAACCTATTGTGGATTTTTATAGCAATTACATCATACAAGTTTTACTAATGTATCATATGCTTATTCAAAACCCAACAAAGGGTGTGCTACTACTAAAATCCTCTCATTCATAACCAGCTCCATGCTTCTGCTTTCAAGTACTTACATATACTTAGAAATACACACTCAAGGATACATGTACTGATTTTGTGGGGATTTTTATCCAGTTTCTGTGTTGGTTTCTCTAGAATTCAGTGTTCTTCAAAACAGGAACTGTGTCTTTTTTTTTTTTTTAAAGATTTTTATTTATTTGACAGAGATAGAGACAGCCAGTGAGAGAGGGAGCACAAGCAGGGGGAGTGGGAGAGGAAGAAGCAGGCTCACAGCAGAAGAGCCTGATGTGGGGCTCGATCCCAGATCGCCGGGATCACGCCCTGAGCCGAAGGCAGATGCCCAACCGCTGTGCCACCCAGGCGCCCCAGGAACTGTGTCTTTTGATTGTCACAATTAGTGGCGAGAACAGCCCAAAATGAGTGAATGCTATTTTGATACTATTTTCTTTCTTTCTTTTTTTTTTTAATGTAGAAGGATGTTTATGAAATTCTTTACAGGGTTTGGTTTGTTAGGCTTCTGTAACATATTCAGATGACTTATTTAGTTTTGACTTATAGCCAAGATAAAATGGAGAATTTATATATTCGAAATAAAGGTTTCTTTTGGGGTATAGACTCATTCGTTACTGCTAAACAAACATATGTTTCTAACCATATGCTATATTTATCATTTTTGTAAAGGTGATATCCAGCTGTATGTCTTGAAATATTGAGAGCCTCTGTTGCATGGGTATTCTGTGAAAACATTTATACTCTGTCACTGGTTTGACTATCCAATACAGTTTTTAAAAATGTCTTATTTTTATTTTGGAAAATGTCTAAGGGGATTACATAGCTAAGTAAAAATGTGATTTTGTTCAAAGGCAATGGGAAAGTTTTGTATTGTACTTGTGTTGCTTGATCACAGCCTCTGCAGTAGAGAAATACACATATTTCTAATATATTTTAACTGCATGTTAAACTGATTCCCTATGTATGTCCTGAATTGCTGAAATCAATACTAACCTAGAGATCACTTACAACATCACTAGCCAGATTTCACATGACACTGACCATGGCGTCTTGTTTCCGAAGAGTGTAGCAGAGCATGAAGTCCCTTGAGGGCTCGGGAGGGTATTTTGAGGCTTGCTTTGAGGAATCTGTGTGTGTATGTTCATGTACAGCCCCTGTTCTTCCTGGAGCCTACCAGCAAAGCCATTCCCAGGGCTACGGGTACATGCACCAGACCAGCCTCTCATCCATGAGGTCAATGCAGCACTCACCAAATCTAGTAAGTATCAGTTTGAAGTGTTTCCTCTTCCCCGCTCTTCCCGTTTTATCTCCAAAACAGAAATACATGTGGCATAGAGTTGCACTGAATAGTGTCCATTCTCACGTAAAGGTTAAATGGCCACAGTTTGCTCTTCGCACCCTTTCGAAGAAAGCAGAAGGCTTACAGAGGTAAACCACCGAGAAAGGAAGGCATGCTGTGAAAACATGTAAACAGTGGAACATACCAAGACTGTCTCCGAACAATATTCTCGTTGTTACTTCGTGATTGGTCTTAGCCAACTGTGATCTTCATTCAGGTCTAAAAAGTACAAATATCTGGTCACATCAACCAGCCAATTTTGACAGTAATCAAAATGGCCACTAACCCCCAAATGACATGGCCAACATATGTCTTGGAATCCTCCTATTGGAAGTCTTGAAGTGCTTACAGATTCATTCATTAAATGTGGAGTTTGGAAGCAGTGCTCAAGGCCATCTTGTCCGATGGGCATCTCATGCTGAAATGGTTTCTTCAAGCTTCTGTCTGACACAGAAACCTTAGTCTGAGCACTGAGAAAGTGGTGGTCCCTCTAAGCAGTTGGAAGTTCTCTTTAACTGCTCTAAAGTTCTTTTTGCCTCTGCCAGTTTCCTCAGCCCATGAATTCACTTAATTTTGAGATTGTCTCTGTTACTATTAGCTGAATTCTTGGTCTTTAATGAAAACAAATATGGCAAAACTCTACTTCTAGTCTGGCTATCGGACACGTGGTGTGCAAATATCTTCTCCCAGCTGGTAGGTTCGCTTTGTTGCTGGTTGTCTCCGCTGCACAGGAGCTTTTTGGTTTGATGTGGTCCCACGTGGTTCTTTTTGCTTTTGGTGTCAAATCCAAGTAATCATTTCCAAGACCAGCATCAAGGAACTTACCGCCTATGTTTTTTTCTAGAAGTTTTGTCTTTTTAGGTCTAACCTTCAAGTCTTTAATGTATTTTGGGTTGACTTTTGTGTATGGGGTAGGGAAGTGTTCCAGTATCGCTCTTTCACACGGGGCTGTCCAGTTTTCCCAGCACCATTTACGGAAGAGACTATCCTTTCCCCGCTGTGTGTTCTTGGCTCCTTCGTCCTAAATTAATTGACCGTATATACATGGGTTTATTGCTGGGGTCTCTGTTCTGTTTCATCGATGGATGTTTTTATGTCACTACCAGAGTGTTTTGATTACCACAGCGTTGTAACATAGCTTGAAGTTAGGAAGTGAATACTTTCCTCATTATAACAAGGATTCAGTTATGTGTCCTTCAGTATTCAGAATATTTACATACTAAATGTCTACCACTGTGATTCAAAAACCTACAAAATAAGTATTTTGTGTTTTTCTTTTTTTAATATATTTTTAAGAGGAAGCAAAAATTCTTTGTTCTTATTTAAGAAAAATTCATTTCCTCTGCCAGGGTGCCCATGGCAGTGACTTGGCAGTGAGTTGGCTCTGTCTGTCCGAAGGACAGTTTTCTCTGAAAAACATGGAATAGGGGAGAATCTATATAATCTCTGGTCCCTGGGGTTATCTGAAGCTGGGCGAAGCTGGTTTTACTGCTTCAAAGCTTACTTTTTGATGGGCTAGTTATCGTATCTAGAGGCTTCCTCGATCTCCATTCTGGGCCCCCCAAACGTTCCCCTTTCTGCTAGCCTGGTAAACTTGAGATGGACACAGCCAGGATCGATTTGAGGCTCTGGTTTGCAGATCTCCAGAAATAAATACACTTGGGAACATTCCACATAATTACTTAATTATGTGTGAGTTGGTTTACTGTGATTGGCATTTGTGGCCATAACCATTTTGTGTCCGTCGTGTGACCCCCCTTTTTCCCTTCTCAGCGGACCTACCGAGCCATGTACGATTACAGCGCCCAGGACGAAGACGAGGTCTCTTTCAGGGACGGCGACTACATCGTCAACGTGCAGCCCATCGACGACGGCTGGATGTACGGTACCGTGCAGAGAACTGGGAAAACAGGGATGCTCCCGGCCAATTACATCGAGTTCGTTAATTAACTGTCTCTCCTGGTCTTTGAGCTTTGTTCTAATGTATACGAAACCCAATCTTTTTAAAAGATAGAAGATACTTTTAAGACAACTTGGCAGTTATTTTACAATAATCTATCTTCACTTTGACAATGAGACACACAGGTACCAGGAAGAAGGGATGACTTCTGGGCTCAGAACAGCAGCATTTTCAGTAATTCCTGTAAACGACATCTTTAGGTCTGGAGGCCCGGTGCTGCTAATTGGGTTAATGGTTTCCTTTGACTGGCCATCCCACACTTCTGGGAAATGTATTTTTGTAGACTTTAATAGAGATGTTGATTGTCCCTTAAATGTAACAAGTCTAGGAAACTTCTTAGCTGTCACTTTGGAATCACCAGAAGCCAATTCTCTTAATTCAGTAACACAGCCAATAATTTAAAAACCAGTTAGCTTTTGAGTCATTAGGGAATTTCCAACTCAAGTGAAAATTGCCTAATGTAATAAATGTCAGGAGTGGCAGAATGACAGTGTGGTTAAAATTATATTGACTGGTGGCCTTCGGGACCTATAAGCTTCTCCCGATCAAAGACATTTCCTTGTTCCCTAGGCTGACTTGGGTCTATTTATTTCTCATTTGTACCAAGGCATACCCTACTCTCCACTTACATTCTGTGGGCCCAAGTCCACGCTTGACTCCATAGAACGTCAGGACCAAATAACGTCACAGCTACTCGGCAAAGGGCAAAGTTTAAGGTCATCGCTATTATTTCCCTAAGAGCTTTTACCCCGTTGCATGTCACGTAGGTTCAAGCTTCTGTAACATAGGCAGCTGCACTGCCCATCCCTGTTATTAAAGCAAAAGTGCGGCTGATAACCTAACAGCCCTTTCCTCTAGTCGCCAGCTCATCAGAAAAACATACTTTGAAAAGTTGCTTGAGATTCTCCTGCTGCCTTGCACTCTAGTTTCGAAGGATTTACATCTTTAGGAAATAGATGTTTACTCTAGCAAATAAGTGATTTAGATGTTTATTGAGCAGCTTTCATTAACTTAATGCCGCTGTCGATTTAAAAGTAAAGAAACTTAATAGGAGCCAGTGACGACAAAGTGTACGAGTGACAACCAGTGAACAAAACGTCACCTACTCTGCATAGAGATGATTGGGTTTTTTTTTAATTTCGGAAAATGCTATTCACATCCAGGAATGGAAATCTAGCCACTGAATCCAGTTAATGAAAAGATTCCTTTTCTACTTTCTTCTGGTTTTTACTTTCTAAACCATATTTGGCGGGGGTGACGGGGTGCAGGATGAAAATGTCAGCAGAGATTTTAGGTCTCGGCCCAACAGGTTGTTCACTAAACAAGAAATTGTCGTCCCATCTTGTATTTGGAATGTAAGGCCCTGCAGGCACTTCCTGGATTCACAGCTGTGCCGGAGCCCTTGCTGGCGGGTCGTAAGGACCGGCCTGTAGTCCATAGTCAAGGTCACTGGAGAAATTAACGTCCATCAGCGACTCTGTGTTTTCCTGATGTGTTTGGACTTCAGCAGGGTAGCGTTCATGTGGGGCCTGACTCTGTAGTTGTGATGAAGCTGCAAAAACAAAGGTATAAAAATGTGATAAAATATATAGAGCTTGGGCATATCTCCCTTATGTAATATAGGCAAAGAAATTAACGAAATATCCTGTAAAATACATTTTGCAAAGTGTTTAGGAGTCCAAAAACAAATGCTAATTCATTTACACTTTTGAAAAGTTAGCACCTACTTTTGAAAATCTAGAGTTTCATTTTATCTGGCTAAAAGAGCAAATAAGCTTTATTACACTTCAGCTGCATCGGCAGGGCACTCACATAAAAAGAGAAGAGAGAAATTCAGGTAAAAAACTAGAGAGTTTTTTGAAGGGTTTTACAGATGCCTACCTACCCAGCTGGACTGATTTTCTAGTATTGAAATGGCCAGTCGTGATTAAATTAACCCCATATCTGCTTTGATGTCACATACACAAACCAACAAAGACAAGCTGAACTTGCGACATTCTTGCAAAAAAATTTTCTGTGCGTTAAAACTGGGATAATAAACTTGCCCAATTTTATTATATCATTAAGTAAATATTTATGTTTCACCCAGACCACTTTTTTTGTGATTATGAAAAAGAGTAGTTGTTGATTAAAGTTGCAGACTAAATGTAGGCCAGGTACAATTTTTGAGAAATAGCACGTTTATAGGAAGCTCAAAGGACACGGATTTGGAAGGCTCCTTTTAATCGGGGAAAGTCCCATAAAGTAGCAGCTGGTTGTTCCATTGTCTTCTCATCCACTAATTTCAAACTCAGATTCATGGAATGTGGAAGTCAATAATTATTAGAGGGATAATTCTAAAATTTTAAGCTTTGCATAATGTTTGCATAGCAGGATGTTTCTGCTTCCAGCCTCTAGGAATTAAGGTCTGCTCAGAATTTAACCAGAGAGCAGTTATTTTATAATAAAGGCTGCGGGAGAACATGACGTCACGTGCTCCTGACGCACCCCTGGGTAGCGTTGTCACTGTTCCTAGAGCTTGCCGAATATGGAGCATTTCAGCAGAAATATCAGAAACATCTATGTATAATACCAAAGTGCTATTTTTACAGCATCGTTTTTCAAAACCACATTCTTGGACAATTTTTCCGCTTTGCACATGGCCCCCTCCCCTCAATTTGGCAACATGCATCTCGTACGTAAATAACACTAACGGCTAAAGAAGGGCGTAAACAAATCTGTCTTCTAGAAATCAAGCCAAAGGCTGTGAAATGTCCAAGCACAGAGAGCATGCCCCTGATTCTCCGAACGCGATGCGTTCTCAGGCCTGAGAAAGCACACGGAGCGGGTTGATAACGTTTTCACGAGGTTCCGAAAACAAAACTGTATGCGGATCATCTCTCTCTTGAGAGAAGCAGAGCAGGGGAATAGATGACTTTGGTTGTACGTTTTTGTAGTCAATGTTCTTACTAATTCCTGCGCTCTAGAAAAGCTTTCTATTTCTAACCTGTGGCCGAACGAGTTCTCCACGTCTTCTTGTTCTTGTTTACACACCCGCAGTGTAGCTTGGTTTGAAATATTTATCTGGTTGTCAGATCCCCACGCCATCCCTGCCTCTTCTCAGGCTTCCCCACCTCCAGAGACCACACGGGAATTTGCAAGCACAATTTCTACGGGCACCTTGGATGAACATGGATGAGATTAGAGCAGCCCCTCTCTCGTCAGTAGGTTCATTGCTTGAAGATAATGAAGACGCAGTTAGGGCAGGTTGACCACAGTCTTTCTTCCCTCGTCCTCTCCCGGGTGAGCGCGACAACAGTCTGGAGATGGGGAAAGAGACTTTTCTAGAACAGGGAAGTTCAAGAGTTGCATCTCTTTTTTCAGGTGTGTTCACCTCCAGTGAAATATTTTTAGTGAAAAGATAAAGAAAATGGGTGTGATCCTTTAAAAATGCATCCCTATATAAAGTGGATATAGTTTATACCAAAATTATAATATAGATATATTTAAAAAAAGGTGCCTTTTTGATTACCCTGGTTTATCCATGATGGTCTTGGAAAGAAAACTGGGCAAGCAAGCTTCTTGTCTATTCTATAGTAATATTTTATTATACATGATTGGTATTTTTGTGGTGGGGAACTGAGATGCTCCTGACAGATATGAAAGGTGATAGCTGATTGTATTTTCACCTCTAAAGGTGTTGAACTTTAGAAAATACTGAACTTTCCTATCTATTTCTGAAAAGTTCTTTGTGGATTTATATACAGTCAGGATGCATTAACGTTAACTTTAGGTTTGAGACTTTAAATATCTATTGTAAGATAGAAGAATTATGTTATGAGGCTGAATTCATTACACAAGATGAAATTCACTTCATAGATTTCATTATACCTTAGCTATTTGCTTCTGATAATCTAAAAGCGGCTAGAGCGTGGGTATTTTGGATAATGAGACGCAGAGGCGAGAAAGCTTTAGTTAAGTAAGAAGCTATGTAAAGTAAGTTAAGAATGCTAAAAGGAAAGTCTCTTTCTGAAGTATTCCATGCCCATTAGGGTCCTTTCCAGGCAACCCATTGTCAACTACTGATGATCAAAAAAAAAAAAAAAAAAAAATCAAGATATTGTAGGATATTTCTGTGGCCATCATTTCACAATGTTTAGACTACTGGAATCCACCAGCCTGGAAGGATCCCCAGGACAGATTTCTCCCCCGTTGTCCATATTACTTCTGTATATTCATGGAATTCCATACGCTTTTTGCATTTGATACATGGTATCCAGTTGGCATAGTATCTACTTCTTTGTAATCCAGTTGCTGTTAAGAATGATTGACTTTGAAGGAAAAAAGAAAACTGCATCCGAGTCCCATTCTTCAGCGTCCATACAATGAATGACGGAGCATTTAGAAGCAGCACCGAGTGTGCTGTGGGCATGGTGTGGAAATGTTGGCCTTTCACCTGTGATAAGAATACAAAATTGAATCATTGCGCAGCGTGGCTTCTGTCTGCTTCAGAAATGTAGAATTGTGGTTGATGATGAACTTGCAAGAGTGTACTAACTTTGAGAGCATACAGTTTCAACGGAAACACTTCATGTTTTGAAGATGAAGGGGCTTATAGAATGATACAATGTTATTAACATAATTTGGCTTTTGTTATGCAAATTAACACCAGCTATTAAAATCTATTTTAGTAGAACTGCTTTAATTCATGTTTTCTTTCCTCTACACTGTGAATCTTTAAGCCTTGGTGGACTAGAGCAACATCGTGCTGCCCAAAGGACTAACCTATGCAAACTAGTTCACATTTTAGTGATGTCACAGTAATTGTGTGATAAGACATTACTTCCCCCCTGCCTAATGTACAGCGGCATCGAAATCAACATTAAGCCTAGCATCATGTATGTATAGTATAGTCACTCACAAACCCTTCAAGGCTACTATAATCATTAGTATTATTATTTGTTTAAAAGCAAATCGCCGAGTTATCTATTAGATCTACTTGAACGATGTCAGAACAAGAATGGCAGACGGACGTGTCGGCCGTGGCTTCAACGTGGTCACTGCAAGTGTTCTCCTGTGATCGAACTGTGTTCGGATGCACTCTCTTCAGGGTTTTATTATTCTGTGTCTTTCTGTATTTGTAAAACATTATAACGCTCTAATTTTCCTATCTCTACACATTCGGTTTGCTTAAATAAATGCAGGATATAACAAAACGGCTCTATGTCTTGGTTCTCGTCTTGGTCTCTTGGAGCTCGGGTCATTGATGGGGCCCCGGGGATGAGGTTTATCGGGACAACTCACATTAAAGCACACTGGAGGCCTCTGCTGGCTTCGGCGCACTTCCATTAGTGAGTGATTCAAAATGCATCTTCCTCCCCCAAATAAACTTAGTTGTAAATAATAACAATATTAAGCTTTTTCAAGCTCCGTATCTTTCAGATTGTGTATCGGAGTACTACAATAATACAGCATTGTAGTTCACGTCTTTCTCAATTAAATTCCTCCTAGGTTCCCAACAGTAGAATTTTAATTTTCTTGTAGTAGTAAAATGAAAGAAACAGCTTGAAGCAAAGAATAGAAAATGCACAAATTGAGTACATGAAATGGAAAGATGCTCTGATTTCTCAGCTAAAAACGGCTCATTTATCATAGAACATAATTGCTTTTTCCCCTAATTTTCCCATAGTTGGAAAAAGTAAGTTAGTCCCTATTTTTACCGTACTATAAATCTATTGAGACTAGGATCTTAACCTTACTGTATTTTCTGTAGATTTTCCTCTTTGATGGTGCATAAACCCTCCCAATTGTAAACTGATGAACAGTATGGATGACACACTTATTTTTTTTTAATTTTTAAAGATTTTATTTATTTATTTGGTAGAGAGAGAGTGTGCACACATGAGAGAGAGAGAACACAAGTGGGGGGAGGGAGACGTAGACTCGCCGCTGAGCAGGGAGCCCAATGTGGGGCTCAATCCCAGGACCCTGGAATCATGACCTGAGCCGAAGGCAGACACTTAACCAACTGAACCACCCAGGTGCCCTAGATGACACATTTAGAACACTCGATCACAGAATAAACATGTCTTCCTGATCTTGAATTTTTCTGCTTTTCATATCTAAAAGTATAAATTGAGTATTTGTATGATATTCAGCATCAAATACACTGATGATATTTCAAATTACAAAACAGCTTATTTATTTGAAGAATTTTCTTATCTTTTTCTCACTTCAAGATTTTTTTCCCCTCCATGATAATAAATTTCCTCCTTGGAACCCAAGCCACAGAGTAATGAATATCTTAGCAGGATTTTTTTTCCCTGAGCTAAAATAATTGGGATTTAGAATATATTAGGCTTATAATTTTATTAACTTCAACATTGTGACGTCAGTTTTATAAGTCACTGAGACCCACATGACCACCAGAAGCCTACCAAAATAACTTTTTACAAAAATATTCGGACATAATAAATTAAAAATTAGATAGAAGGAAAGTTTTCTTCCTTTCCTTATGTAACTTGCTTCTCCTACACAGAGGGACTGAATAAGAGTTTTGTGGTGGCAGGAAACTGGATACGGGCCAAGTGTGAACTACTTTCTGCAGTTCTAAGCAAAATTCTCAGGGCTTCGTGTATTATATTTCATTTGAGAGCAGCGAAGTTACAAAAAACAGAATGAGAAAATAGAGTTAAAAGGTGCCAGGTCACTATTAGAACAAAAGACGCAGTAACTGATTTTGTATTTATACCATAGCATTTGATACTTGCCATTTTTCTTTTTCTTTTCTTTTTTTTTAAGATTTACTTATTTGAGGGAGAGAGAGAGAGGAAAGGGGAGAGGGAGAGAGAGACAATCTCAAGCTGACTTCCTACTGAGCTCGGAGCCCGAGGTGGGACTCGATCTCTCGGACCCTGAGATTACCACCTGAGCCAAAACCAAGCCTTGGTCGCTTAACCGACTGCGCCGCCCAGGCACCCACCTTTTTTTTTTTTTTAAGTAGCAAACATGAAAGAGAATAGGAGAGACATGCAAAATCAGAACTCGTTATTCCACTTAACAGAATAAGGAATTTTTCTGCATCCCAAATTTAGTTACTGGATGACTCTTTAAATGACCTAGTTTCTGGTTCTTGACCTGGGCTAGCCACATTTACTGCCGTTTTTCAGACCATGCTAACTTAACTTTTGCCAAATTAACTTTTGTTGTCTCGCGTGATCTCACCACTATGGTCACAGCTGGCGGTCAGGTGACTGACTGATTGGCTGTCCAGGGAGCCCGGGACAGGGACTGCACAAGAACTGGGCCCGACAGGGATGGTGGTGACCGAGCCTGTCCAAATCTCTCTGAAGAACCTGAGTTCACAAGATAGGCCAAGTTGCTTAACTGGTTGTATTATTCAAAGCTAAAAGGCACAGATAAAGAAGGAAGTCAGGAGTAAGCGTAGGCTTTGAGTAAGCAGGAATCATGAGTAAGAAGAGCCACGAAATGGGGGAAAGATATTTAGAGGAGACGGAGTGAAAAGTAAATCAGATGGTCAGTAGTGGCATATGGCGTATGGTAGAGCCATAAAGAGATGGGAAGAAAGAAACTTCATTCTTGTTAATGGATGGCGCCCACCATTCAGGAGTCCCACCCCTTGCTGCTGAGGGGGTGGCCACACGCAGCGTCAGATGCTCGAGGCTCGGTCCTGCTGCCACTGTGAGGCCACCTCCTCTTATCTTGACGAGGAACCAATTTCATGAATGATGGAAAGATTTGCACGACGTCCCCCCACCAATGAAACACTACATCGCAGAAGTAATTGAAATGCGAGTTACATTATTACAGTCCACAGGTTGTCTTAAGTAATTTTCCTTTGTTTTCTTTTATGATACGTTATCCTCCATATATCCTATGGAAAATCCCTTCGGTTAGAAGTTGTTTCCCAGGACCCTATGGGGGGTATCCATAATGGATAATTGAATGCATTTAACTGCAACCAGGGTGTATGTAGAAAGAAGGAGGTTCAGAGGAATGTTCGCATTGATTTCTACATCTGGCAAAGAAGAGGGGAGGGGCTG
Organism: Ursus maritimus; assembly: GCF_017311325.1. Classification (NCBI taxonomy): domain Eukaryota; kingdom Metazoa; phylum Chordata; class Mammalia; order Carnivora; family Ursidae; genus Ursus; species Ursus maritimus. The sequence goes on from NW_024425675.1 coordinate 14,454,536, forward strand.
GGGCCACCTTCCAGAGTGACACTGGCACTGGTATTCCAGGGATGAAGGAGGACTTGTTCTTGCAGAACTTTCAGAAATACCCAATGCAAGGTGGGTTTTCGCAGGATGATAGTTATCACGTTTGCCTAATAGAAATACCCACTTCTCCCAGGTTTGCTCAGTGAGAGCTCTTGTTGAAGGTGATTTATGTGTTTAACATCTATTTACTTAGTGTTGATGGGATTCAAGGAATAGAACACAGAACTTTCCACGTAAAGCTCACATACTGGTAGGAGAGATTGGCACAAAGCAGCTAAGGATGTACATTTATACACTTGCATATACTTGTGTCTGCTTAGGAATTAATTGCCCAATTGCAGCGTAGGAGACACCGCCAAAGGGAAGCCTTGTGCGCTCCGGGTTCTTACAGCCTTCTGCGCACCTGCCGGGAGGGGGCGGAAAGCTAGCGTTGGAAGCTGCCCTGACCACACTCTCTGTCCGCCTCCGGGCGTTAGACACCCGGAAAGACTTCATCAACAGCGGCTAGCACTAGAAATACTACAGTCTACATCTGCCAGATTTTAATTTAAGTAGCAATGGCAGGTTTTTGTAATTTTAATAAAGTTAAGTTTTTTGTGGACAAAATTCAGGGTCTGCACGTACATAAATTTGTGTGTATGGACTGCCCTCTTATTATTCTAATTAAGATTTTTTCCCAATCAAAAAAATTTTTTTTCAGCCCATTGCGAAGAGTAAATTATATACACAGAATTTTACAGATGTGGAATACTTCACTGCCTTTTTTGGATAATTGGTTATTACATAGGCTTTCCTGTGTCCTTACATCCTCCCGACTATTTTTGGAAAGCATGCGCTTACTGGAGTTTATTTTGATACAGTCTGCCGCAGACATTGATTACAATGCTGTTTATTCTCTCCCGTTTTAGATTTCACAGATTTGGGAGTTGTCATTTCCATCTAATATGTGATAGGACTTAGATTTGCTCCATTAACCAGGCAACACAGGGAAAAATCATTGGCAATGCAAGAGAGTTGTTGGTAATGACTTACGATCAGCCCTTGCTCGGAGGTAAAGCATAGCCATGTGTATGGAATTGTAGCAAGAATGCCGAACATCTGCCTCTTTTACGGGTCTGACGGTGTGTCTGCACACTTGATCTTGAGGACCTTTGCCCCATTTAAATGAACGATTGCTAATATTTTGGATGTATGTGGCTCCCTTAATCTATGCCTGATAAAATGCCTATTGTGGGAACACCCTTGGATATGCACAAATACCTCCTGGCTTCATTACATCTTTCACATTGTTGTGACTTTCAAGACAGTGCCACCAAGTGATTTCTGGACCTCTACATTTTTTTTTATTCTATGACTTTTTTTTTTGTTCCCCAAAAGAGGTGCTCTGATGAGCCAAGTATGGTGTCACATTTGCTTTGCAATGACACCTGGTTTCTTTTGTTCACAAGTCATATTCCCACTGGTTTACATTAATTTAGTGGGGTTGGGAGAAGAGGTGCCTGAAAACCCAATGGGGCAAACTTGTTGTGTGTGACCCACCGGCCAACGGTTCTTCCGGGCTGTGTCCGAGCACCAGCTCCGGAGGTCCCGGCGACGTGGCTCCGGTCTGCCTGCTGCCGTCCTCCCGCTGGAAGAACCAGACCGGGGCACAGGGAAAACTTTCCATTTTCTGTGCTTTATGTCCTAGAAAGTGGGGGAGAGGATGTCTCCAGTGAAGAATTTAATTTCAAAGCAGGCAAATAAAAAATGTTTATGGTACGAGCACAGTAATTATGCTGTGCCAGTCTCTTAGCATCATTGAAAAGTTTCATATTTGAAGGACATCGAAATATGTGCAGAACTTGGAATGGGGATTCTGGTCTTGATGCAAGTCCCTCGATTATGACTGAGACCCTAACACGGTAGTTTCATGATATCTAACCCTTCAGGATTGGACAGACTCAGTTTTACTGTTTATGCCCAGATCAAGGATCTAGATTATGATCGACTGGGGTGGGTGGAGCTCTCGTGTCCTAGTGACAAAGGTGAGCGTGTCAGGTGAGTGGGAACCTGTGGGGCCGTCAGGAGCATCGCGGGCAGAATGGGAAGGACGGAAATAGTTGAGGGACGAGGAGACCCGACTCTCCCAAAGGTCTCACTTGGATGAAAAACTCAACATTTTAGCCCCAAGTGGAGTTGGAGCTTTCAAAATTATTTCAGTGACAGGAAGTAGGCTCTCCCTGTGTTGGCCTTGCTGACCTTTTCATGCCCTTGCCCGTGACGTCCGCAAAATAATGCTGCACTCCGTTGTGTGGCTCACCCTACTTTTTTGGAAAGAATGTGTCTGGAAAATGCTGAAAATTGACTCCAGGGGAGTACAAGTTGAGAAGCCTTCTTTGAATTTAAGATTATGTGATGCCCCAGCCTTTCTATATTGGGGTTGTGTGTGTGTGTGTGTGTGTTTTGTTTTGTTTTGTTTTTGTTTTTGTTTTAAGTCGGAGAAAGTTGTGTTCACCTGAGGGGAGCAAGAAGATTCCGCGCGCTGTTGAACTTGGGAGGTCTCCCATTCCTGAAGGGGACGCTTCTGACCAGAGTCCTGTTTGACCTTCTATGCACGTTCGCCTGAGTCTCATGGATTTTTTCAGGGGAGCAGAGACCTTTAGTCGGGACTCCCCGCCCCCCACCCGACCTTCAGGAAGACACGGCATGACTGTCTCACTTTAAAGACCAGAAGACCAGGCCCTGAGAAAACTGGTGACTGTCAAATCCAAATGGCACATAGTTTGGCAGGTGGATAAAAACATGGCTCCTCTGTCTTCCATCCCTGGGCCCCGTCCCATCACACACAGCTTTTCTTGAGGTGCTCTCCAGCTATTGAAAACGGGGAGCAGGAGGACCCGCACATATCTGCAGTTGCCCTTCTTGTTCCTTTAAAGTCCCAGGAAGGCCTCTGGGGCCCAGCTGTGAGCAGCGAGGAGCGTGATCCCAGGCGGGGGCCGACTTTGATCACCCGAACCACGGCCAGGACACTCGGAGTAGCGGAAGTGGTGATGGGGTCCAGACTCCCGTTTCACAGGCTGGGAGGTCAGTAGCTCATTTCCTTGAAGACGCTGCAGCTGCAAAGTAAGATAAAAGGGGAACGAGGTCTTCAGAGGACTGATGCGAGCTCCTGTTCCACGTCCCACCCTTCCTTCTCCCCAGAAGCAGGGCCGATGCAGCCGCCATCTGGTCCACACGCAAGCCTCCTGTAGTTGGGGTAGTTAGACTGTCTGAGGATTTCTGCCCAGTTGGTTTTTAAATGCCATTTCAACAAACATTTTTTAAAAAACCTAACATGTGCCCCCCTTGAGACAGCTGTGGGGTTCGGACTTGCATCAGAAAGACGAACTTGGGGTGCATTGTGACAAATCACCCCATTCCTAGTTGTACGAACTCTAGCTTTCTCCTTCCTTTTCTTTCCTTTCTATCCCATCCCTTCTGTCTCCTGTTTCTAAAAGAATGTGCTGGTTCTCTAACGTAAAAAAGTAAAATCCATCCCCACTGGAAACCATTCAGAAGGGAAGAGAGAAGAAAAAGTGATTTGCAAAGTCACTATCCAAAATTATTGGTGTTCCCATGTATCCTTGCAAAGTGTTTATTTATACATATGCATATATTTTAACGATAGTTGTCTTACAGACAATTTTATGTATTTTCCCCATTTACTATTGTATAATGAAAATTTTTTATCATTAAATAAGTTTTTGAAACAATTCTATCATTTCGATAAGTTGTTATTTATTTAACCTTCTTACTGGACATCGAAGTTGTTTCCCTTTTAAAGTGATACACAGAGGGGCGCCTGGGTGGCACAGAGGTTAAGCGTCTGCCTTCGGCTCAGGACGTGATCCCGGCGTTATGGGATCGAGCCCCACATCAGGCTCCTCCGCTGGGAGCCTGCTCCTTCCTCTCCCACTCCCCATGCTTGTGTTCCCTCTCTCGCTGGCTGTCTCTATCTCTGCCGAATAAATAAATAAAATCTTAAAAAAAAAATAAAGTGATGCAGAGAATATTTTCATGTTGTTATTTTCTTCGGTGAAAGTGCTCAATATGGAATAGCTGGGACAAAAGGAACCTATAATTTTAAGGCTTTTAATAAATATTATTTATTTGTCACACAGCAAGATTTACCAATTTAGATACCTATCATCAGTAGATTGTTGTCTTTCATATCTTTTCACTTCTGTGAGTGTGGGTGAGATCGCACGCTTTCTTCCCATGCTTATTGGCCATTTGCAGTTTATCCCCCCGGCCCCCAACTTGCTGGTCTCTATTTCATTGCCTGCGATATGCAGCATTTGGGTATGACTTTTTTTTTTTTTTTAAACTTTTGATGTTTCTGTCCAGAAAGTTTCTAGTAATTTATACTCCCAGCAACAGTGCATTTGTCTGTTTCAACAAGCCCTTTCTGACACGGGATGCCATTGTTTGTTTTAGTTTTTTGAGTACCGCTTTTACTTACAGAAACTTATGTCTGGTGCATGTTAATGCCATCATTTTTACATATAGATGGCTGTGTGTTAAAACCTTGCTGACAATACACAGACCAGAGAGAGAGAGAGAGAAAGAAAGAGAGAGAAGGAGAGGGAATTTCGCAGGAGAGAAGGGAGAAGGGTGGAGTGGAGAAAGTGTCCCTAAGTATTTGAGATTGCTGTCAGAGGAAGTATATACAGAAAGGAAAATGCAGAGAATTTTCTGCATTTCATCCCACGTATGAAAGGGGATGGACCACTAAGGAGTGCAGAATTGTATCAGTCTGCTAGGCGGCCACGGCAAAGTACCACAGACTGGTGGCTTAAACAATAGCAGTTCATTTTCTCAACGTTCTGGAGCCTAGAAGTCCAAGATCCTGATGGGAGCTGCATTGGTTTGTCCTGAGGCTTCTCTTCTCGGCGAACAGATGACCATCTCCCCTCTGTTCTGTGCGTGTCTGGGTCCCAATTTCCTCTTCTTATAAGGACACCAGTCTTACTGGATTAGGGCCCATCTCATCACCTCATTTTAACCTAATGACTTCTTTCCCAGTTCCCAACACAGTCTCATTCTGGGGTGCTGGGAATTAGGACTACGACGTGCGGTTTTGGGGGGGACATAGTGCAGCCCAGCATGAATGCAGAACATTGCACGTGGGCAGCCGGACACAGTCAGGTGTACCTTGGAAGGGTTGGGCTTAGACAGCTTTAGTAAAGGAAGGCCTGTCTTGAGTGTCCACAGAAGGCATTTGAAAGAGGAAGAAACCAGGATCCACGAAGATGAGGTGCTTGGACAAAAGTCACACAGTGAGTTCGTTGCAGAGCTGAGGACAGGAGCCTGAGACGTATGGTTTTAGCTCCTGCGGTTCTCCTGTTGGGCCTCCCTGCCTCAGGCAGCTGGGCTCCGCAGCGAGGCTGGACCCTGGCTCTCCTCTGACTTCAACCCTTGGCAGTGATCTTGAGCCAAGCAATCTACAGCTACACACCCCAAATCACCGCTGTTAAACACACGCTACAGAGGGCTGATTTTCCAGAAAACCCACCTGCAGACATCTCTCTTCTCTCTATCAGGTTGGCGTCTATGTGGCAGGATGAATTTCATTTTACACGGTCTGCTGTACCGGAGGAGTCCGGTTAATATACAAACACAGCATGGAAGTGCAGTCTCCCTGTCCTACATCCCCCCCACCGCCCGCACCTTCACGGCCTCCCCAGCCTCCCCTCCTCACCTCCATGCAAACCTGGCGATGGTCACAGATGTTGTACCGCGGCTCACGTTTTCTTCACCCCATCTTCTTCTTCTCTCTTTGTTGTAAGTTCTTCTAGAAGCTCCATCTACCAGGAGGTGGGGGACTGAGATTGCACAACGGGGTTGTCCCCTTGCATCATTCATGACCGGGTCCTCTCTCTACATGAGTATTGGGCATAGCCACCAAATCAGTGTTGACCAGCACAGAAGTACAACTCCTAATTTCCCCAAAACATTGCGTCTTGCTTTCAATTTTTTATCCACCCTTTTCCGATACAGGAAACTTTTATGCAGAGCTAGAACTGGGTAGCACTTAATAAGAAAACAACAACTTAGTAAAGACACAGAGCAACCATCTGTGTCGACACTGATGATAAACTGGGCTTCCTCGTCTAACGTCCCTCTCCATTAATCAGATTGTTTCCAGGATGCTGAACAGCTGGCTCACCGTGAACTTGTGGAAATGGTTTACTCTGGTGGAGGGATGCCAAAGGAAAGAGCAATTGTCTTGGTGGGCAGAGTTACAGTCTGAAGAATGGGCCCACCTTTGGCGTCTTTGGAAGGCATCACCCAATTCCTGTGCCGGTGTTTCTTTGTTCAGTGGAGCTAAGTCTTCCCTTTAAGCATGTTCTCATGGTAGGTGCTTAATAAATGGCAACAGAGACCCCAGATGGCCCTCTGTGAGAGATACCCTTATCCATTGCTATAAAAGAGAACTCCCTTCCATTTCATCTTCTTTTTTTTTTTTTAAAGATTTTATTTATTTATTTGATAGAGAGAGAGAGAGAGAAAACACAAGTAGGGGGAGCAACAGGCAGAGGGAGAGGGAGAAGCAGGCTCCCCGTGGAGCAGGGAGTCTGACATGGGGCTCGATCCCAGGACCCTGAGATCATGACCTGAGCTGAAGGCAGACATTTCGCTGACTGAGCCACCCAATTGCCCCTCCATTTCATCTTCTTTGGGGCCACTGAGTAGCTGGTAGCAAAGAATTAGTGAAAACCATGCACCCAGTAAGAACAGTTTGAGTATTAATTGAGCACTAACTGAGTATAAGGAAATGATACAAAAGCCTATTAAGACTTCTGGGCATGTGGGCTAAGAGAGGACCTGGACAGAATAAGTTACGTTACTTTTTAAAATTTAGATATTTATGCCAATAAGTTTTAATTAAACTGATAGATCTGGTATATTTTTACATATTGTGCTTTGTAAATTACCATTTCCGATATTAATATCAGAAGTAGAAGGGTAGCGGTACATAGTGACCTTTAAAAATGCGTGGCTGATTGAATCACTGGTAGTTTAACATTAATCGATTTAATTATATGAAAGTGACACAAGAGGGCAGCTGTGCACTGTTTCTGAATACCTTTTGCTATAATATATTAGGCTAAAATTGAATATATGAATAATCAGTGTGATAGGAAATTGTTTTTCATAAACTTATTATACAGAAGTATAAAATTATTTTATTTAGAAACAAGTCAATTTTTTATACCACTTAAATCCTTACAGGCAAATAAAAGTTGACAAGTAATAATTTAATTAACATCCTACTGATGAGCCGTAGCTCCTACGTTTACGCAGAACTTTCTGGTGATGTCTTAAGAATCATTTATTGATCTGAGGGTGAAGGGGGAGAATGGGTGGAGGTGCTCATTAATCAGGGATATTCTGGTCCCCACGAAAGCCTATATGTTGGAATGAAACCTGTGTCCTGTGCATTGAGCTTAGCAATAGTGCGGAGCTGGAAAGAAATGTCTCAGCTCCTACATTTTCACACAGATCCTGGAATAAGGTTTACTTCTGGCACTTCTGGTTGTCACCCTTTGGACCCACAGCAGGTAAATATTCTGCATGATATCTATGATCTCCTGCCAGAGCAGTGGTGGGGCTTCTTGGAGTGGATTCCACCCTGGGGGGCAAACAGATCCTGGGCAGTAGGACAAGGTACCCTGAACCAAGGGATCCCGAAGATGCCTAATGTTCCAGGCCTGAATTACATCCAGTTTAAGGGACTTGTGCAGTTGCATGGGGACAGAGAGAGCTGTGTCTCAGCCCAGATGAGGAATGGAGCTGAAATGGATCTCCCGGGATCCCGCAAAGATGACCATGTTTGGGAGGGTGCATCTGCTTTGTGAAAATGGGTAGCTACAAAACTTACAGAGCCATCCCCAAAGTGAATGTAGATATATCATTATTATTTAAATCATTTCAATAAACATGAATTGTCGACATATGGCAAGATCCAGTTCATGGTGGGTGCAAAGATATAGGGTCTTCTGACAAGAATCAAATCGATCAGGGAGGAGATGGGGGGCTAGGGGTTAAGCACCTCATGGAATGCAGGACGTCCTCAGAGAGCAAGTGCTTTGGCTGCGGGCTCCGTAGTTTGTGCTGCCGTGCCTGCTGATCTGATGACTGCATGATGGTACCAGTGGAGCTGGGGAGAAGGAACTTGAGACACTGGCGCACAGGGTGTGTGGCTTCACGCTGAGAAAACACAGTGGAACCAACGCTGGCAGCAAGAGCAGGGCAGACCGGAAGGTGGACTGGCATTAAGACTCAAGAGCTGGCTGTAGGCTATTCATCCAGAGACAACAGGGCAGGGGAGCACGTCCTAAAGTCTCAATGCCAATTCCAATTCAAGCATTAGGGACAAGATCTAAGTCCAGAAGTTCAAGCTGGATATCCGTATTGGGCATGGGGCATGGAGGTTTTCAATGAGAGGAAACCGACAGGTGACATGGCTCTGAAATTGAGAAACCAGGAAGAGTGTCCGGATCAGAGAGTAAACCACAGCACCATGAATCTAGATGTCGTCGTTGATCACAAATCAGGAAGCGCTTTGCTTTCTGTGCTGGTTTAAAACAATATTCCTGGCAAGGACAAGAACATCCCCACAGCTGCTGTTTCCCTTGAGTTACAAAATTCTCACAGCATAGAACCATCTATACGTAAAGGAAATGCAGCTCAAAATGAACAGACGTGGAGAGTAAGCCTTAATTGATGCTATGAGTTCATGTCTTCACGTACGGCCAACTCTCGTCCCAGGGTGCTGGAGGAATTCAAATATATAATCAGGGAGTCCCCTCTGGTAATCTTTAAAAAATCATGTACAACAAAAAAGGAGCCAGAAAATTGATGACAAGTAGATGTCACAAGTTTTGAAAAGGGGTGGACCCCAGAAACCACAGACTAATAACTTTGGTCAACGTTTGGTCAAATTATAGAACGCATTTTAAGCAGCTGTCTTATGAGCACTTTGAAAGGAATGTGTTGACAGCTAGCAGACATGGAGTCACCAGGGACAAATCATGCCAAACTAACCTCATCTCCTTTTGTGAAAGCATTTTACTGAGCTGTAAGATCAGGGAGTGATCTTAGGGTTCCTTGGATTTAGGACAAGTTTTGGCAAAATCCATTAAGATATCACTAGAGATAATATGGCAAAATGAAGCTACTATGAAAGTACTTTAGATGGCTGGGACCTGTTTGAAAACTGTGCTTAGAATGGAAGAACAAGGGGCGCCTGGGTGGCTCAGCCGTTAAGCGTCTGCCTTCGGCTCAGGGCGTGATCCCGGTGTTCTGGGATCGAGCCCCACATCAGGCTCCTCTGCTGGGAGCCTGCTTCTTCCTCTCCCACTCCCCCTGCTTGTGTTCCCTCTCTAGCTGGCTGTCTCTCTCTGCCAAATAAATAAATAAATAAATCTTTAAAAAAAAAATGGAAGAACAAAAAATTCAGTACACAATGACATTTGCCGAGTGCTAATGTCATCTTTTGCAAATTCTTACTAGACTACCTATGAAGACACAGGGAGGAGAAAAGAGGAGTGAGGGCTGCCTACCACATTAGTGATAGTATCAGGAAGAATTTTTACTAAATTCAAGGCTGGTGAAAATGACCATTAGTAATCTATGACTAATTGCCTAGCTGTAGTAGAAAGACCCATTCGTTTCTCCTCTGTTTAGTCTCTGCCTTAGAAATGTGGATTCCATAAAACTAGGAAACTGAACATCTACCCCTTCTGCATGGGAACAGACTCCAGTCACAAGAGCAACAAAACCTAGGAATAATTCTAGCAAGAAATCAATGGACTTGCAAGAAGAAACTTCTAGGACATCACTGAGTGGCATAAGAGTATGAACAAATGGAGAACCCCATTCCTGAATGGGAAGATTAAACACTGTAAATATGTTAATTCTTCCATAATTAATTATAAGTTTCATAGATCCTAACAGAATCACGAAGAGTTTCTTTTTTTGACTCGACAAAAAGATTCCGTGTGCATTCTAGAAAAAGTAAACAGTAAGAATGGTTAAGAAAACTATTGCTATGTATGCTGGAAGTTCGTACGTGATAAAGTGAACATCATAACCAGAGGAAAATGGATGGATTCATTAACAAAAGAATTGTTTTGAAAAAATCAAGTTAGACCATTTTTATATCACATACCAAATAAATGTTGGAGTAAAAATGTGAACATTTTAACTACTAAAAGGAAGAAAATATAGACGAATATTTGATAATGTTGGAATAAGGAAGGATTGCTAAGCGTATTACGATGGGAAAACACACACAGAAACAGGAAACACAGAAAAAGAGCTATTGACTTGGATGTAAACTTTTTTTTTTTTAATTTTAGAGAAGGAGGGGGGTGAAAGAGGGAGAGGAAGGGAGAGAATCTTAAGCAGGCTCCACGCTGAGCGCAGAGCCCAACTCAGGGCTCCATCACATGACTCTGAGATCATGACCTGAGCCGAAATCAAGAGTCAAATGCTCAAATGACTGAGCCACCCAGGTGCCTCGAGGATGTAAACATTTTTAAAATTAGTTTTTATTAAGCATTTCATTTTGAGATAATTGGAGGTTTAAATTCGTTTGTAAGAAATAGTACTGAGGGATTCTATGTTCACCTTACTCCGTTTTCTCCAATAGGAACATCTTGCAGAACCATAGTAAGAGATCCCAGCCAGGATACTGACATTGATAAAGTCAAGTTATGAACCATTTCCATCACCACAAGGAGTCCTCATGCTGGTGTCTCACAGCCACAGCCTGGGGTCTCCATCCGTAAACCCTGCCAGCCACTCACCTGCAGTATGGGTAGACATTTGAAAATCCATTCATCCCTTGAAGGCCTTGTGGGCTGTTTTCAGGTTTTTGGTATTACAAAAACAGCTTCTATGCAAATTATATATAGGTTTTTGTGCAAATGTAAGGCTTCATTTCTCTGGGATAAACCTCCAAGAACGCAACTGCTGAGTGATAGGATCGTTATAGGGTTTGTTTTTATTTGTTTATTTATTTTTTTTTAAAGATTTTATTTATTTATTCAACAGAGATAGAGACAGCCAGCGAGAGAGGGAACACAAGCAGGGGGAGTGGGAGAGAAAGAAGCAGGCTCATAGCGGAGGAGCCTGATGTGGGGCTCGATCCCAGAACACCGGGATCGCGCCCTGAGCTGAAGGCAGACGCTTAACCGCTGTGCCACCCAGGCGCCCCCAGGGTTTGTTTTTAAGACACGGACAAAACTCTTTTCCAGAATGGCAGTACCATTTTACATTCTCACCAGTATCCAGTTTCTCTGCATCCTTACCACAATTTGGTGTTGTTGCTTTTTATTTCTTCTAAATTTTAGACATTCTGATAGATGCGTAGTGATTTCTCGGTGTAGTTTACATTTGCATTTTGCTGAGGACTAATGTTGTTGAGCATGTCTTCATGTGCTCGTTTGGCACTGGGTATTTTCTTTTGTGAAATGTCTGTGTATGATTTTGCTTATTTTCTAGATTGTTTTTTCACTGTTGTGTTTTGAGAGTTAAAAAAAAAAAAACCCTACAAACCCAAACTCTAGTTTTTTGTGAGATGTGTGGTTTGCATATATTTTATCCAAGTTGGTAGCTTATCTTTTCATTCTTTTGAAAGGTCTTTCATAGAAAAAAGTTTTTAACTTTGTTGAAGTTCAATTTATCAATTTTTTAAATTTGATGCATCATGCTTTGGATGTCAAGTTTAAGTTAGTTCTTAGATCTTGAGGATTTTCTCCTACTCTCTTTTTTTTTTTTATGCCATCTGCAAATAGAGGCAGGTCTATGTCATTTTTCCCAATTCACTTGGTCTGTTTCCTTTTCTTGCCTTCTTGCATTGGCCAGAACGTCCATCACTATGTTGAAGTAGAATGATCTTACAGGGCAGCATGTGGTCTTTCCCCATCAAGTATAACGTCAGCTTTAGGTTTTTTGTAGATGCTTTTTATCAAGTCGAGCACATTCCCCTTTATGCCTGAGTGTTTTAAATGATGAAAGGGTACTGAATTTTGTCATGCTTTTTCTGAACTTATTGATATGATTACATGATTTTTCTTGTTTAGCCTGTTTATATTATGGATTATACTGATTCTTGCATATTGAACCGGATTTGTATAAATCCCACTTAGTTGTCACATGTAAATATTCTCTTTGTTAATATATTTTTTTAAAATTTTGCCTTTATTTTCATGAGTGTTTTCTTTTATTGTGCTGTCTTTTTCTCGTCTTGGTATCAGGATAATACTAGCTTCATAAAATGAATTAGAAGTGTTCCATAAGAATGTAATCTCTGTAAAGGCAGGAACATAGTCTGTCTTGTTCACTGAGTTATTTCTAAAGCTTACAACAATGCTTAGAGCACAGTAGGTGCTCAGTAAATATTCTGAGTGAATGAATAGGCAATGTAATGTTTCCATGTCACTTAAAATTACTTAAATATTAAAATTGGAAGTTATAAATTGAACTGTTTTTTCCCTTCAACAAACATCTTTTTTTGTTGTTAGATGCTGGAGATGACATGGTGAGGGAAATGAATATTTCTTCAGAGATCGTACAGACTAGCAGAAGAAATAGTAATAAATAACATAAAATATATGTATAAACATAAATACATAAATTACATAAAAAATATGTAGTTACAAGCTGTGTTGAGAATCCAGAAAGGTAAGCACAGGATGCTTTGAGAGCAAACACTAGAAAGACCAGATCTAGCATGGGGTGTCAAGGAGGGCTTTCCTGAGTTGAGATCTAAAATGTTAAGGAGACAGAGATATAGGGGAAGAGACTCAGGACAGAGGGAAGAGCGTGGTTACGGCCTCAAGGTAGGAAGAACCACAGAGTGTCCATGGAAGTCCAGAGTGGTACGGAGAAAGAAGGAGAGCCATGAGAGAGGAAGCTGGGGAGGTCGGTGGGGCCAGACCATGCAAAGCCCGGGAGCCTCATGAATGGTATTGGTCTTTATCCAAAGAGCAATGAAAAGTTTTAAAAGTTTTCAAGCCATGAAATAAAATTATTAGACTTAAGTTTTTAAAAGCTCACCCTTCCTGCTGAGTAGGGAATACATTGGAGAGAGACATGAGTAGAGAATCTAATTAGCAGGCTATGGCAATAAGCAGGTGATGTGGTTTGTACTAGGCTGGCAGCAGTGGCAAGAGAAATACGAGAGAAAGGTGACATACTCTAGTTCACCAGCATACTGAAAGCCGAGGATATGATGCAACCATTAGAAAATCTGACGACTTTTGATATAAATGTCATTCCTCTCTTATTTTGAGAACATATAAAAGAAATGAAATACACTTTGGTATAAAATTTTCTAACTTAGGGGGTGCCTGGGTGGCACAGCGGTTAAGCGTCTGTCTTCGGCTCAGGGCGTGATCCCGGCGTTCTGGGTTCGAGCCCCACATCGGGCTCTTCCACTGGGAGCCTGCTTCTTCCTCTCCCACTCCCCCTGCTTGTGTTCCCTCTCTCGCTGGCTGCCTCTATCTCTGTTTAATAAATAAAAATAAAATCTTAAAAAAAATTTTTTTCTAACTTAGGTAGCGGTGACAGCACAGTCTAGATGTGTGACCTCAAGCAAAGTCCTTAAACATTTTGAGCCTCAGTTTCCCCATTTGTTCAATGAGTTTAACAATGGAGTTGTTGTAAGGTGTGGTAGACGTTGCTGCTGGCCCCTACATGCCTATTCTCCCTGCTTCACAGGGTAAAATTAATGTTGGCCAACAAACAGAAGAATAAATTTCCCAGGTGCTTTGAAGTTAGACGTGGTTATGTGACAAAGTTCTGACCAATGGGATATGAGAAGAATTGTGTGACAGTGTCTCAGAAGCTTCCTTAAGAGAGCTCTGGCACTTCTCTTTGCCCTTTCTCTTTTTTCTTTTCTTCCTCAATATTGCCACCTGGAAGGAATGCTTCCTTTGACCTCAGAGCAAGGATGACCCGCTAGGGATGACAGAATCCTGAGCTGAAAGACTGTCGATCCCCAAGAAGCCCAAGAAGACCCTCAGGCCTGAATACTGCTTTTCTGTTTTGTTGTCGGTTTTTCTGCTAAAGAGAGAAATCAACAGAGAAAGACTTTCTCTCTTACTGGCCCCTCGTACCTGCTACATAAAGATGAGAACATGTAATATACATGAAATGCCCGGGACATTGGAAGCCATAACTAAATGTTTTGTCTTCCATGCCTCTCTTACCAAAAAATTAAAAAAGAAAGAAAGAAAGAAAGAAAGAAAGAAAGAAAAAAGCCCTTATAATTCTTTCCACCAGTAATAGAGAATTAAATTATATTCTTCAATTCTAGTTTTTCTTCGACTCTGGCAAACTGGAAAACACCCAGGAGAAAACTCTCAAGGAAGCAAGAGGGCCTGGGAACCACATTATAGAGGGAATGGTTAGTTGTGTTGCATTTGCTATTTTTAGACAAAGTGTGCCTCTGTCTAGGTGCAGGATCCTGCGATTCCCTCTATTGTGCTGGGATTGCAACTGGGTTACCAAACGGCACTGCCGGGGGCCAGGGCTGGTGCGCTTAGCCAGGAGCTCCAGGGGCTTGGGCGGCGGTTGTGGAGGCTGGGCACAGGCAGGGCTCGCCAACCAGTGCAGAGATGGGTGGTTTCCAGGGAGTCCCGCGGTCCGTGACCGTGTCTCGGGGGCTGCTGAGGAGGGTCCGGGGAGAGGGACGGCTGGTTGCAGCAGGACAGGTATCTGCTTCTGTCACAAGGCCCTGGGAAAGACAGCTCTTAAAACAAAGGAGATTAGTGGCTTCAAGTTTTTGAAATGTAGCAAGTCCTTTAGAGGACTTGAACTCCCTAGCGGAGACTGGGAAGGAAGCAGCGCTATTTTCCAATTCCATCCGCTCAGTTGCCTGCTCTTGAGGGCGCCAGGGCTGTTGGAACTTACTTCCACCTTCCACCTGTGCTCTTCAGACTGGAGGCAGGGCTACGAAGTGTGAAGTGAAGACACCGAGAGGGCAAATAGGAGCTCCCTCTGAAGGAAGCACGTAAGCTACATTCCTGAGTGCGTGTCTCTGTCCACGTAAAAGGAAACTATTTGGTGGGGAATCAGTCCTATCAGTGGGTGTATGTTGATGTTGGCAGTAATGCTTTACCACAGGAACTGGAACTGCTGAAAGGAGATTCAAAAGGATAATTTTCAAATGGATGGCTTCTAGGCTTATTCTTATTCAAGTGACCGATGCCCCTGGGGACACGGGGGGGGTGTGTGGCCTCATCACCTTGAGGGACTCTTCCTGGTTTGCTTAAATAGTTGCGGCATCCACCTGCACCGTCCCTTGGAAAGTTCTTTTCCTTCCATCCCTCCCACCACGCTCTCTTGTACCTTGTGCTTCAGCCATCCTGCGTGACTTGCAATTACCAGGAGACATGATCTTCCCTTCCTGCACTCTTCCTGCTCTGAAAGTCTATCCCTCCCCTAGTTAGTGCCCTTGCCTGCCTTGTCTGTCCTTGCCCTTGTCACTCCAGAGAGTTTGTCTGTCTTCTTGTTTGCCTTCCTCACTAGATTTTTAGCTGAGATGTTTTCTCTCACTTTATTCCAGTTATAGCCTGGCACCTAGAAGGTGATTAAAAATGTTTCCTGAGGGGCGCCTGGGTGGCGCAGTCGTTAAGCATCTGCCTTCAGCTCAGGGCGTGATCCCGGCGTTATGGGATCGAGTCCCACATCGGCTCCTCCGCTAGGAGCCTGCTTCTTCCTCTCCCACTCCCCCTGCTTGTGTTCCCTCTCTCACTGGCTGTCTCTCTGTCACATGAATAAATAAAATCTTAGAAAAAAAATGTTTCCTGAATGGTTGAGTTAGTTCTCCAGTGCACAGGCTAGTTTTATAAAGCTTGACTATCCCTTACCCTCAGAGATTCTGGCTCACTCGAGGGGCAGTGACCTACATGCAGCAAAAGCTTCAGGAGCTATTGAATGCTTCAGACGGTCTGGTGAGTGGACAGCTCTTTTCACAGACCAGGGGGTTCTATGGACAGGTAGCCAAGTAAAGAGAAAGTTTCCAGAAACTGGGGCTGGATATGTGGGCCCAGTCTTCAGCTTTGTCTCCAACTAGCTGTGTGACTTTGAGCAAGTCCCTTAGCCTTTTTGTGCCTTTCTTTCTAGACTCCTTTGTATTCAACCTCACAGTCAGTGTCCTAAGAAGGCAGCGAGGCCACACTCAGGTAGCTGTGTAGAATCTTCTGGGAGGAAACATGAAGGAGATTGCAGGTGTTAAGGGGAACGTCTTTTTTCTCTGGTCTCATGTGGAGGAAGTTCCATTTGAAGGATCCCATTGGAGGACCCCTTCTAGTATTTCCTTGTCCCCTTTTGTACCCTGCGGGGGCAGAGGAGAAATTTCTCTCACTGGGAGAAGGAACAGAGCATGCTTGGCTCAGGCCTTTCTTGTCAGAGTCAGTCTTCCCACAGAGGGCATGAATTCTTGTACCTTCTGTACCCTCACGCTGTCCTCATTGGAGAGGCTGCCTTGTGGTAGAGACCTGAGACAGTCAGCACCGCTCGTGACCAGATGGGTTCTACGGACTGAAAGTTTGTGTACCACCATCCCCCCCAGATTCATATGTTGAAGCTTTAATCCCCATGGTGATGGAATTTGGAAGTGGAGCCTTTGGGAGATGATTAGTGTTAAATTAGGTCATGGGGATGTAGCCTCCATGATGGGATTAATGCCCTTATAAAAAGAAACAGAAACACGAGATTTCTCCCTACGTACTTACTAAGTAAAGGCCATAAAAGATGAAACCAAGAAGAGAGTCCTCACCAAGAACCCAAGCATCCTGGCAGCCTGATCTCGGACTTCCAGCCTCCAGAACTGTAGGAAATAAATGTTTGTTGTTTAAGCCATCCAGTTTGTGGTATTATGTGTGGGCAGATGAAAATGGTAGCTAAGCATGGCGGACGGAAAAGCAAAAGGAAGCTCTTTTAGTTACAGCCCTATAACCACACTGCTCCACCACCTCATCGATAATAAAGCCGGTATTTGATCTCCATCGGCTTGACTTCTCTGCCTTGTTTCTCAGAAAGGAATACTACGTATAGACACCCTAAACAACACAGAGAGTTGTAAAGCCCAGCCTTGTAAGGACGTGTGGTGTGGTCAAACCCACTTTGGTTTGGAATTCCTGAGGCAGGATTTCTAGAATCTCTAGTTCAGGCTCTAAACCCCACTGCCTCTGCCGTCTCAGCCGAATCCAGGGGCTTTTCTGGCCCTTCATTTCTTCACCTGTAAAATGCAGATGTTGCACTAGGCGATCTTCCCAAAGGCTTACGACTCCATGATTGTAATCCACACAAAGAAGGTTCCAGATGGACAGTGAGCCTTTAATCTCTTGATAACTGGCAGAGACTCTTAGTTCACTATTCAATATCCATTCATTCTTTCTTCTTTAGTAAGAAACTCTAGTCTGTAATTTACAGGCTGAGAACTAGAAGATACAGCGTTTGTATCTTTGTAGCTTTGTAAAGAACATCTGAGAAAGCTTCTTAAGGAGGCTACAGACAGCTGTTAGGTCCTCTTTTGCCCTTCCTCCTTCCTCCTGCTTCCTCAGAATGTGGAAACACTGGCTGGAGCCTCAGCAGCCAGGAAGGGCCAAGAAACCATATTAACAATGGAAGCCATATGCAAAGGTTGGTAGAAAGACTAGAAAGGCAGAAGGATCCTGGGTTGTCAGTGACGTGGGAGAACAGCCACATAAACCCTCCATTGCTTGCCTCTAGATTTCTTTTTTTTTTTTTTTTAAGATTTTATTTATTTATTTGACAGAGACAGAGACAGCCAGCGAGAGAGGGAACACAAGCAGGGGGAGTGGGAGAGGAAGAAGCAGGCTCATAGCGGAGGAGCCTGATGTGGGGCTCGAACCCATAACGCCGGGATCACACCCTGAGCCGAAGGCAGACGCCCAACCGCTATGCCACCGCTATGCCAGGAGCCCCTCTAGATTTCTTTACATGAAAAAGAAATGAAAAAGTCACTGTGCTTTCTGGTCTTTGTTGCCAATAGTTGAATGAAATTTCTCTTTGGCTTTCTCTTATAATGAGAAATCCTTCAACAGGATGGAGAGTCTAAACCAGAATGGTATGGTCCACATCATTCGTCTTTAGAACAGAAAGGTTTAATTCACATCCAGAAATCTATGTCCTGAGGGGTCAGAGAAAATTACATGCTCCTTTACTTTTGGACACAAGAGGTATCGTAGAACTGGAGATTCCCAGTTTCGATTGAACCCAGTCATCAGTGACACATTTCGATCGGCCCAACCTAAACGTTTTTTCAGACATCTCTAATAGTTAACAACTGTGGATCCGAAGAAAACCTGTTGGCCAAAAATTCTTTCAGGCTGACAAAATGTACTAGTCCCTGCCAAACATGAAATAACTCTTAGTCATTTTAAATGAACACTCTAAAGCTTTGCAGTCAGGACTTCCTGTGTTTTGCACCCTTATGAAGTAAGTAGTGACAGGAAAATAGATATTCAGCTAAATCAAGCAAGTGACATTCCTCTCGAAGCATCTCAAGATGCTTTTACAGAGCTCCTGAATTTAATAGAGGCAAGGCTTTCCATGAAGAGCGCAGCAAATATTTCTTCCACATTGCTACGGAGGTAACTGTGGCCTTGTGGGAAGTGCCTGGACTTGGAAGTGGGAGGCCTGGATTGGAACTTGAGTTTTTCCAAGTAACTCGGTGACTTGGGACAAATCATTCAGCTTGTGATCCTCTGTTTCCTTAAATACAGAATTGGGGTATTAATATTTATCTTACAAAGCCACCATCAGGACGAAATAATCTTATAGGGGAAAGACCTGGCAAAGAGCCCAATGGAGAGGCAGTCTATTTCAGAAACATTAGATTGAATCTATGTCACCAGATTGGTTGTCTGGAATCTAGAATCTGATCCTAGACCGTTTGAATGATCGATTAGGTATATTCAAGTGTAGTCAGACTCCACCAAGGCATTTGATGTTCAAATAAATGTAACTCTTGCTCTTGGTGGCTAAAGGGAGTGACTGACAGAGCTGGAGCCATGTGACCCCAGTCCGCCTCTGCGGATGGCTTGCTGACAGCTCCAGCTGCGGTGTGTGGGTGGCCAACAGCGCGAGGGATGGTGTTGGAATTAACTACCGAGTTTGATAAGTTTACTAATGAGCAGAAGGATGTAATTCACTTAAGGAGGGAAAGCCCCATGTTGGGGGGCTGGCTCTGGGTAGACAAGGTGGGAGAAGTGGGGGTTGGTAGCAGCACCTCGGAGGGGGCTGTATTAGCTCCATCGGCCCCATGCAACAGCCGGAAGAGCTCCCGAGTCAGACCCCCTGCTCTTCAGGTCCTTCTGGTGCCTGCACAGGAATCTTTGTGGAGGGCCTGAAGAAGTTCTAGATGAAACAAAAGCTCCCCAGCAATAACGCACCCTTCCACTGATGCAGCTCTCCCACCCATGCGGGGCCTCTCTCATTTGAGCCTTCAAACAACAATTGCACACAGCCAGGGTGCATAGACTTGTCACCTTTTTAGAGAGTGGGTAAGCTGAGGAAAGGAGAAGTTGAATGAAGGACTGTTTGGAGGCGCGACTAGAACCCAGCGGGAACGTGGGTCTATTACGGGATTCAGAGACAAGGGCATGTGCTTCCCGAGTAGCTGGTGCGATAAATGGCCACAGTTGCTGATGCTGAGAACGGCGGGGTGGGCTTCTGGTCCTTCCGCCTGGGAATGAGGGCACTCACGTGACTCAGTCATGCTCTTTAAGGACATGTGGAAGAAGCCGGCCAGCTGCTTTCCATCTTCTCTGAGGACAAACCAAGAGGAAATTGGTTTCAGCCACATGTGGAATCTATACATTCATTCTGAAGACAGCGTTCTCTTTAAAAGAAAAAAAGGAGGCTCAGGATGCAAGCTCTGCACAGTCAATAAAATAATTAAATTAATGGCAGCCGTAACCTGTTCAAATGAAAGCTAAGTCAGCATGTGCTGCGGAAACAGCGTGTTTCCGTCATGCGCGACTCAGGTGAGCACATGTGTAAAGTGGGGCCTTCTCCTCTGATCCTCAGCTCGCTCCCGTCACCTCCCCCAGTTCCTGGTGAATTCCAGGGGACCAGTGTCCTCGCTATACAGCTCCTGCCTTGGGGGAAGGATGCCATCAAGTGGGCCGCAGGGCTTCCTCTTAAGATGGTGGTTCACAGCCAGGACTCTGAGCACCTTGTGGCCATAATTGACACCTGTGACCCCCCGGTGCCGACGCGCTGCTGGAAACAGACAGCAAGCCCGAGGCCCTGATTCAGAATTCAATAACCTGGTTTGTTCACATTGCTTTTGCTTTTTCCTGGGCCTCTGGGCTCTGCACTCTGCAGCCGTCTGTCATCATTCTCTCCTTTCTTTGACCTTGGCCAGTTTACTCAAGTTGTCCCCCTTGCTCCCCTGGACCCACTGTGTCATCAAGATCAGTGCCTGCAAATGTTGATCCTCTGGGGAGCTGGTTCGGCTTCTGAATCAGTGGGTCTGGGTGGGGCCTAAGACTCAGTAATTCTAGCAAGTTCCTGGGTGATGCTGATGCTGCTGGTCCTCGAGCCACTTGTTTTGTTGCAAGGCTCTGAAGTGTCCCTTGCTTGGAAAGGGAGCTTGTTTCCCTGTCCTGTACCCTCCAGGCCATGACACCAAGCCTCCTGTGTGACCGGGATATAGGAACACAGACAAAGCTAGATCACTGAAAGCCTTCCTTCTGTGATTTGTTAGCTGAAGAAAGCAGAGGAACATCCCATCTTGGGAAACTTTCAAAATTCCTGTCTCTCCTGCAGTGGGTGAGTGTTGACCTTGGGCTTACCTAGAGATGAGTGCAGGAAAGGAAATCATAACCAGAAGTTTCTTTGAGCCATTACATTATGGAACCCAGGAAAGAATGATGGGTAGGACCGAATCCCAAGTAATCAAATCATTGTTTGGTCCTCCTCAGTTTTGTTTTTTGGGTTTTGTTTTGAGCCAAATGCCAAAAATTCTAAATCACGTATTTGAATAGTTTTGCATTTTCAAAGCAAAGCTCCAGCAGGGGGTACCTTCCATATACACATAGACTTCATCCTTATAATGATTTTCCTGTTCTGCGTGCAATGAGCCAAGAGAGTCTTCAAAGGCCTTTTACCAAAAATGCGTTTTCCCCGATATATTCATTTAAGCAATTCAGCTACCTACCCCAGGCTCATGATAAATTATTTAAACAATTGCTCTAATTCTCTGCTTCAGTTTGCTAATGTAGATCTGGCCTTTGCCTACAGATTTATTGCCAGCATCGTGGTTTTCAGGGAGCAAGAATTACTGAAGGGTTGACGGTTTCATTGAGGTTTACTGCTGAGGCTTTAGAAATAATGCCACGTCCTCATTTCTACGGTTAGAATCTTTGATGTGAGGCTGATTATCAGACGCACTAGAGGACATCTCAGAGGGAGTGGTTGGTGAGGGAAGGAAATCTCTCACACCACTGGCTAAAAGTTACCGTGTGGAGCTCTACCTATTATTATTAAATACTGCATTTCAATTAGGCTGTCACATTTAATTTTTCCAAAAAGCAACGTAATACGTAAGTACATTTTCTAATAACTTGCTAAACGTGATTCATAAGGAATGTTTCCCTCAGTATGACTCGATGTCTAATCAATGCCTGCTACATACGGCCGGGATTTTCCCTGAAGATGTTCCGACTCCGGAAAAACTCGTCTTCATTCTATTCAGCTTTGATGTGACTGTAGCTGGAGGCAGTTTGGTGGGCAGCTGCAGGAAGAAGCAAAGTTCGCAGAACCAGCGCCAGACGGATGCCTTATTGTGACTTGATGATAAGGGTTGATGATAATAGGAGCTCACATGTTAAAAATCCTGGTGGCATCTTAGGTCTCTAAGTGAGAGAAATAAGAAAGATAACCGAATATCAAGGACATCAAAACCCAAAGCCTATGGCAGAATTATGGGCGAAGGAAAAGAGAGAAAGCAAACCTTTTAGCAGGTGCGTGGGGACTCTGAATCAGGCTGCAACACATGCATCTGGCCCGTCTACCTTGTCGCAAACCAGGCATGCGCAGTACGTGGGGAGGCGCCCCGCTCTGCGTTCTGACTTTCCATGGTGCTCCCTCCCTCCCTGAAACACACAAGCCGGGGTTCTGCACAGGAAGGCTGAAGACCTTCTAAGCTCTTAACCTCAAAACTGTTTAAACAGCTACTTTAAAAAAATAAACAAAGGCATTAAGAAACTCGATTTCTCATTAACACCGACACCTTGTTGAAACTATAGTCACCACCAGGGCCACTACGATGTTCTATTTGGAAGGTCTCAGAGACCCTCCTTGGACTATTTCTGACTCACCTAACAATCAGTGCCTGAAAGTTTTCTTTTGCCTTCAGTGACGTCCACCCCGTGGGTATTGTGACACTGTGGCTGGTGGAGCTGAACTTTTCCAGGCTCGTCAAATTTCTCGTGCTAAGAAAGTAAAACAGACATTTGGCTTCTAAAATATTCCATGATGCCACAAGCATTTTCTAGATGGCTGGCCTGGGTTGGAGTCTCCTAGAAGGATTCCAACCTCACTCCATTATCTGGATTGTTTGAGTGACACTCCATATGGCACCGGGGGGTGGGGGGTGAGCATTTGTCTTCTCGTTCAGTTATTGATGAGCTACTGTTTTCAAGCAGCTGAAAGGATTGGTTTGTTTATTTGCAGTTCGTTCTGCTACCATGGCCACGAGCAGCTGTCACTTTGGAATCTGACGTCCATACTGGGCTTTGATCTCAACTTTGCTCCTTGGCCTCATCGCCTACATTCCAGCTTTTGCTTCCATTCACCCGATTGCCTAATCCAGAAAACTGGACGCCATTCTTGACTTGGCCCTCGCTCTTCCTGGGATCTCATGATGCACAGAGAGAACCCAGTCCTTTCTTTCCCTGACTATGTCTTACTTATGTCATTTCCCTTCACTGGGACTGTTGGCCTTGGGATGAAGCCCAACCGTCTTAGGGCCAGCCTGTCAGTATCTGTTCACCTCTCTAGCCTCGTGTGTCCCCACTCCCCTCCCTCAGCTCCATCCTTCTGCCACACTGAGCTGCGTCTCAGACTTGCCATACTCTCTCCACAGGCCCTCAACTGTGTCATTCCTTTGGCCTGGAATGTCCCCTCTTTCTTCTCTGGGCTAACTTGTACAAATCCTTTAGGCCTGTGTTAGGTCGAGCTGTGCCCTCACTCACAAACATACCCCCTCCACAGCTAGCCCAAGTGACAGAGGAAAGCTTTCATCCACGTCTGTCTGAGCCTCAAGTCCGTGTTTCCTCTACTGTGTCATCCTGCAGCTCTGAAGAAGTACAGCCTTTGTTTTTGTCCTCTGTGGGGCTTGTTTCTTGGATAGAAACAATTTTGCTTGCCTGATCTTAACAGCGCCTTTCTTCTGTTGTGTCCTCTTCCTCGTCAATGGTCATATGATCTTTCATTCCAATAGGATTTAACAAAATCCTTCTATTCTTTCTTCTGCTTGCTCTTACTCCTGGTAACCTTCATATCTAACATATCTGGAAAGGTTGACATTCACAGATTTCCTTATTTACTCTTCAAGCCAAAAAAAATCAGTAGCCAGACCCTTGAAGTTGGGATCCCCGAGCGCTGCCTGATCCAGTCTTGCTTTATGAGTATACATATTATTACAGAGAGGTAACTGATGAGTCAGGCCCCTTGTTTATGGATAGGTTAGTGTCATGGATAGGTTAGCATTTCCCAAGCGAGTATCCTAAGGAGTTGTCATCATCTCGAGCACTATTTCATGAAAAAAGAAACCCATCTCTGGTCAAATATATCTGGCTAGAGTGCTGTACTATAAACACCTCTACACTTCTCTAGGAGGTGTTTATGACATGGGAATTCCTCTAGAATAGAAACCAGTTTAATAGAGATTTTAAGTGTTTGTCTCAAGATGAGACAGCTGGTTAGTGATGAAGCTGATAGAGAACCAGATGTTCTGTGACTAGCGCGGTGGCCATTTATACAGATTAGGCCACCCCAGCCCTGAGTCTTCCTGGCTATAGATTATAGACATTTGGAAGATACAGTCACCCTTCTAGACCATAGGAGTCTAGGTCAGACGAGACAGACACTGTGGCATATTAAGCCAGTCACTTAAAACCTAATAGTCTGGTGAACAGAGAAAGATCACCTGGGAGCCGGTCTCTGGATAATGATTCTTGATATCAAATTAAGTTCCCTGGCTGAGACTCCATGGCAAAATAGAATTGCTTTGAGTTTTCCTCGGCTGTGTTCTCGAAGTAATCACATTTAAAGAAGACACAATGAACCAGACACCCATCTCGTAGGATGGCGCATTGAGATCTGAAAATCCATTTCCGTTCCCTATAAGCTGTTCCTGCCGTCTCACACCTGGCAGACACACGCTGTGCGTCAGCCACTGTTTCCTGGAGCATGGCTTGCATTACCAGACATCTTGCTCCCTTACTAACTGTCAGGACTGTACTGAACTTTGAAACACTGTTAACTCCAGCCAATGGGATTATCTAGTACATTAAGCTAATAAATCAAAGAATAGGTGCTTCCAACCATAATAAAATATGGACTTACCCATATAGAGGTATCATAAGGAAACATTGGGGTATATGAAAAATTGTGAAAAGTGTAGTTTTGCCAATGTGTTGTTGCTACAACAATTAGCAATTTGGTTAAATGTCTTTGATGTGGGCTATACAGTCTAGTCTAAAGGCAGGTAGTGGAGGACATTGGAGATGGACAAAACACATGGATACAGGGGTGTGTAATCTCCATGAGCAAGGCTGCAAAGTTCCTACATTTCTTTCATCATTACATCTGTTCCACTCATTGGGGTCTCTTGGAGCCTCGGGCTTTCTCCTTGATTTCTATTTTCTTATTTATAAGCATATTCATATCTTTATCCTCATATTTCTGGAGTCTGAACTGGTTCTCAGCTGTGCCGTCCACGTCACTATTTGGATTGGATGTCATCTGAAGTCTGTCGTTTTCTCTGTTAGGTTGTGAGCACTTGGAGGACAAAGGGTTTGTCTTCTTTGCTTTTGAATCTCAGATCCTAGCACACAGTGGTCATTAATGACTGTTTGCTGAGCAAAACATGATAGTTCCATATGCCCTAGTGCAGCTGAACTGGTCACACCATTTTGCATGTTAAACTTCTCTCCTGGTAGTTAGCTTTGGCAAAATGAGCATTGCACAGCACTGTTCTCAGGATTGTATTATCACTGAATGTTAGAGTTGAGAAAAGACAGATCACCTAATGAAGAAATCAAGAAATTACGATTATAGACCAATATTCCTCATGAATATAAATGCAAAAATCCTTAACCAAATGTTAGCAAATAGAATGGAGCAACATATAAAAGGATAACGCATCATGTCTATGGGTTGAGTTGTGTCCCATTACCAAATTTATATGTTGAAGTCCTAATACCCAATACCTTAGAACGTGACTGTATTTAGAGTCAGGGGCTTTAGAGAAGTAATTAGGTTTTAGTGAGGTCATTAGGGGAACCATAATCCAGTGTGACTTGTGTCCTGCTATGGCGAGATTTGGACACAGACATCCACAGAAGGAAGGCACTGTGATGACCCAGGAAGAAGATGACCGTGTGTGAGCCACAAAGAGAGACCAGGAACAGAGCCTTCCTTCATGGTCCGCAGAAGAAATCACACCTGCTGACACCTTGATCTGGGCCATTTAGTCTCCAGAACTGTGAGGAAATAAATTTCTGTCACTTAAGCCATCCAGTCTGCAGCCCTACAAAACCAATATGTATTATAACCAAGAATTAACGGAAGAAAGAAAAAAAAAACATATGATTATTTCAAATTTAGAAAAGGCATTTGAAAAATTCAAAGCCCATTTATAATTACAAACTTTCAGCAAACTAGAAATAGAAAGATATGTTCTCAATCTGGAAAAGGGCACCTACAAAAAATCTGAAAGGGAAACTTGAATACTTTTTGGAACAGGACAAGGGACACCTGCTCTCACCACTTCAATTCCATATTATATTGAAGGACATTGTGCAATAAAACAAGAGAAAGGAATAAAAAACCCAATATTTGAAAGGGAGAAATGAAACTGTCTTATTTGCATTTGCAGATGACATGTTTACATATGGTAAAAAAAAATCCTTCAGGAAGATGCAAAATCACAAGTAGAATGAACAAATTCTCAGGATACAAGGTCAATATGCAAAGATCAAATATATTTCTCTAAATAGTAACAAACACTTGGAAAGCAAAATTTTAAAAAACATTTGCAAGAGCATAAATCTTAAAATTTTTAGAGAGAAATTTAACAAAAAATGTGTGAAAAAAATGTGCAAGATTGCTTTACTGAAAACTATGAAATATTGCTGTTCATGGATTGGAAAACTCAATATTTGCTAAAGCATCCATTCTTCCTAATTGCATTCAACACATTCAAAATACAGCATTTTGGGGTCAAAACTGATGAGCTGATTCTAAAATTTATATGGAAATGCAAAGGACCTAGAATAGTCAAAACAATATTGCAAAATAACAGAGCTGGAGGACTAATAACACTTGATGTCAAGACTTTAAAAGTATCGCAACCAAAGCATTATGACAATGGCATCAGAATAGTCTAGAAATAGTCCTATGCATATGTGGTCAATTGATTTTGACAAAAGTGCCAATGCACTTTAAAAGGAAAGGTGTTGGAATGACTGGCTAAATTGGATAAGTTAATGGAAAAAATGTAAAAGGTGGCATTTGTGGGCCAGAGCAGTTAAATAAATTACTCAAAGTCACACAGGTGGCCATGACTCCTAATTTGGTGGTTTGGAGTGGTTTCTATTGTCCACAATACTTCTTTTGGCAGTAGTTTGGTATATTTGTCTTTAGTGTGTATGTACTATAGCCTGAATTTATGTGGCTACATAATTTTTCCGTATGTTTCTGGGTATCTATTTCATTACAAAGGAGTATCGAGATTTAACAATAGGTGTGCTCCCAGAATGGCACGCACCCAGCTGGCCACATGAGCTACAGTCTGATTTAATCACAAGTCCTAACTGTGGGATCTTGTCTCTCAAGGGTGGTCTTTACCTAGCACTTTCTTAATGCTATTAATACATATCTTTTTTCATTTTCTTTTTTGAGTTATTTGCTTTTTTCATGATGCTCCTGAAATAAGCAATGAAAAAGAATATCCTTCAACAGACTCTGTTTCTCTTATTTTGATAATTAATGAATCATAATTGGATTAAGGTAGAATTGGGTGTTGAGGCAGATGGAAAAGAACTGACGGTTTCAGGTCAGAAAACCATGGTGTCCACATATTGCAAAGTTATATATTTTCTGACAGCTTGAGTCCCTGAGATGGGAGTTTTTATTTTGTGAATCTTGTTTGGATACCTTTTGAGAATACTTTTTAAAAAGTATCAGGTAGAAACCCATGTAAATATGACCAAGCATGGGAAAAGAAAATACTGAAGATAATAGATGTTTGTAAAGGGAGGGCAGGACGGGCTTGGCAGTGGGGTTTTAGAAAACAGCCCAAATTCCAGATTCTTGAGCTCGATGGGTTCATGCCCTGCATCTGCCCAGATACGAGCTCTGACATGTCAGAGACATACTTCGTGGGACTCTCCTACTTCATGGGTTGGAACATTTCTAATACTTTGGGACTTTATCATATTTGCAGTTACCATTTCATAGGAAACTAGTATACTAGATATGGGAAAGAATTCTGAGATGTCATTATCCAACCAAGTACAGAATATAGATGAAGGAACTAAGGCTGAGACGAGTTCATTGACTTGATCAGGCTAACGCAGCCAGTAACTATTCCAGGGAAGGAGTCCAGCAGGTGTTCTGATGCCCAGGGCAAAGCTGCGGTCATTATACCCTGACGCCTTACAACTTCCATTCCCCCCTCCACACCCCAGCACACAGGTAGCGTTAATGATATAAAAGAATGTTAAATGGGACTTTTCTGGTCTTGGATTTTTAGCTGAGAATAATACATACTAAAGACTAGTGTTGGCACTTACATTCGCAGGACTTACTAAGAAGGTGGCTAAGAGGTGGTCACAGCCCCCCAGCCACCTCCAGCCACGTGGGAGAAGAGCCACCAATTGAGCACCTTCTACGAAGAGGATACCAACACCTGGCCACCACAGAACCACTCCACTGAGACCTTCTGTCCTTTTACCTTTTTTTAACTTCTGTGATCCCAACCCTAGAGGAATTAGAAGCAGCTCTTGAGTTGGGGGAGGACATTGAAAGAGGGGAAAAAAATTCTACTCCAGGCTTTTGAGTGGGTAAGGTCTAAGCTGTGGGGAAGGGGAGAAGCTAACGACGAGATGACAAATGGAAAATTTTAATATCTTATTATGGGTCATTTATTCATATTTATTTATTAACACGCAGAATACCTTGAAAAAATTATGGGCCATATCAGGGTGGGAAAGGGAGATCCACCAGAGAAGCTTAAAGAGAGTAAAGGAGAGAGAGAGTTGTTTCCTGCTCCTGCCTGAGCCCAGCTGGCCCAAGACATTGGTTAAACTCTTCTGGGTGTTTACACACTCTTGAAGCATTTATACAGAGCTCATCTGATTCCCACTTGATTAGGGGGGTTTCCTGATCAGGGGAGTTTAGAGGTCACAGGGAGATGATTTAGTCCATCTTCTTGGAGACCACACTGGACTGCCCTCATTGCAGTGTGACTAATCAGGCCACTATGAAAGAAAATGAATTTCTGAGATATGTTGAGTTCAGTGTGTTAGGCAATTAAGCTTCCAGAATAGTCTTGATCATTGATTAGGAGGTGTGGTTTTTCAGCAGACGTGGCCCTAAATGGGAAGGAGTGAGCCTATCTGTTTTGAAACCGCACTTCTCAATTTTTGTAAACCTAGAATTCTAGTAGTTTCTTAAGTCATCAGAATTTCTGCAAGTATGCTTATGTGGTAAAGAAAAAATAATAAGCAAGAAGACCCATCATGAAGTGAAACAGTATGTAAGAACTTTAGATTGTGTATAAACTGGTTAATTCTATTTAATTCCATGAAACAATAAAACCTTTAAATCTGACATCATCTGAAAGTGGTACAATCTCTAAAGTCTGATTCTCTGCCTTAAGTTTTTGTTCTATTATTTTTAGTTTCAGGGAAAAGTATATTTTTAGCTTTCAAAAAATGCAATGATTGCATAAATTCTTTTCAGCCCTGGTAATTTGGTTGGCAGCCTTCTATCTGTGTGTATGTAGATGGTGGGAACATAGCTTTTGGATGAATTATTCTCTTCTCCCTTTGATAAAGGACTTTAAAATATATTATTGTTCTTTCTCCAAATAGCAGTGGGTCATTATTTCCCCTACATTGTTCCCTTGAAAAGATGGAGTCCTTTCCATGAGCTGTGCAGATAGTACTATCAGCTTCAAGTGTGCAATCAGCAGTGCCACATCCTTTCTCATTGTTTCTAAAATCACCACGTGGCTCTAACTAGTTGTAAAGCTAGGGTTCAGGGCCAAGATTTGCTACCTAAGCCTCTGTCCTACTTCCTCACTACGCTGGATGTTTATAAATTCCTACCTCCCTGTCGGAATAGTCTCTGTTGGCCATCCAGAGTCATATTCTACCCTCTTTCTGTCCTAGAAGGCTAGATTATTCAAACTACATGGATGGGTTCCTTCGATCTCTGGCTTCTCATTGGATCTGCCCAGTGGAAAGCACCAGCAGGAGATGGGAGGGGGAAGGAAAGTGAGGCTGAGGGATTTATTTTTGTGCCTCCCTGCGAGTGCAGTCACCAACAGTGGGCAACATCTCCAGACTGAGGGCATAGCTCCTATTCAAGGGCCCTTTCTGTCTCTGTGTTCAACACCACTCTTTCCTTCCACCCTTTCAAGTCTAGGGGTGGTGATGCACTGCAGTAACTAGTCTGGGTCAGTGCATTATCCCTTATGGGTCCCTGCCTCTGCCCTTACTTTGTAAGTTGTCCCTTGGTTATACTCCCCTCAACCTACCTAATTTGAGAGGGACATCTTTTCTTTCTACTGGGACTCTAATACGTTTTCTCTTTAATGACTCCTCAAGAAGAAACCAACAACATCCACTTCAATCCTCCAATGACTTCTGTTGTCATTTAATTAAAACCTTCTTCAGCTCATTTCTGTATCCCTATATCACTTTCTAGAATCTTCTGTTACAGACCTTTGATTGTGAACAGTTGCAGAACAAAGATTTATATTTCTGTTAGCACCCCCTAGACCATGAGTTCTTCCAGTCCAGGAACATCTGTGTGTCCTCATCACTTGGTAAAGAGCTTTTCTAATATACAGACCTTTGCCAAAATCCATTTATTTGGAGAAGGCTTGATAAAATGCACACAAAGATGAAAGCAAAATGGGAATAATTAGTTGCTTACTCTGTTCTACAACAATTATTATTTTAATGCGGATCAGTATAGCATATCAATGAGCTGATATAATCAATCAACCATGTCAATAATATGGAATCTAGGGCTCCAGACATAGGCCTGTTGGTGACACATTTTGAAGAAAGGAGACCATATTGAAATCAACATTTGTTCCAATATTTTGCCAATGCCATTTTGCATCACAAAGTGGAAAATGAACTTTGTGGACAGAAAGACCTGGGTTCAGGTCCCCGTTCTACTACTTATAACCTGGATGACCTTGGGAAAATGATCTCTTTCCCACAGAATTCTTTTGAAAACTTACAATATCACTTTTTCCCCTCTCTAGAAACATATCAGGAGCTCAAAAAGAATTATTCATTTGGTAAATACTAGTTTGTTTTCTCTTCTCTTCTTTCAGACCAAATAAATCACAAAGGCCAAGAAATGTAACTCAAAGCAATGAAGAATGAACAGCAGCTAAAAAGCCATAGGGATCGGTACTCATGGCAGGAAAGCCAAAACCAGTTCTGGGTTTTTCATTAGCTCTCCAATGTGGCTTCCTGTGATTTACCAAATGTAAGCAGCTTCTCTGGGAGTTGGAAACTCTAAAAGCACATTTGTTTAGCCTAGACATTCTGTTACTTGGGTCAGGAACTAAAATCCTGTGATTCACATTCTCACAGCAAAAAATTTCAGATGTAACTTGATATTCTAATATCTGTTAAAGCTTAGGCAATAGCACATTTATGTAGCCAAAGTGTCACAGTTAAGTATCTTAGAATCACAGATCCACCACGAAAATGAAAAAGAGTCTTTCTATTGGGTCCTCGAGCCGGTTGGTGGCAATGATATGATTTGAACCATATCTTATCTAGTGCTCTCTTTAGCACATTTTTATTTATTTATTTTTTTTATTTTTATTTTTGCCAGGGAAGAATGATATTGAAAAATTCACTTACAATTCTCGGCATAGGCAGTTTTAAGGACTATGCTGCCCTTCTCTCTGTTAGCTTGGGAAGGCTAGCTGCATTAAAATTAAACCGTTTATCTTATGGCTTGATAGGTACGAGGGTAATGGATTCGCATAATACCAAAATAGCCAGTCAGTTCCATCCATTAAGGGAAACAATTGGGAGCCTTAGGGAAGCCATTAGCCCAAAGGTTCATTTAACTAAGTGAGCCAGTTTATTCTAAAAAGCCGCATCATTTATCCTGGGTGGATTGCATCCAGCTAGGAGAACGTGCCTTAGGACTTGCCAACGACTGCACCCTTCCATCCGCTTCAGTGAACTTCTCCTGCAGCTCCCATTCCCACCAGAAAATTGACTGCGAAGATATCTGTGGAGAAGCGGCCATAGCCAGAGGAAGTGGAGCCATGCTGCTGCCGTCTTCTTACTTAGCAGGGCCTCTAAATACATTTACATGGAACCAAGATGGAGAATCTTGACGTCACGGTCACACCCTTTTCAGAAACATGCTCTCGAGTATGTTGTTTTTGAGTTTTCCTCCCAATGAAAGCATCTTCACAGTTTGAGAATAAGAACAATGACCAATCCCTGTGGATGGAAATTAAAGAAGAAAACGGTTGTCTGGCCGCCTGTTGCAGGTACAATGTTTGCTAACAAATGACCTGGAAGCTTAGAGATGGAAAGCAATCATTTTTTATGCTAATATATTCTGTTGGTTTGGTCGCTGGAAAGGACTTATGGGGACAGCTTGCCTCTGCTCCATAATATCTGGCACTTGAGTTGGGAAGATTCGATGGCTGGGGAACTGGAATTGTCTGAAGGTTCATTTCCTCACATGACTGGCCATTGATGTTGCTGTCAGCTGGGATCTCGGCTGGGGCTGTTGGATGTAACATTGATTCTCCATGTGGCTGTTTGAGCTCCTTCACAGCACAGAGCCTGGGTTCCAGCAGCGACTTCCCTGAGAGAACCAGGCGGAAGCTGTATAATTTACTGTTCGGCCTCAGAGGTCACGCTCTTACTTTGGCCCTTGTAACAAGCCTGCCCACATTCAAGGGGTGACAACATAGACCCCACCTCTCAATGTGAAGAGTGTCAAAATCACAATGAAAGAGGCCATCTCTGGAAAATGCAGTCTGCCCACCTGCCATCTGCCCATCTTCCTTGATGAGGAGGGAAGTATATGCGCCATGTCTCTGTGCTCCATGCTCTTCCCCTGGCCTCGCGCCCTGCCCTGGTCTGGCTGTTTCTGCCTATTTTACAAAGTGTGTGATTAGCTAAGCACCCCCACCTTACATATCGAAAGGAAACCCTGATTTTCCTTTTTCCTAATCCCTTTCCTGAGGATTGCATGAGGAATTTTATATGTTTGCAGAATCTACTTTGCCTTGAAAAGAAAATAAGGAAATAAAGAAGTCATTAAAGATGTATTTCTGGGACCCTCCACCCCCAAAAAGGTAGAAAGGACAGATAGTACAGACCCAAGATTAGTAAACAAAACTCGTCAGGGCCTAAATATTTTTGCGGTTTTATTAAAGAGTAACTGAAATACAATAACCTGTACATATTCATATTAAAAGTGTATGATTTGTTCTTTTTTAACAAATATATACACACATGAAACCCTCACCTCAGTCAAGATAACACACATATTTATGGCCCCGCCAAATTTCTACATTTCTACATTTCTTCCTCCTTCCTGGCGATTTTGTATATCTTTTTTGGAGAAAGATCTATTGAAATCTCTTGCCAATTAAAACATCTCCTCGTCTTTTCAATTGTTTGAATTTTGAGAGTTGTTAATGTACTTAGGATACATGTTCTTTATTAGAGAAATGATTTTCCAATATTTTCTCCCATACGGTGAAAATGAAAATCAGCCTTTATACTTTCTTGATCATGTGTTTTGGAGCACAAAATGTTTTAATTTTGACAAAGCCCAATTCACCTCTCTTTTTCTTTTGTCATTTGTGCTTTTAGTGTTATATCTAAGAGGTCAGAGCCTTACATATCCAGAGATTGTGTAGGTGAGAGATTTGCACCTGTTTCCTTCTAAGGGTTTTGTAGTCTTAGCTTTAACATTTAGGTCTCTGATCCATAGATATGGTGTAAGGGAAGGGGCCAACATTATTCTTTTGCAGAGGGATATTCTGGTGTCTCAGACATTTGTTGAAAACCCTCCTCTCTCTCCAGTTGCACTGTGTTGACAGCTTTGTCAAAAACAAATTGGCTCTAAATGTAAGGGCTTATTTCTGGACTCTCAGTTCTATTCCTTTGGTCTATATGTCTGTCCTAATGGCTGTACCACACAATTGTGAGTAGTCCACTTTGAAATAGGGAAGATTTGTAGTCCATTCTGAAATAGGGAAGTATGAGTTCCCTGACCTCATTCTTCTTTTTCAAGATTATTTTGACTATTCTGATTTTCTCAAACTTCGATATGAATTTTAGGATAAGTCTGTTCCATTTCTGGAGAAAAAGGGTGGTAGTTTTATAGGGATCATGTTAAATCTGCAGATTAATTTGGGGAATATTGCCATTTTAACCATCCATGAGCATGTACTGTGGACTAAACTGTGTTCCTAAGTAGGATTCAGACTCAGATTCTCTCTCTCCAAGTTAGTGAGCTTTGCACTTCTCACAGCTGCTCCTTGATTTAGTGATTCATTTAGTCATTCAGAAAAATGTTAATGAATTTAATCTGTGCAAAACTGACGCACAATATTTTTCTGGAAAACTTTGTCATAAGAGAATTTTCTCTTAATTTATTATTGTTTATTGTCTTCTCTGTGTGGGAACTTTAAAAGCGTGCACCCACTGAATCATCACTTAAACAATGTTTATCTTTAACTCTACAAATTGTAGGAGTCGCTGTGGGGCTAAAATGATGAAACAAATTGCCATGATCCTTGGGAGCTTGCAGTGTGCCGGTAGAGATCCACACAGGAGATGACTATGGTAAGTGCTGTAAGAGAGGAAGATTCAGTCTATTCAGAAAAAATAGTTGATGAGGGGTCATTGTGTATACCAGTCACTGGGCGAAGCGGTGGAGACTCCAAGATGAATATGACATGGCCTTGTTATGGATAGGTCAGCTTACGGGTTTAGTGGGCAGAACAGATCTATAAATATACATTGTTCATGTGATGCATTTGATGATTGATATATTAAGGCACAGAAATGGAAGATATGTTAGGAGCACAATGGAGGGGCACTTATCCCAGCTTGAAATTCATAGAGGTGGATTGGTGAGGTCACTGGGCTGCAAACAGAAAGGGGCTTTATGTCAGGATGTTAGCTCCCCTCATCATTGGGAGAGCTGGAGAAGCAGATGAAGGCTACGGTTCCTGAGCAACACGCAAGAATTTTGGCCAATTGAGGTAACGCTCAGCCATGTTGCATCAGCACAAGATATAAATGCCTTTCACTCAAGTCTACTGCAACCACCACAGGAACCAGAACATATGCTTGTGTGGGAACTCTACCTTTCAACCACTCCTGCTTGTGCAAGCTGGATACCTCTGATGCCACCTGCAACGTCGGGCAAACACAGAAGTGCCACACAGAGCGTTCTTCCTCACATGGCTCACCCTGGAATTGTGTGCCTGCTGGGGTGTAAATGATATATCACATAGCGAAAAAGATAGAATCATCTTCTCTAGGGCAATCTCTTGGGCATTACTTCTTCACTTTGGGTTTACATTGCAATTGCCTGGATGTTCATTAAAAAAATTCCTGTGTCTGGTTCACATTCCAGAGATTCCGATTTAATTGGTCTGGGGTACAAACTTGACATTGAGATCTTTGACAGCTCTCAATGGATTCTGGTTGATGGCTGAGACTGTAAACTAAGGTATGATGGTTAAGTTCACGTGTCAACCTGACTGGGCCATGGGGTACCCAGACATTTGGTCAGATGTTTCTCCAGGCTTGTCTGTGAGTGGTTTTTGGGTGAGAATAGCATTTGAGTTTGTAGACTGAGTAAAGCAGATGGCCTTCCCTAATGTGGGCTGCCCTCATCCATTCAGCTGAGGGCCCGAATAGAACAAAAGACCTGACCCTGCCTCCAGCCAGAGGGAGCTCCTCCTGCCTGAATGCATTAGTTGGCACGGGAGAGTTTCATCTGCTGTTAGACTTGAACTGAAACATCAGCTCTTCTTGTGTCTTGAGACTGCTGGCTTTTGGACTGGATTTTATACCATTGGCTCTCTTGTGTCTCCAGCTTGCTGACTGCAGATCTTGGAACATCTCAGCCTCCATAATCATGGGCTCCAATTCCTGATGATAAATCCTTCTCTCTGTCTCTCTTATATATATGTATAAATGTTATGTAATATATAATATATATATATATTTAATATAATTATAACAATATAATTAATATATAATTATGTAATTAATATAATTATATATGTTATATAATATACATAAAATGTATATTTGCTTCTGTTTCTGTGAAGTACCCTAATACACAAGGATTTAGGGTCTAGCTTCTTGCCAGCTCCAACACTGAAGTACCATTTGGGGTAGATTTCAGGGCCTCCAAAATAACAAAGTGACACTCCCATAGTCCTCTGAGTTCTCTGCCTTGATCCTGACTGTGGAGAATGGGTTGGAAGAATGTGGGATGGCAAAGGTGGGGATAATGGACAAAGAGAGAGTGTCAGCTCCACCTCTGTTGCCATTACGATGAATGACAGAAACCCCGGGGTAGGAGGTATTTGGGGGACATGAACACACCTGATGATATAGGTAGACCTCACATCAGTCTGGATGTGGCATATGCTCATTGGCATTAGGATGCAAGATCAGTGGCTTGGAAAATGTTGAAAGATGGAGCAAGTTAATTCTTCAAAAGCATACCCTTCGGCAGAGGTCCTATGATATCTGAGAGGCTGTAGTGATGGATAGATGTATGCTGAAAGATCATAAAGAATCCTCGAGATTAAAATGAAGGTATCTAAGCAAAGAATGAAGGGGAAACCATGCTGAGCATAAGTAATGTGAAATCAAATCTGTCTCTGGTGATGTGATGCTTTGCAATGTGGGGGGGGGGGAGAACTAGCAGCAAAATCCACATAATCAGCACGTGGCTGTTACCCAGTTACCACTGGGAGATACATACAGTGTGGCGTGGAAATCAGCTCAGCCCACTCTTTGCTATTGCTGGTAAGGCTGTTGACCTGTGTACAGCATATATTTTTATTCTCGAACAGGGAGTGATTTTGTAGTGTGTGTCAGAGGCCATGTTCATAAACCATTTGTCATTTTCCGATGAGAGGGTTTGCATTATTTAAACTGAAAATGTAAATGACTTTTTTCCCCCAGATGATTGAATAATTGCAGCCTTTGAAAGGTTTGGCTCATTCTACCTCGTGCACTGAACACACACACACACACACACACACACACACGCAAGAGCTCTTTCCATGATAATTTACTGCTTATTTGTGTGTATGGGAGAGGTAGGTGGGGAGAAGGACATAACTGAAAACCAGCCATTTCATAGTTTGGATGCCAAACCTGCTAAAACCCGAAATGTTTTCTCAGTGAGCAATGTGACAGTTGATACTGGATGAGGTCAGTTTTCCAGACCAGGGGTCGGCTATCCAAACAGTGTGAAGAAGCTCTCTGAAGTTCATATGGGGCCGAGAGAACTTGGCTTTCTATACTTAGAGCAGTCCGTGGAAAATTTTTTCTCCAGCTATCACTATTTCACAACATTCAAAAAATATTCCTAGGTTATTTATTATGCCTATGCGACTGCCTACGATCATTTTACTGCCCATGATCCTTTTATCCTTTTCTATTTTTTCCCCTTAAGTATTTCTCACCTAAGCAGGTACATTTATGTGTCTGATAGAAACTCCAAGGTAAATGAGTTTGTTTTCAAAAGTCCTATTGGATTACTTTTGATTTATTAGAAGATTTCTACAGTGACCTTTATAATTAGAAACTCTGAGTTTCATACATTTTTTGATGCCAAAATATTGTTTTGGCATTACAAAAATTTAGGAATGAAATATACACCAATGGTTCCATCTGTGGTACACGGTGATCCATGAAGAGCTACTCAGTTGACTGGCAATGTAACTAACTGAGGCAGTTGCAACTTGGGACGCTTTGCTCCGAAGCAGGATGTTTGTCTATGAAACTTAAGAGCATAAACACTGGACTTGTCCAGGAAATTACCCGCACACATTTCCAAAGAAAATTTCTCATTCCATTTTTCCATATTGGTTTTACGTCATTGGATCTTACGTGTGAATTTTTGCATGCCAAATCATGAAAACATGTCCATGTCACCCAGGAGATGTACATGGATTGTTCTATTACCCCTGTCTTAGTTTGCTTGGGCTGCCGTAACAGAATCCCATTCACTGGGTAGCTTGAATACCGACATTGATTTCTCACAGTTCTGGAAGCAGGAAACCCAAGACCAAGGTGCTGGCAGATCTGGCATCTGATGAGGTCCCAATTCCTGGTTTGTACACGGCTGTCTACTCCTCGCATCTTCACACAGCAGAGAGCAGAGACAGGCAGCAAGCTCTTTTGTGTCTCCTCTCATAAGGGCATCTCATGACCTAGTTACCTCCCCAGAGGCTGTTTCCAAATATCATCACATTGGAGATTGGAGTTCTGACATATAAATTTGGGGGAGGGGGGATACATTCAGTCCATAAGAGCATTCCCTCTTGTTGGCTGTTCTCTTCACACAGATTCATTATCTATTCAGGTTAAGGATGTCAGATTAATCACATACATTATCTTTTCTCTCTCCAAAGACCCCATTAAAATGATACTACAGAGACAAAAGGGGATAAACCTACAGGGACAAAGTGAATTGACTGGAGAGTGTCTGAGTCTGAGCAATTTAGACGGAAAGCAGATGAAGGAGGGAAACCAGCAGAACTAAGTCAGAGTCCTTTCGGCAGGCAGTGGGCACGGTAAGGAGACCACAAGACCCCAATGTGTCCCAGAGCACCTGAGATCTCAGGTTTAGAGAGCCCAGACATGGTGCTAGGGAGTAGAGAGCCCCAATTTTTTTCCCATTTGTCTGCAACTTCTCAGTAACTGGGCATCTTGCTCCTAGGCTGGAGGAGAGAATGAAAATCACCGTATCTCCACGTTTGGGTATCTGGAAATCCCAGAGCACCACAGACTCCTGGCTCCTTGTCCCCTCGCCCTTCAGTGAATCCCAGCAATCAGCAAACTGTGGGTTCAGATGCAGATCTGCCAATCAGCCTTTTACTAGTTCATTAAAATCAGTAGAAAGAATAACAAATCATAAAAGGACCACCAGAATAACCACAAAACACCTTTATCAATTATAACTTCTTCGTCATATTTGTTTATGATATTTTTAAGAACCGTATATCAGGAATACAGGGGAGGCCCCTCTGATCTCATTTTTTCTTCCTTTCTCCATCCTGAAGGTAACTCTTCTGAATTTTGGGCTGATCAGTCCCGTGCATCTTTTTATACCATTAAAGTTATCGATAAACAATAAAAATATAGTTTTGCATGTTTTCACATTTATATAAGCAGTATTACCCAACCACCAGCCTTTGGCTACTTAATTTTTCATTCAGCATTTAAAAAAATTTATTTAGACAGAGTAGATGTAATTGGTTCATTTTGGATGTGCCACAAATAATTTATTTTCTGCTACTTTTCCCAAATTTTAAATATTAACACCAATCCTGCAATGAATATTCTTGTGCAGGTCTCTTTGTGCAGGTGTAAAAGCATTTGCTCAGAGTAGCAACTAGAAGGGAGAATTGCTGGTTGGGAGGTATGCATATACTCATTTCTACTAAATATGGCCAAGCTGATCAGATTGCTCTTTCATATTTAACAATTGTAAGTATTTCAATTTTAATTTGCCTTTCTTTTATTATTAGTGAGATTGAGCATCTTTCATTTTATTTTATTTTATTTTATTTTATTTTATTTTATTTTTGCGATTCAAATTTCTTCTATAAATTGACTGTGTCTTTTATCAGTTTGGTGTTCTTTTCTTACAGGTTTTAGGAATTTATAAAATTACTTTAAATAATACTGACTTAAAATATTTGTAACACATGTATACGGAACAATGAGTTAGGATTTCTAAAACTATATTTGTCAGTTACTGGATGGATGCTTAACATGTGTTGTATTAACTGCTTTTTCTGAGTCTGAGATCACATTTTTCTCTTTACTTTTAAAGACAGATTTGTTAACATAGAATTATCGTGAATTCCTGGGCTAAATCCACATTCATTTTGCTGCTTTTTAGGAGAAATATTCCTAACATTTTCTTTACAATTTTTGTTCAAATGATTTCAATTTTGATCTCAATTTGAGCTCAATTTTCTCTTCTCTTGTCTGGTCTCTGTCTGTTTAGACCATCAGGGTGTATCAGCCTCATAAAATCTGCATGGGCAGTGAGGAGAGAGGAGTTAGCTGCACTGTCATTCTTTCTCCCAGGGCAAGAAGATAGGTGGCTGGATCCTTAAAAATCTTTGGGAACATGCTAGTAACTGGGTGTCCTGGTAGATGGACAACTGATATTTGCCAGGAGGAGAGTCCTTATTTTTAAAGTGCTCTTAACAGAATGTCTCTGGTTTATGGCAAAGAAACCTGGCATCTATGGACTTGTAAGGCGTCGGGAATGTACATAAACTGTGGAACTAGATAGTTCTGGGTATTAGTGGAGATGCTTCATGACCTAAATGCTCCCTGCTGGGTGACGTAATAGTGTGTGTATTACCTTAGAGAGGCCTCCTTATTGCTCTGGGGCAGAGAAGTGGATCTGGGTAGGAAGGCTCCAGGGTGATACGCAGGAGGTCCAAGACCTTTCTGTGCTTGTCCTGTGACCCTTAATTGCTTACGTCTTTGAAATTATTAGTACAGATTGATGCCAGGTAAGAGCTTTATCTATTTTCTGACACAGCTTGTATAAAATAGGCATTATTTGTTCCTTAAACATACGTGAACTTTAACTGTAAAACTGGTTTATGATTTTTTTGGTTGTGTTTTTTAATGTTAAATTTAGCATTAACTTTCTTTAATGGTTATTGTTAGATTTTATAGTTTTTGTGTTTTTTCTTGAGAGCCGGAAGATATGTAGATTCTAAGAAGTTATGCTCATTAAAATGTTGTAGTTAATTTGCATAAATTTTTCAAAGTGTCCTCTTTCGATTTTCAGCTCTTGTTTCATCTATTTGAGGCCCTTTTTTTTTTTTTTGCTAATAATGTTTATTTCTGCCCCCCCTTTTTTCCTGGCAATCTTGCAGGAGGTGTATTTTTTAAATCAGTTCTTTTAAGAATCAGATTTTAATTGATGTATGTTTTCTATTTCATTAAAATTTGTTCTCATCTTTAGTATGTCTTTTCTTCTACTTTACTTACACTTGTTTGTTATTTTTCTAACTTCTTGAAGTCAACACTTTCTTATTTTTTATTAGCTGAACTTAGTACCAAGAACTTACCAATATGTGCCATTTTAGCTGAATTCTGCCAGTTTGGCTATGTAGTCTATAATTGTCACTCACTCCTAAATTAACAGCAGTTTCCACTATGAGTTTCTCTTTAAGAATGAATTCCTTATAAATGTACTTTTAAATGCCTCCTTTCTGTGTTGAATATATATTTTACTTTTATTTCTAAATCAATTTTATTTTATGACAGTGTAGTCTCTACAGTACAAATTATTACTTAGAACAAAACTTATAACCACTGGCATGCAGATTTGTTCCTCTTTAGCCTTGTGTATCTGAATCATCTGACACTTTCTGAGGTATGTAGAAGTTAGGAAGCTTTGTGGTTGTAAGTAACAAATATCTGGCTCAATCGATAAGGAAATTTATTATCATATTAAAAATAAACCAATAAGCAAGGTGTTTCCTAGGTTTAATAGGTCAGTCATCATCAAGAAACTTTATGTATCTCTTTGGGTACTTTAAGCATAATTAAATCCTTCGTTCCCCTCTTCCATAAAATTAATTTTCATCTGCAAATGATGGAGCAGAAAGTTAGAAATATCTTCCTGCCATGCATCTTTTAATGGAAGCCGAAGATGTGCTTCAGGACACAAGAAAGTAAACCAAAATAGAGGAAGACATGATCTTCTGGAAACAATAAATTCAACCTAGGGGATCAGCAAAGAGAAGTTCCAAAATGACAGGGTGCAGCAAGCCTAGGAAAGAACCAGTCCAACTTGGAACAGGAGAACAGACAACTCCTCCAAAACAAAGGCAGATGTTGGGGAAGGGGTATATTGTTTATAAGAATAGCCGACAAACTATTTGGAAAAAAATACGAAGACTAACTAGACTAAGAGTTTTTTTTTAGGGGCGCCTGGGTAGCGCAGTCGTTAAAGCGTCTGCCTTCAGCTCAGGGCATGATCCTGGCGTTCCGGGATCGAGTCCCACATCGGGCTCCTCCGTTGGGAGCCTGCTTCTTCCT
The DNA here is from genome assembly GCF_017311325.1 of Ursus maritimus. NCBI lineage: Eukaryota > Metazoa > Chordata > Mammalia > Carnivora > Ursidae > Ursus > Ursus maritimus. The sequence continues at coordinate 14,496,433 of NW_024425675.1, forward strand.
CTCCCACTCCCCCTGCTGTGTTCCCTCTCTCACTGGCTGTCTCTCTGTCACATAAATAAATAAAATCTTTAAAAAAAAAAAAGTTTTTTTTAAATGAAAGGCAGCTATAAATTCTAGGAAAAACTAAAAAAAAAAAAAGGAAAATGTAATTATGAATTTATACTTAGCGTTGTAGAAAAAATATGTATTAACATATTTAATGTTAATTTTGTCTTAATATGTATTAACATAAGTGAATGGCAAACAATGATTTATTTAAGTTAAAATAATGACATAATTACAATGGAAAAATGGGTCAGGGATGGTATATTAGTAGTGTAAAAAGGACGCAATGGCAAATTAATAATGTCTAGCATTTTAAAAATGAAGAGGCAAAAATAAAGCATGATATTTAGAAAAAGAGATGTTAACCACAAAAGAAATGGCTTAGGGAGTAAAAAGAAAATCGCATCTGAGAACTAGGCCTAGGGGTGATGAGAGATGGGCAGAAGTCATTGTAACGCCAGTACTTTTGATTCTTTTCCTCTTGGGTTCATGAGACTAAATTATGTAAATAAAAATTTTGAATAAACTTAATCATGTAAATTGAAAAAGAATGACAGTGTATCTTTCAGACCAACAGTGCTACTCAGAGTCATAACCTGATTGGCTGAATAGCATATTAAATTAGAAGCAGATGTAATCCAAAAGAGAGAGCAGGGAATAATTCAATGAATTACTAGTAATTAATTTCACTTTCTACTGAAATATCAACTCTGAAGGCAGTTGTAATCTGTTTTATGAACAGACTACAACTTGTTTGGTATGATTGGTAAATAACATATTTTCCACTGGTCTTTCACCCCCCTCTGTGATATCTGAGTTAGATGTGTCATAAAAACCAGTCTCCTCTGAGTAAATTTCTTTCCTTCCCATTCTTCTCCCTTCCTTCCTCCCTCTCTCTCCTTCCTTTGTTCCTTCTCAGCCTCTTCCTCTTCTTATTTTTCCTCCTCTTTCTCTTTCTGTTACCTCTTCTCTTCATTTTTTCTTTTTCTTTGTTAAATGGGTACTGTGCACATCTGTGTTTCTCATTGACTCTTGAAACCTCCTGAATAAACTCATGAAAGATAGTTTAATGAACAAACTGAACTTAATAAAAGTAAAGCTATAGAATAAATTCATGTTTTTCTTACTGATATTCCCAAGGTGATATCTTTGATGATCTTGTAGCTTTTTCAGTCACTCTCATGGGTTCATGTAGTTTTATGTCCAGATTTTTTAGTTTACTCAGCTATAATAGAAAAAAATAAATTCAGGGATGCCCAGATGGTTTAGTCAGTTAAGCATCTGCCTTCAGCTCAGGTCATGATCCCACAGTCCTGGGATCAAGTCCTGCATCGGGCTCCTTGCTCAGGGAGACTGCTTCTCCCTCTGCCCCTTCCCACTGCTCCTGCTCTCTCTCTTTCAAATAAATAAGTAAAGCCTTTAGAAAAAAGAAAAAAATTATTCTCCCATGTATCTTGTGAGGGGTGAGCCTCTTTCTGTTGGGATCAAATTTCTGTTGGGATCAACTCACTCCTTGGCAGATCTCTTGGACCGTGTTCATTTCAAGTTAATCAAGTCCAGCTGACTTCTGTGGGGTCTACTCTTCCCACAGGTAAATTCATCACCTTTTCTTTCACTATAGACCTTCTACTTGCTGTGCTAGCAGCAAACTCCAGCAAGTTTCTTCTTCTTCTTCCTCTTCTTCTTCTTTTTTGAGAGAGAGTGCACAGGGCTGCGGAGGGGCAGAGAGAGAGGGAGAGAGAATCTTTAAGCAGGCTCCACACCCAGGGTAGAGCCAGACGCGGGGCTCCATCTCATGACCCTGAGATCATGACCTGAGCCGAAAACAAGAGTCAGATGCTTAAGTGACTGAGTCACCCAGGTCCTCCTCCAGCAAGTTTCTTATCTTCAGAATTTCTTCAAGTAGGCATCAGGCAGCAGTCTCTGTGTTTCTAAACTCAAGGGAACACATATCAGGTCTTTCAAGATATGTGTCTTCACACCATTCCAGGCCCCTTAATAGAAAGGGACCCGTGTATTTGTGAAGATTGGCAAGCACCTAGTTCCTGTCCTGGAAAGCATCCGCATGGTCTATGAGTGGTTCTCTGGAAGCCTTCCTTACTTGACTTGAGGTGGTGACAAGGGAGCTAAGATCAAAGATCACCAGACTTGTTTTGTTGTTGTTGTTTAAATAACCTGTTAGCGTGCTCGGTAGCGATCATCCCCTTTCAATCTGTGTTCTCATCTCTGAGGCTACGGTCAAAATTCTGTGTTGACAAAAGAAATCTCCTCACCTAACGCCTTATTAGGGTCTTCATCCTTTCATTTTATAAATGTTCATCTTTTCCTTGCCTCATAGTTGTGATATGGGTGGGGGTATGGAAGTGTTATTTTCAAAAAGGACAAGAATGTAAATAAATACCCGTTGTTGCTAAGGGAACAGTCTTCCTTTTAACCTTTTTTATGGAAGCTATTAACTTCACTTTCAAACCACAGAGAAAAGAGAAACAGCCTGTCCAAATTGCTAAGCACAGGGTCTTGAGAGGTAATTGGACTAAAGGATTAGAAAATTCTAGGCAAGAGGAGAGATGGCAAATGTTCTGTTCCCTGACTTCTTCTTTTTTTTATAATAATATTTTTTTATTATATTATGTTAGTCACCATACAGTACATCCCTGGTTTTTGATGTAAAGTTCCATGATTCATGAGTTGCGTATAACACCCAGTGCACCATGCAATACGTGCCCTCCTTAATACCCATCACCAGCCTATTACTCCGCTATCAAAAAGAACGAGTTCTCAACATTTGCTGCAACATGGACGGCACTGGAGGAGATAATGCTGAGTGAAATAAGTCAAGCAGAGAAAGACAATTATCATATGGTTTCTTTCATCTATGGAACATAAGAAGTAGGAAGACCGGTAGGAGAAGAAAGGGATAAAGAAAAGGGGAGTAATCAGAAGGGGAAATGAAGCATGAGAGACTATGGACTCCGAGAATGGGATAGGCTGCTCCCTGACTTCTGCACCATGCAGGCTGGATCGCTTATACGTGCACATATAGATATCCTAAGACTAAAGGTTAATTGTTGCAGGAGTCCTTCTCAACTAGGCCCTATTACTCTATTGTTCATTTTTTGAATGGGAAATGGCCTTTTTTTGCTTTTTTTAAGTAACATTCCCATGGCCTAGGTAGACACAAATGGTCCTCTGCAAATCCCAAGAATTATTTCTAGAAAAAAGCATAATATATGGCCTGGCGCTCGAAATACTTACACAAGCGGTGCTCACACACTAGCCACCCTTGAGTTCAGCTAAGTCACTTGTCATTGATTTGGTGGCTTCCTGGTCTGAGGTTGCCCCATGGAATCAAAATTGAGCCTATTGCTAATTGGTTGAACTAACTATTATAATCTCCCAGATTATCCACACATCTATATCCTGGGGTTTGCTAAACTACTATCTGGCAGCTGCTATGTCCACAGCAAGGCAGGATAGAAGCAATTCTAGAAACAGACATTCTGAGGAACCCACCTAACCTTTTTGCATAAATAGAACAGAGTGTTTTCAGATCTTTCTCTTTGGTCATTTGCTTGCGTGTTACATTCACAGGTTCAGGTCCCAAACCTAGGGAGTCTGGGAGCATCACGTACCATTATAAATCCTGGCCCATCAGCTCAGATAAATTGGCATCAGCCCCTTCAGCATTGGGAAATAAATGCATACAGGAATCTTCAAACAAAGTTCCACCCAACAGTTTGAGTCTTAACACCAAGTGCTTCTTACTGTAAAGGGGCCAGGGATCTCCTCGTAACCTCTGAATTCATTTTATTTTTAAACAGACCGTAGAGGTCAAGTTCAGTGTTATGGTAAGTTTCCAGGGTGTTCTCTATTTGTTCTCTACTTCTCTACTCTATTGTATTAATATCACAGAGAAACCAGAAATTGAAGAAAAGTTATTTTTTTTCCTTTGGTAAAAACTGTTCCGCAAATGTTCTTTCTGGCTTCTCTTCAGTTTTTGTTCTCTCTCTCAGAGTCTTCACTGTATACATTTGATTAATGTAGTTGACTGCTAATCGATATTAGCAGCCACGCTAGTAGAGATATTACTGACTTATAAATGATCTTTAAGATACATTCCAAGAAGCAATCACTTCTAGGGCTGCATTTGTTATCACAATGTTGACAACCTTGATATCAAGATTTTAATATCCGGTAGAGTAATGAAATTTCTACCCAACACAGATTTTCTCTGTCTTTGTACCATAATAACTAAATATACCTTCAGGTTGGTGAATGGTAATATTTTCTTGGCCTCCTTTCATATAAAGTGTCTTAAGAGAGTTTTTTTTTTTTCCAAGCCATAGGAGTTCCTAGACATGAGGATAAAGTAACAAAGGAGAGGTACTTATCTGAGAAGAAAAAAATGTCTTCTCTTAGCCTTCCAGTTGGTTCTTTGCTCCAGGTAGATAGGCTGCAGGTTACGCTTGGGCTCTCGGCTCTCATCAGCGGTTGACAGGGGCAATGACAAGAATCTAGCGAAAGAAAGTTCCCTTGTAGAAGTGAAGGCTGGAGAAAGGCTCAGAGGGAAGCTTGCCGATAAGATTGTTTCACAGGAACAGAAAGTCAGAGTATCGCAGGATCTCAAGTATGTGTGAATTACTGCAATTGCTAGCACCCGGGGGGGGGGGGGGGGGGGGATGACCCTCACTCCATTCATCTTGCTCCTGCTCTCTGTGCAACTCTCCTGGGATTCAGTGCTTTTTTTTCCCCCCTAAATATTTATTTCCTTCATTTTGTTTTGTGTATTAATACAAAAACAAGACGCCAGCTCTCATCGACCCTATTGGTATTAGTGGCCGGCACGATCAATTTTTGCATTCTGAAAAGTATTATCTTGCGGTGTCCAGACATATACTTCCAGGCATGTCAGATGTTATCTGATATAAATTATTACTGGAATTAGTCAATGCTGTGTTCAGAGCAACAAACTAGGCCCTGCTGATTTCCAGCTCTTGTTCGCTGGCAATTACATTCCATCCTATATTGACACCAGTCATGTGCAGAAGTCTGGTTTCGAAACTTCTGTGAGTCAAAGACCCACTTTTCTCTTCTCTTGATTTTCCAAGGAGTGTAGTGTGCCGCCACGCATAACTTGAATCGATATAATAAAAGGAAAATGAAAGAAAAATCTGCATTCTGGAGAAACATACTGTTTGGTTAACAAGGATTATTTTTTCATCTGTTAGTCTTGAGTTGTTGTCCTTTCTTCCATATGGTCTATTTTGCAATAAGTGTTTGAATAGAAAGGTCCTAAAGAAATGGATCTGTACGAAAACTCAAGGAAGGTACTCAAACACAGAGGAAGTTATTTATTTATTTTTTTTTAAAGATTTTTAGTTACTTATTTGACAGAGAGAGAGAGAGAGCCAACAATAGAGGGAACACAGGCAGAGGGAGTGGGAGAGGAAGAAGCAGGACCCCAGCGGAAGAGCCTGATGCGGCGCTCGATCCCAGGACTCTGGGATCATGCCCTGGGCGGAAGGCAGACGCTTAACAACTGAGCCACCCAGGCACCCCACAGAGGAAGTTATTCTAACCCCAGCATTCTGTAAAACACCAAGATCTAATAAACGAATGAGAAGCAATGAACACTTCGCTGAAGTCCTATTGATAAAAGTAGTCGGAGCTAATAGTTACTGCATTGCATGCATTGTATCTATTCTTGCTCACTGCAGCCCTGGGGGGCAGGCCAGGATCTGAAAGGTTAAGTAATTGGCCTAAGGCCCAGAAATTAGTAAGAGGTCCAGCTGGGATGCAAATCTACTAGCACCCTATCCGGAACCTGCACTCTACCTGTCTGGAAAACCCTGGAATCAGAGTCAGTCGTCAGAAATCTCATCAGGCGGTGGGCCTCTAGGTGTGGTTGGTTCTTCCCAGCAAGAGGTCGGAGGCATAGCTGAACTGGGGTTTGGCCTTCACTTCTGTTCCGTCCTAGGTACGGAATCCTATCCTCAGTGGGAAGGAACTGCTTAGGGTTAATTAGGTCAGTTATGGCAACTTGTCGTCTCAGGCCAAGAAGAGTAGATTCAAGATATAAAATTTTTAAAAAGCCTAATTAAGACTATGAAAAACAGAAAAAAAAAACCCCTAAAAACAACCTCATCATTAAACGCGGCAGACTTCCTTTCTTTAAACAGGAAAAGGAGAGTGGAATGGCCTATATTGCTTCAGTCTGACTTTCTGAAAATTCTGTCGAGGCCTGAGAGATTAGGGAACCGTCGGATTGAGAAGATTCATTAGTTAGGGAGCAACTGGGGTAAAAAGTACCCACGAACTGAAAAGCATACTGTGGGGCTTCAAGGAAACCAAGAGGAATTTTTTTTGAAATGACACTAGAAAAAGGAGCTGCAAATGAGAAGTTCCATCAAAGGTATGATGCAGGAAGACAGACATCAGAGAAAAATAAGACCCTTCTACTTAGCAGAGATTTTAGTGGGTCAGAAAAATGTGGAACACAGGACAAGAAAATCCTGTGAAACTAACACTATACCTTTCTGCCAATGGCGAAGACCACAGTCATAGATGGAGGTGTGTTTTATAAAATCGGTGGTAAAATGAGATACTGATGGGAAGGAGCAGTTGTCTGTGAGGTTGTGAAAGCCCTTTTACCTGTTTGCCAAAGACAAACAGTTGACATCAGATTCCTGGGTATTAATAGCCTAAGTTAATTACTAGGGCTTTTAAAGCCTAGTCGTCCCAGAACACTGTCCCTGGTACCAACTCTGTCTCTTTCTTCTATGTCATAGGGGCTTAGGCATCTACATTACTGAACAAGTAAAAAGAAATTGAGAATGTTCTAGATCTCATATATATAACTCATTATCTCACCTAATTTTTTCAAGCTATAATGCAAATTTTATTGCTAAGGGAAAGCTGGACTGGATGAGAAAATTGAGCTTCTACGCCAAGAATATGTATGGTGTCTATGTTTGTGAAATAGTTTAGTGGATACTCCAATCCCTGTGGTTAAGCATATAGAAGAATGTCTGTTCTGCATGCTTTATGAAATTGAATTGATCAGCATAGCTTACTGCTCTTGCATTTTTGAATTGATTTTATGCAAAAAGAATTTTGATCTTTCAAAGCTGTGATCATCGGAATGGCTTCTGTGGTTTGTCACACTGGGGGAATTGCCAGTTTGCCTTAGTAACTTACTTCTTCTTTCCACCTGCATCACATTCGCCCATTGGGGGGGGGGTGGTCCCTGAGGGCGAATGGAGCGTCTGGTTTTTTGTAGATTATGAATTATTTGATTCTTCTTTGCAATTAGGGGCCATTAGCTTAAGAAAAATAGAACGTAACAAAGAAGATGGAAGACAGAAGATTGGTGATCCGAGTCTATATTGTCTCTGGCAAGCCATACTCCCTTCTGTAACCCTCCTCAACTGTGGAACCAAGTGGTGAAATTCAAGGGGACTCTACTCATAAACTGTCTTTATCAAATGATCTTTGTAAAACCCATGGTGGTTCATCCTATGTATTGAAGATTGTCTCCATCTGAAATGCTCAAACCTTCATAACCAGATACTAGCATCCAGGCCTATGCTAGGATCCTGAGAATCTATAAAGTCAGCATGTTGAATTTTGAGATTAGAAATCAAAACCCAAGCAAGTACTCACATTATTTTATTTTATGGCCTCTTTATTCAACATAACACCCTGTCATGAATTTATATGCCTTCCTGGTTGAGAAACACAAGTATACTACTACTAACCACTTTTATAGAGTTTCACATTTTAAAATATGCTGTGGCCTTCCATGGAAAATATGGCCGTTTTTCTAAACTACTGATTTCAAAGTGTTCCCACTGCAACTGGTATTATTTTATTTGTTCTTGCCTTTTTTTTTTTTTTGAGCATAAAGAAAAGGAAAATAAAATGGAACATAACCTGGACTATTTTGTAACCAAAGCAATTGCTTTTTACCATTTTGAAATTTCTCATTCTCAAAACCTTTAAAAGTGCTATTTTAAAATAAGGACATTATATGAAAGTGTAGAAAAGGGGCCAAGTTATAAAAAAATCTTTTAAAAACATGCTTAGTAGCTTAAAAACTGGGAGTTCAATAGCAGAAATCAGCAACATGGGAGGTTGTGATCGTTGCATTAAAATAGCATCCGAAAACTGGCTGAGAATGACCCAGAGCTACTGCTCCCCAAAGGCAGGCACCGCGGCTTCCACAGCTCCTGCAGGGGACCATCGAGGTACTTCTGAAATAGAAATCCATTTCCTCAAGAGGCTGGATGTATCGTTGCTGGAAAGGAATTGTTCTTTAATTCGTTGAACCCAAATTTGTCCTTTACAATCCTTGCTTTATTCCCATGGCTAGGACATGACTGCAGCCTAGGACCTTCTGAGCTTGGAGGCAAAATCCATGACCCACTTTCGGTGTGCACTTACCCTTGCTGAAGGGAGATCAACTGGTTTATATTTTATTGTTATCATCTAGGTCTTTGTGAGTATGGGCCCATATGAAAGCATTTGACTATCCGGGGTGGGATTGGGTCGAGCAGATGCCGCCCAGGCAGAGTGAGAGCTTGAAGCAGCAGCTCATACTTTGGAACTTGTGATCTGAAGGGCAGTTACAGTGCGAAAGCCCACAGTTTAAGAAGTGATACACAGCCCCTCCTCGTGGGCATCATTCCCACAAGTCCAACATCAAGGGTATAAGCAGCCGGACTGGGGGTTGGTGTTACCCACAAGGTCAAGTTCAGTGACTGGTCCTCAAGATGTGAAACCAAGGACGGTAGTTGTCATCTCAGAAGTCCACGGATCAGAAAATGGCCGATACTCCTGGTGGAGTCATTCTACTAAAATAGATGAAATGGCTTCATGGGCTTCTCAGCGCTTAACTGCTGTTCCAATCAGTGCACATTTAATGAAGGGCATAAAAATTAATTAGTGTAAACTGTAAATGCTGAGTAAGCTGAAAATAGAGGGGTGAAGAAGGTGACTGCTATGTTTTGTTTTTTTTAAGAAAAAGGAGAGTTGCTTTCATTAGAAATGACTTTGGGAATGACAAGTGTTATGTAAAGAAAAAGGGAATATTAGTTCTTTTCACACATAGAGTAATGATGTTTAAAATTCACAGTGGAAAATAAAACCTAAGTCACTTATGAAAATTGTTACATGGCACTTGAATTTCACAATATTTCCACATATTGTATATGATGAACTATTAACATAAAAATAGAGGGATGATTAAAACTGTCCAATTAGCTTTGAACCTGTTGTAAAGCACAGAAATATTTCTGATTTTTTATGTTTAGGCTTTAAAAAAGCCGGAAAGAGATCACAGTATGCTAGACTAGAAAGGATTTTATATAATATCTAGTTCATCCCTTTTGGCATTGAGTAAGCACAAATCATTTTTGAAAAGAGATGGGAAGAAACAAAAACACACTTAAGCACCAAAGCAGAACAGAAACTGGTCACCTTTTATGTCCAACAACAATTTCCAACTCTTCTGAGTTGCCTTGAATATAACTTCTCCTTCTTCACTCCCTCTCCTTCCCCCTCCCTGTCTTGCCCCCCACCTCCTCCCTCTTCCCTTTTCTCCTCCATTTCTTCTTTTTCCCCTTCTTTTTTCTCTTCTCCTCCTCCTTCTTCCTCTTTATCCTCCTTACTTCCGGTTCTTCTCCCCCTCCTCTTCCCCCTCCCCCTCCCTATCCTCTTCCTCCTTCTTCTTTTCCTTCTCCTCCTCCTCCTCTTCCTCCTTCTTTTCTTCTTCTTCTTCTTCTTCTTCTTCTTCTTCTTCTTCTTCTTCTTTTTCTCCTTCTTCATTGTGAACAATTTCATTGTTCTTTAAATAGCTTGTCTAGCAGGTTGACCATACATACTAGCTTACCTGGCACAATCCGTCTTGGATTATAGCAGTTGCCCCAGGGTCTACCCAGATTTTGTCCAAATTCTTGTAACATAGTTTTTTATTATTAAATAGTTGTGTTGTTATGGTCCTTAATTATTACTATTAGTCTTACTATTAATATTTACATTTAAAATTAGGCTAGAGGTTGATAGAACTTCATTTTATCCTCTATTTTTTGCTATGTTCTCATCTACATTATGTTAAAAGCGTGGGTGAAGAGTTCTCCCTTCTAACAAAGGGAGAGAAAATATTCTTTAAAAATCCAAAGAGAAATTAAGCAGCTGAGGAATGGGATAACTGAACTGAAAAATTTGCTAGCGGGGTTCGACAGCAGATAAATCAAAATACCTGTAGAGTGTACACACAAACATGGAAAGGAATCAAAGCACAGCAATAAAAAATCAACGGAACACAAAGGAAGACAGCAAGAGAAGAAAAAGCAGACAGAATAGCTACGAGACTAACAGCAAACAGCTAACAAAATGGCAGCAGTAAATCCTTTTCTGTAAATAAACATTTCAGATATAAATGGATTAAATTCCCTAATCAAAAGAAAGAAAGTGGTAGAGTGCATTTAAAAAAGTAACCCATCTATATGCTGCCTACAAGATGCTCTCTTTAGATTTAAGGATATACATAGGCTAAAAGTGAAGGGTTAGAAAAAGGTACACCATGCAAATGGTAACCAAAAGCGAGAAGGGGGTGGCTATACTTACATCAAATAAAATAGACTTTCCAGAAACTATCAAAGAGACAAAAAAAAAAAATCCATAATGATAAAAGGATCCATTCACCAAGAAGATATAACAAATATAAATACATACGCACCTGACATCAGAGTAGCTAAATATATAATATATAAAACATTAACAGACTGAAGGGAGAAGCAGGCAACAATACAGTAATAATAGATTTCAACTCTCCACTTCCAATAGTGGATAGAACATTTGGAAGAAGGCCAGTAAGAAAACACAGGACTTGAAGGACAGTATAGACTGCATGGACCTGACAGACATAAATAGCAGATTGCACCCAACAACAGCAGAACACACATTCTTCTCAAGCACACATAAATCTTTCTCAAGGATGGATCACATGTTGGGTCACGAAATGAGTCGCAGCTGAAATTATACCAACTAACTTTTCTGATCACAGTGGAATGAAACTTGGAGTTAATAGCAGAAGGAAAAATGGGAACTTCAGAAAAATGTGGAAATTAACGACACTCTTGAGTCACTACTGGGTCAAAGAAGAAATAAAAGGGGAAATTAGAAAATATCGTGAGACAAAAACTCCCCAAAATACAACATACCAAAACTATGGGATGGAGCCGAAGCAGTTCTAAGGGGGAGCAGTAAACACACAAATTAAAAAAGAAAAAAGACCTGGAATAAAGTCTAACTTTATAGCTTTAGGAAGGAGCTAAAACAAGAAGAATGAACCAACACTGAAGTTAGCGGAAGGAAGGAAATAGCAAAGATTAGACCAGCAAGAAATTGAATAGAAAATAGAAAAAAAATTAATGAAACTGAGTTGTTTTCTTAAAATGATTAAAAGTTGACAAACACTTAGCTACACTAAGAAGAAAAGAGAGGAAACTCAAATAAATAAAAGTAGAAACAAAAGAAGAGTCATTATAACTAATGGCACAAAAGCAGAAAGGATCAAAATGGACTACTATGAACAATTATTGCTAACCAACCGAATAACCTAGAGGAAATGGTTATCATATGTTTGAAGAAACAGAATTCCCATATGATCTCACTTCTGGGTATATATCCAAAAGAACTGAAATCAGGATCTTAATATTCACAATAGCTAGGATGTGGAAACAATCTAAATGTCCATGGTTGGATGGATACACAAATGTGGTATGTAAATATAATGAAATACTACTCAGTCTTAAAAAAAGAAGAAATATTGAATAAACAACATTTCCAGCTTTCCCCATGTATCTCTCCTTAAGCCACTTAAAAATCAAATATGCCTGTATTTGCCACTAACACTTTAGTATGAATTAAAAGGGGGTATAACATTCCTCAAAGAAGGACATTTCTAAGAGAATGGAAGTTAAAAGGAGGGGTGATTTATGGAAAGAAGGGAAGTAGGGAATACCTTTATCTGATTCTTGACTTTTCCCATGGCCAAACTGCCTTAGGTGCTTGAGACTTTTGCCCAAGTGAACCCTGTCTTTGAGCAAAAACCTCCCAGGGTGAGGACATTTTCCCTCTGACTTTGGGAAATACCTTTTAAATTAGTCCAAGCACTCAGAAATCTTAAATAGATTGCAGAATTTAGTGGAGCGATTACTGAATGAATTGAGTTTTTGAAGGCAGGTAGGCAGGAGAGCTAGGAAAATCTGAATGCTTCCCGGAACTCACTCAATCTAATTTGCATAGCCTCCTGTGTTCACATGCACACAGCAGTGGAGGAGACGTATTTGTTGTTCTGATTTGCAGATGGAGATACTAAGGATTAGAGAGGTTGCCTAATAAGATTTTGAGTCAGTATTTGAACTCAGGTCTTCAGATCTGAAAGACCATTTTTTTTTCACTACTGCATACTGATTATACTTTTAAATGTCTCTCGATATTAACCAACTCAATTTCAAAATACCTGGCCATTCCTAACCAGTAAACATTAGTCTAAGATAAATATTTTTGTGAAATGCTGTATACTATGTTCTCTTATGGGGTATTGTATCTTATGAGAAATCCTATGATACAGAACTCCCTAACTTACTTTCAACCAGTGGCTTCCCTCCAAACAATGGCTCAGTATTGTTTCTTAGAACTCAATTTGGGAAACAGTGTCCAATGAATGGGTTGTTATGATTTAAAGAATAATGGGCAAATATTAATTAGCTTCTATTTATTTGTACCCTTCCTCTTTCTTTCCAAGGGTTAATTTGCTCCTGAAAAACCCCTCTAAAGTAAATGTTCAAGTCAAATATATAATTACCATTAATTTAAATAGAAAAACTTTTGAAGCATTCTTAGGTCCCCAAATTGGTACCGACTTATACCAACAGAAAACTGAAATGTATGAAATGGAGCTGATTAAATGAACAGTTGACATTAGCGATTGTGCTGTAACAGTCAGTGGACTCTCTGTGATGATTCTGTAATATCTATACTATAACATACATAGTATCTATAATATCTTCTAGGCTTGCTTACCCAGCTCTTGCGTGGTTGACTTAGGTAATAAATGGTATGTAGTATGTAGGAGGCTTAGGACAAAGCTCACAAAAAGTGCCAACATAGAATACACTATGTCTTTATAATTAACCATTTAATAAAAAAAAGAACCAAACAGAAAAGTAGAGGCCAAGGAAATCAATGAAAGCAAGGCACCCATTCCATGAGATTCTCATGACTATGAAATGTGCCAGCCATGAGCATCCGGGAAGAAGAACCACATGCCACATGTGGCAACAACACAGTGTGGGGGCGATGAGAGGTGGCTCTTGGCTTATTGCACCTGCTGCTCAGCGGGTGAAATCTAAACTTGAGAGGAACTGTGCTGTGGTGAGAGGTATGTATCCGCGAACCTCCTCTCCTAATTAAATTCTTTTTTTTTTTTAAGATTTTATTTATTTATTTGACAGACAGCCAGCAAGAGAGAGGGAACACAGGCAGGGGGAGTGGGAGAGGAAGAAGCAGGCTCCCAGCGGAGGAGCCCGATGTGGGGCTCGATCCCAGCACTCTGGGATCACGCCCTGAGCCGAAGGCAGACGCTTAAGGACTGAGCCACCCAGACGCCCCTCCTAATTAATTTCTTGTCATCCAAATGGATTTATCCCGGAGTACCGTCATGACGCCATCCAGCTAATATTGACATTCTAGCCCTTTTCTTATTTGATCTTTGCAGTAACCCTGAGGAGGCGGTGTCGGGGGCTTACCACTGAATTTTCTTTCAGTCCGGTTTGTTTGCTATTTTGGGCTATTGTCTTAGCTCTTCAACTCTGGCACCTCCCACACCAGAGGCTTCGAAGTCTTGGCTTTAGATCTTTGAAAACTCTCATTTATTGTGACCCTTAACATAAAGGCACTCTTGGGTTCTTATTAAAGAGAGCTAGGGCTCTGGAGCGGGGCGCCCGGGTTTCTTTAGCTGCAAAGTGTACGAGCAACCCAACTCTGAGAGCTTTTGGGAGATGAAAGAGTTAATCAATGAAAAGTGCTTGCAACAGTGCCCCGCAGCTTATAGCCCCGGAATGGTAGCCATTACTCTCAGCCATCACAAGTGACAGGTACTTACTGAGCTGGGGCTGTGAGCCCGGCCGTGCCCTCGAAGGGCGCACCCACACTCGGCTCCTTCCCTGCGAAAGCTTCCGCCCACGGTGGAGACACAATAGTGCAGGGAAGAGAGACCCTTGAGAGCTTCTATTCTGTATTTATTTTTAAACAGCTTTATTGAGGTATAGTCGGTATACAATACATTGCACATATTCAAAGCGAACGATTTGGTACATTTTGGTATATGTCTGTACCCATGAAACAATCACCACCATCAAGATAATGAACAAACATACCCATAATCCCCCGAAGTTTTCTCACGCCCCTTCAACACCCCTACCTCTCCCCGCTCCTACGTCTCTCTTTGAGTATCCATAGGTACGCTTCCTGTCACTATAGACTAGTTGTCATTTTTCAGAATTTTGCTCAGCATCGGTATCCTGAGATTCAGCCACACTGCCGTGTGTCGTGGTCACATGTTCATTCCTTTTTATTGGGGACAGGTAGTATTCTGCCGCACAAATACGTCATACCTTGTGTATTCGTCCATTGCTGATGGAAATTTGGGTTCTTTCTAGTTTTCTCACTCTTACCAACAAAGTTGCCACAAACTTTTTTAAAATAAAACATTTGAAGTGTACAATTTAATGAGTCTTGGATGGATACACCTGTGAAACCATTGCCACGGTCAAGATACAGAACGTTTCTCATGATTTGTCACAAGAAATTTCCTCATGTTTGTCTGCAGTCCTTCCTGGCCCCAGGCAGCCACCAATCTGTCATCTACTGCCACCTAGTAGTTTGCATGCTGGAGAATTTTCTATCAATGGCATCACGCAGTATGACCGCTTTTGTGCTTATCTTCTTTTATTTAGTGTAATGATTTTAAAATTTGCCCTTATAATTGTGTTTATCAGTATTCTACTCCATTTTATTGCTCAGTAGTATTCCACTGAATGAAATACCATAATTTGTTTATTCATGTAATAAACATTTGTGTTGTTTCCAGTTTTGTGCTATTGTCAATAGCTACTAAGGTAATTGTAGAGTTCTGTGCAGACCTAAGAATTTCATTTTGTAAGTTCTGTGAAGACTGAGCCTACACAGAAGCGGGTTGGTTACTGCTGAGCATAGTTTCTTCTGAACTCGATTTCCCATCGTATGAACCCTGTGAATTTGTAACTAGTTACATTTTTCCCTTTGCTTTTCTCTCTAGAGCGCTGGGAGGTAAACTTGGATGCCAGTTCTAGCAATCATTCAAGCTGTTACTGGGTGTAGATTTTGTGTGCTAACATTATCCCTGACTTATCTTACCTTCTATCATGATTTGTACTCTCACCCTAATTTTATCATTGAAGTTTTGTTACAGCATGTATTTTATAAGGTACCTCAAATCCACTATTCTTTTTTTTTTAAGATTTTATTTATTTATTTTTAGAGAGAGAGAGAGAGAGAGAGAGAGCCTGAGCGAGGGGAGGGGCAGAGGGAGAGAATCTTTCAAGCAGACTCCCCATTGAGTGGGGATCCCGGGATGGGGCTTCATACCACAATCCATGAGATCATGACCTTAACTGAAACCAAGAGTCAGACGCTTAACCAACTGAGCCACCCAGGTGCCCCTCAAATCCACTTTTCAAAGGAGGTAAAGTAGATCAAAGCATTAAATCTGGCATGATTTTAAAGACATCAGAAAAGCTTGCTCTGCACTCAAATAGCTTTCCTTTCTACTCATCAGGAATGCTTGAAATTTTTCCATTAGAGATTCATTCCTTTGCATCAAGAAGTATTTCCTAATCAGATGAAATCCTCAGAAAAAAAAGAGAAGACACCTTAATCTCAAGTCACAGAAAAGTAGATTTGTTTACCTGAACTTTTCCAAGTGGACGGCTTGAGGTTGGGGTGGACAGGAGGGAAGATGGAACGGGTAAAACAAGGAGTCACCCTATTATGAAAAGAGAAAAGGTGCTAGGAAGGCATTGAAAGGAAGGAAGTAGAAAGGAAGCCACCATTTTATTTGATTTCATTCATCTTCTTGCTGAGAAGTAAGAATTTCATATTTATTTATTTATTTATTTATTTATCTATCTATTTATTTATTTATTGCCTTTTGGGGCAGGGAATCTTCACAAGGTGAGAATTAAGTAACAATGGAAACTGCTGTTTCTTTGCTGACTTACCTGAAAAGCTTTGATAACTGAAGCATCACAATGGAATAAAAATAAATGTAAAGGGTCCCAATTTAAAGTCACCCAGTTTAGAGTGGAAATCATTTATTTGTATTTTGTTCCATGCAGTGTAAAGCTGACATGATGTTAGCTGAAGCTGGGACAGGCAAAATAGAGACTGCCGTGGAGGGAAAATCCTATTTATGTGCTACAAAAAAGTTGGTGCCAGATACAATGGCCAATCATGAGTACACACCCCAAGATCAATAAGCTCGGAAAGGAGTCAATGTAGTGCCTGAAAGCAATTCTACAGAGGAGAATGAGAGAGAAAGAGACTCCCCACCCCCAAACAAATCAACCAAACAAAACCGTGCTAATGTGAATGAGAAACTAGATGTCAGAAGAAGTATTAAGTGCTGGGAAGGGTGATTCAGGCAGCAGGAAAAAAAATAGATAAGCAAGCAGCTGAATTGTAGATGAGAGCACTAGACAGTTGCACACTCCTTGCTGATGAAAGTCTTGTTGATGGAAACAAAATTCCTTGACATTGAGATCTTGCAAATATGTTCCCTTTAGAGATGCAAGTCTAATGTCGTTCCACGGCTTGGTAAATTTAAGCTAAATGACTCGATAGTCTTGTATTTGATTAAAAGTCCATTTTTGTAGCTACCAGGAGAGAAGGCAATTAGGCACTCCTCCATTCTAGACAACGGGCTAGAAAGGGAAAAATAAACAGTAGTAGGTTCTCGGAGGCAGTGGCTTATTGATAAGTTTTCTGCGTGAAGCTAAGTTTCTATTATCACTTAGTACTGAATCCTGATCTCAAGTGGGAGGTGGCATTTCCTTTTAGAACCAAGCTATAAATATTCTGGGTAAGGAAATGCAACTAGGAAACATACAAGGTATAAACAGATGTACATTACGGCATTTTCTATGGAAGGGGACTTGTGGGATAGTTTAATTGTATCACCCCCACAGTGTGGGAGCCTGAAAGGATTACAGTAAAGTGCTTCATGAATATTTATTAAAGTGGTAAATAAGGATGGCTAGATGGCTCTCTAGATCTCAATGCAGCAGTATCCCTGGCAAAGGAAACTAATGTTGGAAATTGTGAAGTTATTGCCACATGTGTCAGAGAATCAGATTACTCACAAATGGCACAGCCATCCAGAATCGTAGCTGTTCTCCCCCAAATCACAATTATATTTTACTACCCACTCCATTCTCATCTGGTTGCTGCCACTTCCCTTCATGGCCTGTGGAGCCCCCAGTTTCCCTTCCTCAGACCCGCGGGGGGGCGGATATGTTATGCAGAGGCTGGGTTTTGCAAAGCATGCCTTGGGTCTCCAACGTGTCTAGGATGCATTGGGCAGAAAGTTAGTTATTTGAGGCCTCTCCACCTGCAATTGGATGTCTTTCCTCTGACCTATGGGCTCTTTTGAGCACTCACAGCTTCCCTCCTTTGCTTTCCCCACTGCCTGGGAGCCTCATGGGGTCCACATACCCTGTGTGTTCTATGGTTTCCTTGGAAAACCTTACCCTGTTGCCTGTCAGTCAGGTGCTGAGGTGTTATGGGATATAACCAACATTTAATAGTTTGTGAGGATCTCTTATTTTTCTGATACAAAGGAGTCTATATCTTTTATGTCCTGTGTTAGGCACCTGGGAGCTGTTCTGGGTAGCAGTCCCAATATACCAACATTTGTAAGTTGCAGTAATTTCTTATATATTCATGGATTCTACTTAAAGGTTTTTTTTTGTTGTTGTTTCTTTTTTTTAATTTCAAGAGTCACAGTTTTAAGTATCTTTATTTTAGACTTCCCATTTTGCCCTATATGCTAGGAGGACATTGAAGATCAGCAAAATTCTCCTGCTGATAAATCCCAACGTTTAATCTTGAGGACTGATTTATCTCTCCTTTCCCAGATCAAAGCTAAGATTAGCAAGCTCTTCTAAATTGAATTCATGGGTTGACCCTTTCGGATTGGAGTCTTTCCTGATCCATTTTAAATTTATGTTTAAAGCCCAAAGATGGCAATATTATTGTCTTTCAAAAGGGAAGGAGAAAGGAAGGAAGGAATCTCTTATATTTTGTGCTACAGCTTAGCTAAGAATCTGTAGTAATTGCTAGACGGACTCAGTCATTGAGGACTTACTAAATGCTTGTTGGATTGAACTGCATTGAACTAAGGTCTATTTTTGAGTAATTAGAATCTTGCTTTCATGCATACTCTGTGTGATTTTTAAATCCTAGTGTTTTCCCAGGCACATTTCTGCCAAATAATGTGACAATCAAGATTTTGGGGTCCTGTTCTTGTCCCTAAATCTTCTTAGTATGTTAGCCTTATCAGGTAACGTCATTTATCCTATAAGCTCATTTCTGGACTTGAATCGAAGTGCGGCTTCTCTAGCACCTTCTCTTACTTCACAAAAGCTCTTTGAATCCAGAGGAAAGTTATTTGTACATCTCCAGGCTGCAGTATGGGTCCCCCAAAAGCCACGGTTGTAGCTTGTTTCCACCATCTTGAGGAGACGTGGTTGGTAAACACTGCTTACACTGTTTCGTCTATATCGTTGTGTTTAGTTGGCTGGTGTGTAAGTCAGGCAGCACCAAAGGAATCAGCAATTTATGTCATTTTGCATTTCACGTGGTTAAGGTTTCCCAACCCAGAGAAGCAGTATTTGCTCCTATATGGTTTTCCTTTGGGTCATTGACCTTTGTGTCATGAAGATAGTGTCGTCTCAATATTTGTCTCCATCTTCAAGGTTCTCAAAGGAAGTTTAAAAACAGTGCTTGCTGGGGTGTCTGGGTGGCTCAGTTGGTTAAGCAGCTGACTCTTGATCTTGGCTCAGGTCATGATCTCAGGGTCATGAGATCAAGCCCTGCATTGGGTTCTGGGCTAAGCATGGAGTCTGCTTAAGATTCTCTCTCCCTTTCTGTCTGCCCCTCCCTCTCTTAAAAAACAAAACAGAAGACCCCCGCCCCCCAAAACAGTGCTTGCTGCTTTTCACCCATGCTGTCTTGTGCTTCTTTTCACAGCACTTAATAAGATAGGAGACACATTGGGTTTCTGGTAGGCAAAGGAATTTTACTCTCTTTATGTTCTTTTTAGCAGCATATAGCTATTTGGTATATCACTGGAGACCAAAGCTAAGACCTCATTTTCACAAGTTATTGATATTTTAATGCACCCATAACATGTTATCTATCTATCTATCTATCTATCTATTATCTATCTATCTATCTATCTATCTATCTATCTATCTATCTATCATCTATCTATTTTCCAAATCCATACTGACAGTCTTTGCACTGTGTCCTCATTGAAATCAACCAATAATAAGATTCTGAGTGGAGACTATGAGGAAAAACTCCTATTTAAAATGTAAAAACTTTATTCAGTTGTAAATTGGAAAAGCCTGGTAAAGATGCACCTTCCTGCTTTGGTCTCTGCTTTCCTTTAATTTGAGAAGGAGCCTGTTCCTGTCACAGGGATAATGGACTGGGGGAAGGAGGCGTGGCTGGAGGAAGCATTGATAACGTTCAGCTCCTTCAGGGTCCCTTCACAGTTTTTAAGGACGTGAATTCCTAGAACATCAGAACACACCCATGTTCAGATATCAATATTCCAATTTACCTCAAAGCTAAATATAAATTAAAAAATGTTATGCTTTTGTTGTTAATAATGGCATCACCGCCCCCGTCAACACACTGCAACTTGGGAACTGAAAGACCATCTCTGCTCATCAATTTCTCATCTCAATTAGGGTTGTCAGATTTAGCAAACAAAGATACAGGGCGCCCAGTGAAATTTGAAGTTCAGATAGATAATGGGTAGTTTTTGAGGGTAAGTACGTTCTATGCAATACATGGACAAGTGTTGCATGGGGCGTACTTAATACTTTTGTTCTTTTGTATCTGAAAGTCAAATGTAAAGGTATTTTTCTGGCAACTTGCATCTTAATGTAGCCAAATAATCCAATCAGAACCAGTCTTCACTCCCCCTTCTCCTTGTCACTCTCTGGTTCTGAAATTTTGAATGAGTACAGGGTTGCTTAGAGTATCACGCCGAGAATCCCACCAATTCAGTATTATTGGCATCTGCCAATAGAGGTAGAGGTCTTTAAAAAAAAAAGAGGTATAAAAAGGGAAATCTGACTTCTTGACTACAGCAATTCCCATCTACAATCCCTTCCCAGTTCACCCTAACGCAAGTCGTTAGCACGTGGTCTTTTGCAGCTGGCTGGGCCAGCTGTTGTTATCAGGATTCAGGTGGGGACAGAAGGACATTTACAATTTCTGTGTCAGAATGCCTTCGCAAACCTTGGTAAGTAAATACGCAGCAAGCAGGTGATGCAGAGAACCAAGGGAAGAGTTGAAAACAGAATCTCATCACTTGGGCAATTGTAAAATGCAAAATCTAGGCTGTGGTGTAAAATTCTGGACTGTAGTGCCCGCCATTTGCTTTTTCCCAGGTGGGATATTTTGTCTTTAGAATGCAGATATGTGAGGTTTATATTACCTACAGTGTCTTTGCAAATGGGCCATCAGGGCCACTCAGAGGTATAAATGCGTCCACCAAAATGGTCAAATTACTAAATTATCCTCCTGATTCCCATGTTCAGCCTCATTTTCTGAGTCATAAGTTCGGAGAACACAGCCATTACTTTTGAAGCTTCCACTGCTAAGTGTCCAGACCTGAGGCACTCAGGACTGTGCCTCCCACCAAAGTACGGTCTATAATTACCTCAGAGACACCACTTAGGCCCGGCTCTTCTTCTGTCGGAGGCCTGTGAAGTTCCTGTGCTTTGTACTTGAAGGCTAATGACTAAATCTCCTGGCAGGGCCACTGGGGACCCAGGGTAAAATGAAACCATCATCGCTATAAAACCTCTGGAACTGGGTTCAACTTCTGACATCTGTTGAATGATGCATTCTTTTTGAAAAGTTACTCATTTGAAGTCTTTTCCAAAAGCCATAAAAAATGTCCTTCAATTTCACTCTCAACTCAGGGTAAAACAATTTTTTTCCCTTTCCAAACCAAACCTAATCTTTCGGAAGAGCTCAAGGATGTCCAGAAACAATTTCCACGGAGCTTCTCAACCAGGACACCTGGGGGACAGGGTAAGTATCAAGGCACAACTTGCCGAATGAGTTCTTGGCCAAAATGATTTGATTTCCACTTACACTTGAGGAGAACAAGTGAGTTATTCTGTTTTCATGGTCATTGCTAATTGGATCACTTCTGGGATGTGACCAGAGCTTCATGGAGAGGTCTAAGAAGTCCAAGCCTTATTCTTTAAATATTGAGTGCATACTATAAAGCCTTTAGTCACTTCCCATTAGCTACCAAATAATGTTCCAACTCCTTAGCCTGACTTTTAAGAGCTCTGAGAATTTTCAGAGTTGGTCCATAATGACATTTCACCAAGGCAGTCTTTCACTGTGAGGGACTGTCCTGGACATGTTTGGCACACGTGGCCTTCCTGTCATGCTGACAACCAGATGTTTCCAAATGCTTTCCAGGAGTTGGTAATGTCCCTAGACAGAATGACCCTTTCAGAGTATGGCCTCAGTTTACCATTCCCACCTGTTATTCAGCTGGGTGAGTACCATGCTCCAGACATCGTATTTACTATTTGCTGCTGCGAAGATTAAAGGGGATAAATTTAAAAAGCAGCTCGTACACTCTTTGCACAAAGTAAAGGCTCTGTATGCGCAGGCTCTCCGCTGTATTGGTGCCAATTTCGTGCATAACTTTGATCTTACTTTCCATCCATCTGGGTGGAATACCCTCTTCTGACCTCTGTATGTCCAAACCCTACCTTCTCTTAGGTACAACTTAAATGACACACGAACTCTCTCTTACTCTATTTTCTCAGTCTTTCACTGCTCATGGTCTTTGTTAGGCACTCAAAGACATAGCTGGAAAGACAAATGAAATAGTGTTTCCTATGAGGGTATGATGACAAAAAGAAGTCTAGGCTTCAGGAGTAGCAAAGGAAGAGTCTTCATGGAAGGGTTTCTACAAAAGCAATGCTTGGGTCAAATTTTGAAGAAGGCAAAGGGTTGATTGGATGAAAAGGGAGATGGAAAGAATATTCCAGCTAAAGGGAAAAAGAATGAACAAAAGCATGGTGGTGGGTAGTTCATTTCGGTGGAAGTAAACAGAACATAGAGAGAGGAGTTGAGAAATCAGACAGAGAATACAGCCAGGAGTCAAATCACAAAGGGTGTTATGTGATGAGCTGTGGAGTTTTGACTTCATTCTGCAAGTTATGAGAGTAGTTGGAAGATTTTATTTCACTAATTATCTTTCTCTGTCTTACATTATAATTACATATTTATATGCACATTTTTTCAAACTAGACTTTATCTGCTGCATGGGCAGAGTCTGTATTTTATATTTTGGATTCATGAATGAATGAAATAATGAGCATTTTAGAATTTTTTTCTTATCTAAAGAATGCTGATTCCTTTGTTTCATTTTAATAGACTGATGAGGACTTTGGATTTATCTTTAAGCTTATTTAGCAAGTAACTTTTGTGTGTGAGCCGTTGGCTTCCAGTTACTTTGGCATTGATGGTCAGCTGTGAGTAGAATCGTCTCTTCTTTGTTCAATTATTCATTTTCATATTCATAACAGTGTGTTGAATAGCCAGTGGTCACCTGGGCCATGACAAATCAAAGGTTAAAAACAGAGTGATTACAAATTAGAACCTAAAACCCATAGGGTTACCCCTTCTTTCTTTGGAGAAAATCTGAATCCTCGGTAATCTGTCACCCTGGCCTGAAGGCGAGCCTACTCCCACCAAATGGCTTCAAGGGAGGCAAGGGAAGCCCAGAAATGTGGCTCCTTCATGGAAAAAGACTTTGTCTTCATTCCTCAGGCTGTCAACATTTACACCCTGGCTTATCACAGTTGACAGAAAATTGGAGGAGAAATATTTTCAATTCCTTTTGGGCCCTCAGGCCTGAGAGTAGGCAGACTACTGCATTCCAAAGGAGCTGAAAGTTTGAGTGATGAATTATTTTTGTAGAACATAAAACAGGGCACGTTTCTGTCATCTGTCCATCTATACTCACTGTCTGTAGTGTTCATTTTCCTCTTCTTTATTAGGAAGGGGGAAATGTAGAAAGTCACAGGGTTCTGGGTCGAGAGGAAGAGTTAAGTGGTTAAATTAGCCTTACACATGCCCTAGGGCTTCTGGGAAACCCTGCTGGGAAGAATTTTTATAGCTCTGATGGTCAAGATTAATTAAGCTGATTTCATGTTTACATTAAACCCATATAATGAGGTGAAACTTTCGAAGTGCCAAACTTTGACCAGGCCAGAAACTTTCTTTTCCAGCTTCTTCATTCGCTAATTTAAACGAATAGAGAAAAAACCCGAAATCAACATTCTTTCTGTTTGCTCCAGGCAAATTGGTGTGCCCACATTGAGGATCTCCTCAGGTCGGGGATGAAGGTGATGCTGTCTTGTTTGTTACAGCTTCCCCGCTGTTTTGCATTCTGCCATGTGGAGGGAGATAATGTGGGAGGCATAGGAAAGAGAGAAAGCACCAAAGGGTGTAAGGCGTGTGTTATGTAATGCCATTCAGGCTATTTAAAATGGTCATGACTTTCCAATGCAGAAGTTTAGAAAAAATTGGTTAAGAGTTTATGTAAGTACTGCCCCAATCTGATCTCATTACAACAAATCATTATGCCTCATTGACTCATTTATGATCCTGAAACAAGGATGGTGTCCTGTTAATATTATGGCCATTACATGTCAGCATTACTTTGAGGCAGAGCTTCTCAGCCTCAACACTATGGACATACTGGGCTGGATAATTCTTGCCGCGGGGGCTGTCCCATGCCTTATGCGATGTTCACCATCATCCCTGGCTTCTACCATTAGACAGAGTAGAAACCTCTCTCCCCACTCCCTGTGAAGTCTTGACAGTCAGAAATGTCTCCAGACATTGTCAAATGTCCAGGAGGAAGGTGGTGGGCAAAACCCACTGTTGCAGAGTATATCACACTTAAGAAGCATTCGCTAAAGAGAATGACAGCCTTAAAGAAGTTAAGAAATCTACCTACCTCTGCAGATTACATATCTGTATCATTAGCCACCATCCACTATCTTTCCTTCCACAGCCAACATTTAGCAAGAAGCTAGTTCAAAACAAAGAGGACTAGCCAGCAATCACTGTTTTGAGGTGCGAACAGCCCCTAATGGGGATGCTGACCAATAGCTAAGCGAATCAGCTATTACGCTGACATCTGAATAGACACTAGGTTCCATTTGCAGATGGACATGTGCCATGAGCTGAACAGCACATACCAGCAAGTACTGGAGCAAAGCTCGGCCCCAAACAGGGTCTGGACCCTGCAAGGTTTGGATCAGTGTGTTGCTTCACACATCTTATCCAGGATGGTATAATAAATTATGAAGGGGTCGCAAGTACTTTGAAAGTCAACTCCTCCAAAAGATAAGGGAAGCCTCATGCTTATTTGTTTGTTTCTATCTTGGCCGCTTTCTAAGAGGACTTAAGGTTTTTTACAATAAGAGCATAATTAATAACTTGTTGACTTTTTCTACCGTCTGTGGGGAAACTCATGCAAGCCTGTGCCTTTAAAAATCACTTCTACATTATGATTGATTTTTCTTCTGTGTCCAAAAAATTCTTTTTATTGAGATATAATTTACACATTATAGATTGCATATAAATTCACAAACATAAATTATAAACTTTAAAAATTGTGTAATTCAGTGGGTCGTAGCATATTTATAAGGCTGTAGAACAATCACCACTGTCTAATTTCAGAATGTTTTCATCACCCCAGAAAGAAACCCTGTACCCATTAGCAATCCCTCCTCGCTCCCTTCTGCCCAAGCTTCTCTACTTTCTGTCTCTTGATTTGCCTGTTCTGGACATGGTATAAATGGAATCCACCATATGTGGCTGTTATGGTCTGAATGTGGCCTCTTAAAATGCCTATGTTGAAACCCAACCGCAAGCTGATGGTATTTGGAGGTGGAATTTGGCAGGTAATTAGGTCATGAAGGTGGAGCCCTTGTGAATGGGATTAGTGCCCTTCTTAAAGAGACTCCAGAAAGCTCCCCTGCCCCTTCCACCATGTGAGGACACAGCGAGAAGACAGCCATCTAGGAGGTGGGCTCTCACTGGACGCTCAGTATGCCAGTAACTTGATCTTGGACTTTCCGGGTTTTAGAACCATGAGAAATGAATATCTGCTGTTTATACGCGGCCCACCTTATGGCGCTTTGTTATAGCAGCCTGAACAGACCAAGCAAGTGGCCTTTTATGTCTGGTTTCTTTCACCTACCACTGTATTTTCAAGGTTCATTCTGAGCTCAAGACCTATTTCTCCAACCATTTGCTTCACTGGCTTCCCTAAGTCTCACCCTGCTTGGGGATAACTGAACACATCACTTGCCTCTTAAATTATTCCTGTTCTTAGCCGCTAGTGCCCAATAACCCAAACCATAAGGCCTGGAGACTGTCACAGGTGTCTTTTTTTTCCTCACTGACAACATTCAATTGATCAACAAAACTCATCCATTTATGGTGCCAGCGCCTTACTTCGGATCCTCGCCATCCCTCCCCCAGGCTGGTTTTTGGGCCCCTTAGCCAGGCGTTTTGTCTTCAGGATCATCACACCTCCACTCATCTTTATAACCCTTCCACAGGGATCTTCTGACTGTCTCCTGCTTGAATCCCTCTGTAGTTGCCCTTCGCCCTCGGGCACTAGGCTAACCCCCTCAGCGTGGCAAACCAGGCCTCTTTTGATCTGGCCCTTTCTACTTCTCCAACCTGTTCCCTCACTCCCCCTCCCACTTTCAACCCACACTTCAGCTATGCCAAACCTTGCGCACTTTCTCAGATGCCTTGCATGTTTTATCTCTGTCTTCACCTGAACACCCTGTTTCTTTGGGATGTTCGGTAGCTTCTCTTTCTCCAGGAAGCATTCTCTCTTGTCCACCGCCCTCAGTCTGAGCAGGAGCTCTTCTCCCACGCTTCCTGTGTCACAGAAGTCATCACACTGTGGCTTTCTGTTTCCTACCTGTCCCCCTCTCTAAGTTGTGAGCCCTTTGATGTAGGAATTGCATCTTTGTATTCGTCTGCCAGGGCGGCCGAACAAATTACCATAGAGTGGGTGGCTTACACATAGAAATTTGTTTTTCTTTTTTTTTTTTTTACAATTCTGGAGGCTAGAAGTCCATGATCAAGGTGTGGGCAGCTTTGGTTTCTTCTGAGGCCTCTCTCCTTGGCTTGTGGATAGCCATCTTCTTGTTGTGTTCCCACATGGTCACCCTCCGTCTGTGTGGTCTGTGTCCTAATCTCCTCTTCTTATAAGGACACCAATCATATTGAATTAGGGCCAGCTGAAAGGCCCTGTCTTACCTTAATTATATCTTTAGAGGCCCTATCTCCAAGGCACTAGGAATTAGGTGTTCAATAAATGAATTTCAGGGAGATACAATTCAGCCCAGAGCAGGCTTCCATTTTCACTTTGCCAACACCTAGTCCTTAAATAGAGTCACAATAGATATGAGAATGAATGGAAGAGTATAAGATTCGAGGTCACTGGGAAAGAAAGTGATCAAAAAGGAGGAAGGAAGGAGAAGACAAAGACAGTATACATGAGAAATCATACCAGAAACCCAAGGTAATGATGTTGCTAAATCTTTGCATTGAATTTAGTGCTGGGCTCAATTCTGACTTCCTGAGGCCAGAGGAATAAAGGAAAACACTAAGAATTATGTCATACACTACAAAGGATTAATTTAAACATCAAGAGTTAATAAAATTTAGAGAGATAGATGTATTTTATAATTTTAAATTTCCTCTTTTTCTTTAAGGGTACTCATTTTTACCATTTCCTTTCAGATTTTTAGATTGAGTTTAAATGTAGAGAGCTAAAAAAAACTCTGTGTTCTAGGACCTTTAAAGTTAGTTATAAAGCTTAATTTCAGTTATTTACTTGGCCAGGTGGGGGAATAAAAATAAGTGGTATTTAATGTAATTCAATATAATTCACTTCTAAAAACAACTTTATTATGCTTAGTATAAGCCACATTTTCTGTTTCCACCCTCAGTCTGATTAAATCCTCCCACTGAGGATTTAACATTGACATTTGAAAGGAATTGATAGAAAACTAGATCCCGATAGGAAACAGTTCATTAGGCTGTGCTTTGTTTTTAAGAAAGAGCACTTACATAAGGTTGTGTCTAATTGAAGAGCTCAGCAAAGGTCTTTGATTCTGAGTGCCATTGACAACGAGAAACAGAGACACTTCAAAGTGGTCTCGTGTGACTCCTAATCCATCCATAGCTTAGCTTCTTCCTCCAACAGATGTGGAGGCTGGACCAGGATCTCTAACGACAAGTCTAGCTCCGTCCTTCTGAAATTTTATGGATCTGACATCACCGTCAATCATTATTGCCAACGCTAATTGAACAATTAGCACATGCCCACGCTGTGCTGAGTGGGCACTTTGTATGCATTACTTAATATGATGTTCGTTGCAAAATGAGGTAGGTGCTAGTCTACCTTCACAGATCAGATGACTGGAGTTTAGAGAATAGGTAATTTAACAGCTGGTAAATCGAGATGTTTCCAACTGAATGCTGGTCATGTGTTTTTGTGATTTGGTTATAAGTTCTAACAATTATATTATACAACCCAGCTTTAGGCATTTAGGTAGTACTGAGCTTAGACTGGGCTGGTTAAAGCAGAGTTGAGCAAAACATGTCGCACCTACCATGGTGGTAAGATGATCCAGAATGATAGAACTTTTGAGGTCCTGCTGTCCAAGACCTCCAGGAACCCATCTGAGGGCAAAGTTAAGATCATTCAGCTTAGTGCATAAAGGAAATGCATGGAGGCTCTGTGAAGTATCCCAGTAAGAGGGAGTGGGGAGCCACTTACTAGAGTTTGGGTTTGTGGTGACTGGTTCTAAGAAGGAGCTATTATGGGTTGAACTGTGTCCCCTAAAAGATATGTTGAAATCTTAACCCCTAGTAGTTCAGAATGTCACCTTATTTGGAAACAGATTCTTTACAGAGGTAATCAGATTTAAATTAGGTCATCAGGGTGAAACCCAACCCAATGGGACTGGTGTCCATATAAAAAGGAGAAATGTAGACATGCATGGAGGGAAGACAATGTGAAGACACACAGAAGACAGCCATGTGAATGGAGTGAACCATCTACAGACCAAGGAATTGCCAAGGATTGCTGGCAAACACCAGAAGCTAGAAGAGGCAAGAGTGTGGCCCTGGTAAAATCCAGTAGTCTCCAGAACTGTCTGTTGCTTTAAGCCCTGAGTTTGTGGGACTTTGTTGCAGCAGCTCTAACAGGCTAGTATAGGGGTTGAGGGATGTTTTGGATTGTTGTTATTTCAGCAAATGGATCTCTCAGTGAACTTTGCTCAGAGGATGGGAGGACCAAGGGGGAACTGGGAATGTTGATTGTAAGGAAACATTGATCATTAAAGTGTTTTTTTTTTAATTTTTAAAAGCTTTTAAAAATTACAGTTAGATAACGTACAGTGTCATATTAGTTTCAGGTGTGCAATATAGTGATTCAACAATTCCTTACATCACTAGGTGGTCATTATGGCAAGTGGACTCCTTAAGCCCCATCACCTATTTAACCCTTTCTCCCACCAACCTCCCCTCTGGTGACCATCAGCTTGTTCTCTATAGTTAAGAGTCTGTCTTGGTTTTTTTCTCTCTCTCTTCTTCCCCTTCACCCATTTGGTTTGTTTCTTAAATTCCACATATGAATGAAATCATATGGTATTTGTCTTTCTCTAACTGACTGACTTTGCTTAGCATTATACTTTCTAGTTCCATCCATGTTGTTGCAAACGGCAAGATTTCATTCTTTTATATGGTTGAGTAATATTCCATTATACATATATGTGCCACATTTTCTTATCCATTCATCAATCAATGGACACTTGGGCTGTTTCCATAAATTGAGCATTATACATAATGCTGCTCTAAACATTGGGTATATGTATCTCTTTAAATTAGTGTTTTTGTATTCTTTGGGTAAATATCCAGCAGTGCAATTGTGCAATTGCTGGTCGTAGCATAGTTCTATTTTTAATTTTTTGAGGACACTCCATACTGTTTTGCACAGTGGCTGCACCAGTTTGCAATCCCACCAATAATGCATGAATGTTCTCTTTGATCCACATCCTTGCCAACACCTGTTTTTTCTTGTGTTACTGATTTTCTCCATTCTGACAGTCGTGAGAGGCGGTATCTCATTGTCATTTTGATTTGCATTTCCCTGATGGCGAGTGATGATGAACATCTTTTCATGTGTCTGTTGGCCATCTGGATGTCTTCTTTGGAGAAATGTCTGTTCATGTCTTCTGCCTATTTTTAATTGGATGATTTGTTTCTTGGGTGTTGAGTTGTATAAGTTCTTTATATATTTTGGACACTAACCCTTTGAATATGTCATTTGCAAATATCTTCTCCCATTCCATAGATTGCCTTTTAGTTTTGTGGATTGTTTCCTTCACTGCGCAGAAGCTTTTAATTTTGATGTAGTCCCAGTAGCTTATTTTTGTTTTTGTTTCCCTTGCCCCAGGAGACCTATGTAGAAAACAGTTGCTATGGCTGATGTCAAACAGGTTACTGCCTGTGTTCTCTTCTAGGATTTTATGGTTTCAGGTCTCATGTTTAGTTCTTTAATCCATTTGGAATTTATTTTTGTAAAGCACTGATCATTTAGAAGAAAGAATTTGTTGGTCATTTTGTGGTTTTGCATAGGTTCTGTTAGAAATATTGTTGATGGGGGGAGGGAGTTAAGATGGTGGAGGAATAGGGAACCCCTTTTTCAGCCGGTTGCCTGAGTCGAGCTGGATAGGTACCAGAACAGCCTGAACATCCATGGAATCAGCCTGAGATGCAGGAAGATACATCTGGATCTCTACAAATGAACATCTCCAGCGCTGAGTATTGAGGTACGAAGCGGGGAGCCGTGAAACTGCACACAGATATCAGAAGATAAACAGAAGGGGGAGAGAGCTGCCGCGTTCAGGCGTCGGGAAGCGGTAGCCACCTGCACGGGGGAGCAGGCGGATTCACGGAGGGCACCTGCGAGACAGCAGACTGAGAACGTGAGGCTGGGACTGCGCGCCACCAGACTGAAAACTGGAGCTCCGGTGTGCTCACTGGAACCAGACTGAGACCGGGAGCTCCAGGAGCCCAGGGGGCAACTGGCGGTGTTAGAAACACAAAGGAGAGAGACGCGCCGGCCCTGGAAGTGAGGGCTGGGACCCAGGGTGTGGGGTGCACATCCCGGGATGCTGCAGGGTTGGGCAGCACCAACAGAGACAGAGTTAAAGTGGCCAGAACATCAGTGGAGAATGGTCCGTGATCCCTCTGTTCTGAGACAGAGGCTGAGATTTGGCCACTGCTGCTCTGACTCTCAGAAGAGGCACAGCAAACCACCAGGGAAAGCCAGCAGAAAAAAAAGCCTGGAAATACCGGCTCACAGGGTGCCCATCCCTATCCCCCCTCGCAGGGGACACGGAGACTCTACCCAAACAGGGTTGCCTGAGTATCGGCACGGCAGGCCCCTCCCCGAGAAGGCAGGCTGAAAAATCAAGAAGCCCACATCCCTAAGATCCCTATAAAACAAGGGCGCATGGGCTGGGTCCCGGTCAATAATCTGGGCTCTGGACAACCCCGCAACCTCTCCTCATCAGAATGATGAGAAGGAGAAATACCCCCCCAGCAAAGAAAAGACAATGACTCTGTGGCCTCTGCCACAGAACTAATGGGTAGGGATATAACCAAATTATCAGAAATAGAATTCAGAGTAACAATAGTCAAGATGATGTGTAGACTTGAAAAAAGTATTAACGAAAATGTTAATGAGAATATAGAATCTCTAAGGGTGGAAATGAGAGCAAATCTGGCAGAAATTAAAAATTCTAGAGCCAAATGCAGTTCAAAATACTAGAGGCTCCTGACAGCCAGGGTGAATGAGGCAGGAACGATCGAGCGTTCATGGAGGATGGGTTAGTAGAAGAAAAAGCTAAAATAGGAATCTGGACTCAAAAAAATCCATGCTCAAGAATGCGTAGGTTAGAGGGAGATTAACACTCAAATGAAACGCTCCAAATGTCAGAATCTCAGCATCCCTGAGGGGGTGGAGAAAAAGGAGGTCTAGAAGAGATATTTGAACAAACTGTAGCTGAAAAACTTCTCTAATCCTAGCAAGGAAACAAACATTCGGTGTCCAAGAGGTGAGAAGACCCTCCTAAGCTCAACTGCACGACAAACCTATGCCACATCACGTCATAGGCATTTTGAAAATATTAGATCCGGAGGATATAGTATTGAAAGCTCTGCCAGGCAAAGAGAAATTTCTCACGCCAAGGCAAAGGTATCAGAATTACATCAGACCTGTCTACACAGACCTGAATGAGAGACAAGAGAGTGGGGCATTTAAAAACTCTTTCAGAAAAACATGCAGCCAAGGATCCTTTATCCAGCAAGGCTGTCATTCAGACATGATGGAGAAATGGTTACCTTCCAGAATTGCCAGTCATTGGCCAATTTCATAACCACAAACCAGCCCTACAGGAGATATTAAGGGGGTTCTATAAAAGTAAAAGGCCCCAAGAGTGATACAGAACAGAAAGTCACAATCTATAGAAACAAAGACTTTACTGGCAACATGGCATCATTAAAAACCTCACTCTCAAGAATCAGTCTCAATGTAAATGGCTCCTAAATGGTCCCATAAATGCAAGGGTTGCAGATTGGATAAAAAGATACCACTGGCCATGCTCTGTTTGCTATACAAGAGACTATTTTGAACCTAAAAGATACATTCAGACTGAAAGTAAGGGATGGAATACCATCTTTCACGCCAATGGACCTCAAAAGAAAGCTGGGGTAGCAATTCCATGTGACAGATTGGTTTAAACTAAAGACTATAGTTAGAGACACAGAAAGCACTATATTATTCTTAAAGGATGTATCCAACAAGTGGATATGACAATTATAATATATATGCCCCCAAACAGGGAGCAGAAGATACACAAGCCAACTCTTAACCAGAATAAAGAGACATATAGATAAAAATACGCAATAGTAGGGGGGACCTCTAAACACTCCACTATCAAAATAGACAGAGCACACATGCAGAAAAATCGAGCAAAAGAAACAAGGGCTTTGAATGCCATATACTTCGAGCAGAGTTGGACCTCATAGATATATATGAACACTACACCCAAAACCAAGAATACTCATTCTGTTCTAATGCCCATGGAACATTAAGAATAGACCATGTTCTGGGACACAAAACAGGTCTCAACTGATACCAAAAGACTGAAATTGATCCCCTGCATATTCTTCCAGACCACAGCATCTTTGAAATTGGAACTCAACCACAAGGGAAAAATTTGGAAGAAAACTCAAACACTGGAGACTAAGAACCATCCGTGAGGAATGATCTCGACTAAACCAGGAAATCAAAAATCAAATTAAAACAATTTATGGAGACCAACGAGAATGAAAAGCACAATGGTCCAAAACCTATGGGATACTGCAAAGGCAGTCTAAGGGAAATACATAGCCATCCAAGTCTCACTCAAAAGAATAGAAAAATCTAAAATGCAAGCTTTTAAGTGATTCTCACCTCAAGAAGCTGGAACAGCAAGCAGGGACAGGCTAATCCACGATGAGGAAGCTACTGACCAAGATTAGAGCAGAAATCAATGAATTAGAAACCAGGAGTACAGTAGAGCAGATCAAAGAACCTAGAAGCTGGTTCTTTGAGAGAAATTAATAAAATTGACAGACCACTGGCAAGACTTATCTAAAAGACTAGAGAAAGGACCCAAATTAATAAAATTATGAATGAAAAAGAAGAGGTCACAACCAACACCAATGAAATTGGAAGGATTATTAGAAACTTTTATTCAACAGCTTTATGCCAATAAATTAAGCAATTCTGGAAGAGATGGAGGCCTTCCTGGAAACCTATAAACTACCAAGACTGAAATAGGAAGAAATTGATTTTTAAAAACAGGCCAATTAATTATGAAGAGATTGAGTCGGTGATAAACAACCTTCCAAAAAACAAAACTCCAGGCCCGGACGGTTTTCCTGGGGATCTCACCCAAAATTCAAAGAAGAAATAAATTATATTCTCCTAAAAAGCTATTTCAAAAATGCCAAAGAAACAGAAGGAAAGTACCAAACTCATTCTATGAGGCCAATAATATACCTTGATCCCCCAAACCAGGCAAAGACCCCATCAAAAAGGAGAATTACAGACCGATTTCCCTAATGAATATGGACGCCAAAATCCTCAACAAGATCCTGGTTAATAGAATCCAACAGTACATTAAAAGGATTATCCATCATGACCAAGTGGGATTCATTCTTGGGATGCAAGGGTGGTTCAACATTCGCAAATCTATCAGTGTCTTAGATTTTATCCAGAAACAAAAATTCAGAGATCATATGATTCTCTCAATAGATGCAATAAAAGCATTTGACAAAACACAGCATCCTTTCCTTATTAAAACCCTTCAGTGTGTAGGGATAGAGGTTACATTCCTCAATCTCATAAAAACCATCTATGAAAAGCCTACAGCAAATATCATTCTCAATGGGGAAAAGCTGGAAGCCTTTCCCTTAAGATCAGGAACACGACAAGGATGCCCACTCTCGCCATTATTATTCAACATAGTACTAGAAGTCCTTGCAACAGCAATCAGACAACAAAAAGGGATAAAAGGTATCCAAATCGGCAAAGAAGAAGTCAAACTGTCTCTCTTCGCAGATGACATGATACTCTATATGGAAAACACAAAAGAATCCACTCTCAAACTATTAGAAGTTATAGAGCAATTCAGTAATGTGGCGGGATACAAAATCAATGCTCAGAAATCAGTTGCATTTCTATACACGAATAATGAGACCAAAGAAAGAGAAATTAGGGAATCCATCCCATTTACAATAGCACCAAAAACCATACGTTACCTTGGAATTAACTTAACCAGAGACGTAAAGGACCTATATTCTAGAAACTATAAATCACTCTTGAAAGACATTGAGGAAGACACAAAAAGATGGAAAAATATTCCATGCTCATGGATAAGAATAAACATAGTTAAAATGTCCATGCTACCCAGAGCAATCTACACTTTCACTGCTATCCCGATCAAAATACCGAGGACATTTTTCAAAGAACTGGAACAAATAGTCCTTAAATTTGTATGGAACCAGAAAAGGCCCCGAATCTCCAAGGAACTGTTGAAAAGGAAAAACAAAGCTGGGGGCATCACAATGCCGGATTTCGAGCTGTACTACAAAGCTGTGATCACAAAGACAGCATGGTACTGGCACAAAAACAGACACATAGACCAATGGAACAGAATAGAGAACCCAGAAATGGACCCTCGGCTCTTTGGGCAACTAATCTTTGATAAAGCAGAAAAAAACATCTGGTGGAAAAAAGACAGTCTCTTCAATAAATGGTGCTGGGAAAATTGGACAGCTACATGCAAAAGAATGAAACTTGACCACTCTCTCACACCATACACAAAGATAAACTCCAAATGGATGAAAGACCTCGATGTGAGACAGGAATCCATCAAAATTCTAGAGGAGAACATAGGCAGCAACCTCTACGACATCGGCCAAAGCAACCTTTTTCATGACACATCCCCAAAGGCAAGAGAAACAAAAGATAAAATGAATTTATGGGACTTCATCAAGATTAAAAGTTTCTGCACATCCAAGGAAACAGTCAGAAAAACTAAGAGGCAGCCCACGGAATGGGAGAAGATATTTGCAAATGACACTACAGATAAAGGACTGGTATCCAAGATCTACAAAGAACTTCTCAAACTCAATACACGAGAAACAAATAAACAAATCAAAAAATGGGCAGAAGATATGAACAGACACTTTTCCAATGAAGACATACAAATGGCTAACAGACA
Source organism: Ursus maritimus (assembly GCF_017311325.1). Lineage (NCBI taxonomy): Eukaryota > Metazoa > Chordata > Mammalia > Carnivora > Ursidae > Ursus > Ursus maritimus. Next base: position 14,531,799 of record NW_024425675.1, read on the forward strand.
CATGAAAAAATGTTCAAAATCATTAGCCATCAAGGAAATTCAAATCAAAACCACACTGAGATACCACCTTACGCCAGTTAGAATGGCAAAAATTGACAAGGCAAGAAACAACAATTGTTGGAGAGGATGTGGAGAAAGGGGATCCCTCCTACATTGTTGGTGGGAATGCAAGTTGGTACAGCCATTCTGGAAAACAGTGTGGAGATCCCTTAAAAAGTTAAAAATTGAGCTACCCTATGATCCAGCCATTGCACTACTGGGTATTTACCCCAAAGATACAGACGTAGTGAAGAGAAGGGCCATATGCACCCCAATGTTCATAGCAGCATTGTCCACAATAGCTAAATCGTGGAAGGAACCGAGATGCCCTTCAACAGATGACTGGATTAAGAAGTTGTGGTCCATATATACAATGGAATATTACTCAGCTATCAGAAAGAACGATTTCTCAACATTTGCTGCAACATGGACGACACTGGAGGAGATAATGCTAAGTGAAATAAGTCAAGCAGAGAAAGACAATTATCATATGGTTTCTCTCATCTATGGAACATAAGAACTAGGAAGATCGGTAGGGGAAGAAAGGGATAAAGAAAGGGGGGGTAATCAGAAGGGGGAATGAAGCATGAGAGACTATGGACTCTGGGAAACAAACTGAGGGCTTCAGAGGGGAGGGGGGTGGGGGAATGGGATAGACTGGTGATGGGTAGTAAGGAGGGCACATATTACATGGTGCACTGTGTGTTACACGGAACTAATGAATCATCGAACTTTACATCAGAAACCAGGAATGTACTGTATGGTGACTAACATAATATAACAAAAAAACATTAAAAAAAAAAAAGAAATATTGTTGATGTTCTATTAGGAATATTCCAGACCTGTAGGAACCCGAACAGGGCTGATTTTCACTTTCTCAAGTTCTATCTTTAGAGTGATATATTTATTTTAATTAATTATCAGTTTTGTTTGTTTGTTTGTTTTTACTGTTCTTAATGCATCTTTTGAGTAGTATTCTTAAAAACATTTATATTCCAAGTGTTCTTAAATACTTCTCTACATGTGTTACAGAATGAGTGTAACTGCCAGTCACTGTAAGTGGTAATATAAAGTTTTCTTTTAATGTAATTTCAACTAAAGAAAAATCTTAAAGGCATATTAACACGGTGGTCTCCGGTATGGCAAAAATTGTGAAGGTAGTGACCAAATGATTGAAGCTTGGCAAAAATTATGTGACAGGATTGCTACTGTTTTGAAATAAAAAGAAAAGCTGGATTTTTATCACATGAATTCATTTGCAAGTGTTGAGAACTTACATATATAAACCTTTCCACTTGTTTATATAGAGATTGTAGGAATAGAGAACAAGGCTAGAAAAATCACAAGTGATATCAGGAATTAATTCAGTCCAAAACATTAACTTTGTTTACATACCTTAAATATAACAGCCTGGCTTCTTTTTTTTCTTTTCTTTTCTTTTTTTACTTTGTGATGAGTTTGTGATTTTTGTCTTGGGTTAAAAAGACCTTGTCTTAAGCAAGAAACTTCATGTTAGGCCAAACTTTATTTAAAAATAAGTTGTGTTAAACTAGATAAATCACCAGTTTCCCTTCTGACTCAGTGATATAGTTCTTTTTAATTATAAATCCCCTGGAAGAATCAAAAGATCCCTTTTGTTCTTCATACTATAATGTGAAGCAATGTGTGTAATAGGAAGTAATTTCTCTCCTAAAATTCAGCTGGTGAAGTTGGTGGTAAGAGTGGACTTGAGAATGTTCCCTTTGTTAAGGACTAAAGTCTCTTGACAACAATCACCTGGGACAAGGTGCAAGGAGATTGGGAAGAGAGTTGTGGAAAGGGCAGCAGGCCAAAGACGTGAGTCATCTACCATGAACATTTGTCTAGGACTGGCCCTTCACCAAGAAAAGCATGTGTTGATCCAGACCCACTCGTTCCCTTCTGCACATTCCTTGTGGCCACTTACGTCCAAACACTGGCTAGACCTGAGAGTTCCCTTATTGACCTACCTTCCAGGTAGGAAGTTTTTGAAGGCCTGCCTAGAAATCCACCTGCCAGTTGGAACACTTTTCATGCACCATTTACAACTGCCTTTGGAAGGGGTCTTGGTAGCATGGCGCATTCATAAATTTAAATTTACCTGCCCTTATACAAGTCTTAAATTATGATGACAAACTATGAGTAGGCACCGATGGGGAGGAAACATTGAGGGAGGCAGAAATTGTATGCACTTGATTCTTCTAGTTTTTTTTTTTAATTTTTCTTATATCTTTTTTTAAAAATGTTTTTTTATTATATTATGTTAGTCACTATCATTAGTCAGGCCCTTGAATCTGGAGACTTAGATGCCATCAACCACAGGTACGTTCAGCCTTGGAATGAATCCTGTTTCTCTTCATCTCTCACATGGGCTTTTAAATTTTTAATTTCAAATGGGTATAGTTATTAATTTATTTTTTCATTTTTTTTATTAAGGCATAATTTGCATACCGCATAATCTCACCTTCTGACAAATGCATACAGTTGTATAATCAGCACAATCAAAGAACGATTTTATGAAACCTCAAATTCTCGTGAGCTCTTTTTGGTCAGCCCTTCTGCAGCCTCTGGCAACCAGTGATTTGTTTTCTGTCCCTCTAATTTTGTATTTTCCCGAATGTCGAGTAAATCTCTTTATATAGCTATTATATAGCTTTTTATATAGCTTTTATATATACTATATACTATAGATAGTATAGCCTTTTGAATTTGGCTTCTTTCACTTTACCTACTGTAATTTAGGCTTATGCATGCTTGTACAGGGTTCAAGAGTGATAAAAAGTTTCCTGCTGGGTAGCATTGCATTGTATGTATGTACGTACCACAGTTTGCTTACCCACTAGACAGGTGAAGGACATTTGGCTTTTGGTGATTATGAAAAAAAACTTCTAAAAATATTCTTGTTCGGGTTTTTGCATGAAAATACATATTCATTTTATTTATTCATTGTTCATGTTAAATACATTTACATCAATTAAAAGTAGCAGAGAATCTCTAACTTACTGAAGAATTTATAACAGCTTAGTTAGGAAAATGAGAAACAGATGAGCACCCACCTTAGGGAGTCGGGAGACAGGAGAATCTAATTAATTCAGCTTTTATTTCTTAGTTGACTACTGAGCCTGTAAGCATTTATTCTGGTAAAACATATATTTGGAAGTATACTCTTCAGTCAAAGCAAAGGAAGGCATTTGGCCAGGTGAAAGGAGGTCCCAGAGCAAAATATCTTGTGTAAAGAGGCAACCACATGGTTTGGCAAAATACGTCTTCTTCAATAAATCCTCATCACTGCCTGATGAGAGGATATGAAGTCAGCTTAAGCAACCCTGCCCACCTATCAATATCTTTCACTATGTAACTTAGATAAGCTAGGAGCTGGCTGGTTTTGAAGAGCTAGAAGTATGGACCCTAGGAAGACAGCTGTAAAATGGTTCCAGCCAGTTGGTACCAGGGTGAGTTTAATGATGTTACAATAAGTGTCATGACAGCTATGTTTCTATCCAGCTGGACCATCGTAACTCTACTGGTTTAGTACAGTCACGATGGCAATGCCCGGAGTGAGAAAACTCAGTGAGCCAGATCCCTTACGGGATAAAAGATCACAGACTCTTTAAGATTCTTCATTTTCTTTTCTTCATTTCTTTTCTCTTCATTTTCTTGGGTTTCTAGGAAGCTTTTCTCAGTTTCTTTTCATATGTCAATTCCTACATAGGAACTTGTGATTCATTGAAAGCAGAAGAAAACATTACTCACAGCATTTCTTTGAGACCAGAAGCAGAGGAAAGATGACTTCCGATTTTTGTAGATTAAGTTTCAGACTTTGGGGGTTTTTTTACATGAGCTACAAAGCATAGATTTGAGCAACTGTCCTGAGTTCGACCCTTTGCGGTGGTTGCATATATACTAGGTACCAACATGGTAGTTTTATTTCCTTTCTCAGTGAGTGTTTTTACACTTAAGAAAACGTGTTTGCTATTAATTGGAACCTTGCGTCTTTAAAGTTGCTTTATCAACCAGCCTATAATTTGCTTTCATAGCCTTACCCCCAGGCATTTGTTTGTTCTTTCAGTTTCCCTCTAAGGAAGCTGAAATGGATGCAGGTTGTCTTGCCATGCCAAGATCTCTTTGAACATCTGTCCAGTCTTCTGATCATCCATTTCCTCCTCCCACTCACAAAATCCCACAGAGACAAAACTTGCCCAGGTTTGCACATATGGTTGATGCTCACAGCTTGAAAGTGTCCAAGCTCTTTAAGATTGATTTTCATTTTAACGAAAGCTCATAGTTTTGCCCAGAGATGAAAGCGAGGTGTTAGAAATCCCCAGATTTCCAGGTTGTTAGATCACGTATGCATTTGCTCAACCACGGCTGCTCCATAGTTCGTAGAGGAGTATGCACCGATGAGCACGATTTCTAAAATACCCACCTTAAAATTTTAGAGGGTCCAAAATGTACTCTAGGTCTCAGGTTTCAAAAGTTCCTTTGAACTTTCAAAATTCCGTGTTGGTGGGATTGTATGGTTACCAAGTAGTTTCTAAAAACAATCAGAGAAGTAGCTCATGGAAATATCCAGTCAGGAAAAAAGTGAATGCATTTTGAACATGCAGCACCCCCAGTTGGAGGAAAATTTTAAGGCAGAATTCTCCAGCTAGGAGGCTGACCGATTTTGCACACTCTCTCTGGCCACTGGAATTGTGACTGGTCCTGTGGGCTCCACGTGGCTTGGTATGGCAACATTTGGGGGGAGATTTAGCTAGGAATTGTGAAAACATAAAGGATTTTGAGAACGATTGAACTCTACTTTTTTATATCCAAGGGCCTATCTAGCGTGCCTTATGGTGTGCAGAACGTTTCCAGTAAATTTATTTGAAATAGAATTAATTTACGGAATGAGAAGCGTTCACCACACAGTTCACTGAAGTACAATTATGCTGTGAACTAGACATAATATGTAATAATGTTCTGATAGGAACTTCTAAACTTTTAGTTCTTCCTCAATAGAAATTGATGGCACCCCCAGCCAAGGAGGGCTGGTGAATTCTCTTACTGCGTCTTTCATGACTCGTATTCTGTTGATTCTGTTTGAAGAGTCCTGCTCCAGACTCATCCTGTGTCATTCTGTATCAAAACTTATTAATGTGCATAGATAGATATAAAAATCACTATGTTTGAGATTTGGAAAAAAATGCAGAAGCTGCCTCCTGTACTTCCGCAAAAAAAAAAACAAAAACAAAAACAAAAACAAAAAAAACAAGAAAAACTAAGACCACAAAACTGAAGTTACCATAAATGCAGAATTTTATCATCGCTTTCCAAGCAGTTTGCTCTCCATCCAGCATTCTGCAGAAACACCTACTTCGGTCATTTATCACCCCAGAAATGATGTCGTCCCCGATGTGAATGTATTGCAGCTCTTCTGTTTATCTGTGCCTCTTGCTCAAAGGCATGGTGGACTTACTTCCTTAACAGTGATGGGAACCATGTTCTTAATTTTTCTTCTTTTCTTGGGAAGAATAACTTGAACCTTGAGACCAACATGAAAACCTTCTCTTTGCCGTAGGGAGTCTTTTTGTGCTGCTCCCCTATAACACTACCCCATCCTTCCTGGGGGAGGACACTTGTTACCTCCTTTCATTCCACACCTACGCCAAGTGAGCAACATTCCATTCCCAGAAATGACTAGTGCTTTCTCCTCCAAATGTATGAGAGAGAATCCCAGCAGAGGAGAATATGATGGCACGGGGAGGTGGTATTTGCAGCTGAATTTTTTCCCCATATGCCTATATTTTCATAATACCAACTACAGAAAGTAAAATGTGACACAAAACTTCTAGGCTGGTACGGAGAAGACATAGTAAGGGCTTTTTCTTCTTTCTTTTTTTAAGTTTACGAAACACTGAACATAATGATTAATTTATCAACACATCCTTTCTCTCTAGTCCTCATGGACTGACATTCTGATTGGTTGGTGTGGAGTTTTGATCCTAACGTAGTCCTTGGGGTTCTGCTTGTTTCTCTGGAGCCCTACTTCAAGTGCGTCTGAGCTTTCCTGTTCAATGTCTCCCCTTCTCCACTCACATCACACGTGCAGCTGGGAATATCCCAACATGCTTTGAGTGGCAGTCTCTCCTCCTTCCCCCTTACTCCCATGGGCCCTTACTGGGCACCACTCCCTGAGGCAGCTGTAAAAGCCCAGTCAGACATGGTGTCCAGCGTTAGCTCACAGGGGAGCTATGTCCAAAACCAGGGGGTCAGAAGGGAGAAACTCACACCCATTTTCAGTCAGAAGACCTTAAGCCAACAGTTCAACATTTAGCCTCATAAGTAGGGAATCTGTAAAACGTGGTGACAGAATTTATGACAGGAAATATGAGGGAAAAGTTGATGTCTTTGGTGCCAGGGTAAGGAGGTTCCTTCCATAGAAGAGAGGGCTATTAGATGTTCTTGTCATGCTTTCAGAGCGTTTTTGGGTTCTGGGGGGTTGCAAACAGAATCACAAGCTTAGTGTTTTGGCGAGAGCAAGGGACCAGATGGAATTCAAGAGTTTTAATGTCTTTTCATAGTTTTTTCAATAACTTATTTGATCTTGAGCAACTTCCTGTGAGATTCAATTTTCCCAGAATTGTAACTAGGGCACTTATTAGAAAGGCAGATTGCTTTCTCCAGTAGAGAAGTTGGAAATACATCATATGGGTTTTCGATAATTTTTAAATGGCTAGGGTTTTTGTTGTTGTTGCTGTTGTTTGTGGAGTACGTTGGGCCTATTGTGTTGGGTCTATTGGTCTTCATGGCATTGTGCCATCTTTTCTCTCAGAGCTGGCCCTACCTCTCCACGTACACCTCTCCTCTTCGGCGCCAGTCCTTTCTATGGTGACTTGTACCGAGTTTTAAGGACTCTTGAAGCATATCAATCATATATTCATACCTTTCCTTCCCTTGATAGGGTGAGAGTGTTAGCAAATAGGCCCTCATTCATGAAATTGATTTTTAAATAATAATGGTGTGAACTCACTAAAGTGTCCAAGATAATCAGAGCTCTCATGAGTACTCCCAGTTCGATTTGAGTTTATCGTGACTGACACAGTGCTCATATATAAGTCTCTCCATAATGTCAGCTACAGTGAAGAAGACGCTTGTATCCCTTTTTCTTGGGCCACTTTTCCCTGGGAACAAAATCAGGGTGACAAGAGGAACAACAAAAGAGTGTGTTTCTCTGACTCCTCCTCCATCCTCCCTGCCCATGGCATCTCCTTACATTCCTACAGAGGAGTTAATTCCTGGAAAATGTCTTCTACATGCTCTGAATACGATGCTTCTTGCCCTGTGGCAGGATGATCTGCCCCCTCATTGCAGGGTTTGCTTGTCATTCCCGGTGCAGATGTGGAAGCTCCAGAAGCAGCTTCCTGTGCCTTCAGTGATGCTTGCCATGGGTATAGTCGGGAGCGCGGTCTTCTCTGGGGGGTGAGAACGTTCATTCTTGACTCTCAACGCTACAGACCCTTGACTTTGATTCCTGCTCTGTATACTTTTGCCCACGAGTCCATGGGGCAGGGGCTCAAAGGCTGTCTGTACCACAGAACTTCTACTGCAATCAGAATGCTCCTTCCTTTCCAAACTCTCACCGAATGTGAGTCCTCTTTCTCCTCACTAACTTCAGGAAATAGCTTGGTTCATCATGTGAACTATCTTCTAAAGCTTCTGCCCCACCAATTCTCTGCTCATTCCTGAACCCCAAGGTGGATATCACTTAGAGTAATTTGGAAATTCTACTACAGAAGCTTCACCCCAATGATTGCTTAGTTTCACCTTTCTTTCTTTCTTCCTTCCTTTCTTTCTTTCTTTCTTTCTTTCTTTCTTTCTTTCTTTCTTTCTTTCTTTCAAGATTTTATTTATTTATTTGACAGAGATAGAGACAGCCAGCGAGAGAGGGAACCCAAGCAGGGGGAGTGGGAGAGGAAGAAGCAGGCTCATAGCGGAGGAGCCTGATGTGGGGCTCGATCCCATAACGCCGGGATCACGCCCTGAGCCGAAGGCAGACGCTTAACCACTGTGCCACCCAGGTGCCCCTCACCCCTCTTTCTAATAGAGAAATCTTTTCTGTTTGTGTCAGAGCTCTGCTTGGGTGGGCTCCCACCTGAACTCTGCCTGCATGGGAATGCAGCGGAGAACGTGGGCCCATGGGAACATGTACAGTGATTTCTGCCCAGGCAGAACCTGGGAACCACCTCGGAGTTTTTAACATGTATCCAGGATGGAGAAGCCCTGGGTGAGGCAGAAAGGTTCTTCTGAGTTGGGTAAGAAAAAAAGTATAGTTTTGAAAGAAAGGAATCTTCTAGTGAATATAGCAGTTCATAAGGAAGGTTGAGTGCTGTGGGGGACTTGCAAGGTCCTTGAATTGGTTTCCCAGGACTTAAATACCCCATGTTTCCTCTGAAGACTTGATGCAAGGGTCTGTCTCCAGGCTTCCCTCCTCACTTCTGGTAGTTTCTTGGCTTGTGGCAGCATAATTTCAGTCTTCACATGCAACCTCCCTATGTGCGGGTCTTTTGTAATGGCCCCAGTTATATTGGAAGAGGGGCTCATCATCCTCCATGATGGCGCCATCTTAACTGATTACATCCACAATGACCCTGTTTTCAAATAAGGTCACATCTGAGATACTGGAGTTTAGGACTTCGACATATGAATTTTGGGAGCAGACTATTCAATCCCTAGTAGTCCTTTTCCTGCTCTGTGCCTGGATGTGGAGCCAGTTTAAAACAGAAGTCAGACCAAGATACAGCCCCTGCCATTGCTGGGACCTAAGTACCATTTTCTCTGTTTGCTTTATGTAGACATGACCTGGATGCACTATCTAAACATTCTGAATTTCTGACGTTATTCTCCCAGACAGACCCAGCTCCTGAACAAAAGATAGGTCTTTAAGATATATTTGTTGTGCAACTTGGGGACTGGCTAAAGGTATCCAGCCTCACAGGGGTAGCTAAAAATGGGAGAAGAGCAATACAAAAACAGTTAAAAAACAGAGTGTTAGTTGTGTTATGTACTCTTTGTGAGCCAGATGGCATTAGGGCAGACCCTTCTAGCTCAGAACTGCAAAATCTGAGAAGGATTTTTGTGCTTGGATCACCGTCTATTTTGGCCACAATTATGATTTAGAATACGGGATGTTAATGGAGCTCCATGTTCTACTGCTTGAAAGGAAGAAATCTGCTGTGCACAATTATTTCTTTCAGGTCACTTCTAGCTTAATGATCAGACTTGAAAATGAACAAGCCCTGCTGGTATTGACTGTGTTACGGCAGGATCTCGGGAGACGAAGGAATCTAAGGACTGAATTTTTCCACTTGCCACAATCGACAAGGGGGAGAAGCTCATTTCTAGAGGTGGTTTTGAGAGAATGCTTTTACAATTCTGCTCGATTTCTACACATGAATGAGTCTGTGTATTCAAAAATGGGGCTTTCTTACAATCACTTTGTACCATGTCCTCTCGCTCAGAGAGGAAGACCTTTCCTTAGGGGCTGCCCTAGGTGTGGAGGAGAGAGCTGGCCAGGACTCGGGTGCTGTGCTGTGGTGGCTGGCCTCAGAGACAGGTGCATCATGGGATATAGCGACTAAACTTCCTCTTATAGGAGGTGTGCGTGGGGACTTTCCTGGACATTACATTGGTTCATATGATTAAATCCCTCTTGTGTTAGGTGAACCACCAACGGGTGGAAGTTGTAACTTTGTCTCTCTAGCAGATTCCTTATGAAAGATAATGGTTTCTGGTTTGACGACACATGCGTGGCATGCCATTATCTCCTGCTTTTCTTTCTTATACAATTAAAAGTGTCATTTGAGAATTGTGTTTTACTTATTTGTACTTCTTATTTATAACACTGCCTAAAATCAGATTGCTTATTTGTTTGGGGTTTATTGCTATTAAACCTTCTTTTACCTTGAGGCAGGAAGATGGCACCATGAATTGTACTCTATAAAAAAATTCATTTAACAGACTGTGGAATATACATGTGGAAGGTAAGGAGAGAGGTGAGCAGACATTCTTGTGTTCACCTTTCCTTCCCTCCTAAACTCCAGACCAGAAATAGGTCTTGTCTTCTCTACTTCGAAATGGCTCTCCATTTCCGAAACCCTCCCATTTCCCTCTAAGTACTCGTCCCAGTCTAAGCTACCATCAGTACACACCAGGGCTACTGAGGCTAGAGCTACCAACATCTCCTATGCTTCCATTTTGTGTTCTTCAAACCTCGTCTCCACCTGGAAACCAGGGTGATCTTCGAAAGCATAATAAATCTGTCATGGTGCTACTCACCCTTTGACTGAACTCCACACCAAACCTGTGAAGTCCCACACCTGCTCGTCTGTTCCCACGGTCTCATCCTCTCACCAACACACTCCAGGTAAACTGCTCTCCTTTTGGAGTCTTCAAACAGGCTGAGGACCCCTCTGTTTCAAGGCTTTCCAGTACACTGTTCCTTCTGCCTAGAGCACAACGCTCTCACCACTCTCTGCCAGCATGCTCACACACATGCATACACACACACACACACACACACACACACACACACACACAGACTCCCCCCACCCCCACCCAGACAGGCACAGCACCAGCTGGCTCCTGGGCATCCTGCAGGTCTTGGCCTCAACGTCTCCCTTTCAAAGAAACCCCAAGTCCCCCGTGTCTGAGTGTTTTCCCTCTTGTCATTCTTTACCACTTCGTCTTGTTCCTGTATCACACAACACCCTGACGGTTTTGCTGTGAGTCGGCCTTATTCACTTACGTCTTCTTGCCCATTTTCTCCATGAGGCAAGCATTGCATCAGTGTTTTTCATCAGTGTGTACTGTGTTCTCAGCACAGGCCTGACAAATAATAAGCACTAAATATTTGTTGAATGGGTAGATGAACAAGGATTGAAGAGGGCAGGGAGAGGGAAAGGAGAAAATTGAGAATCAATGGCTTTGCCCCCTCATGATTTTAAAGCTGGAAGAAGTTCTCAAATTTCAAAAGAATTGTAGAGAACGCAGTAGGTAAATAGTTATTATATTAAACTATCTACTTGGGTCATTGCATGTAATTTGTCTAGAAATTTTATACTAAGCCCAGTGTGGTTTTTTTTTTTTTAAGATTTATTTATCTGAGAGAGAGAGAGAGAGCACACAAGTGGGGAGAGGGAGAGAGACTCTGAAGCAGACCTCCTGCTGAGCATGGAGCCTGACACCAGGCTCCATCCCACGACCCTGAGATCATGACCTAAGCTGGAACCGAGAGTTGGACGCTCAACCGACTGAACCACTCACGTGCTCCAAGCACTGTGTGTTTTGAGTAGAACTTTTACAGATGGAATTATGACACAATAAGCACACTTTCCTCTAATTGTGAAAGAAAAGAAAGGAACTTAGAAAATGAATATTCTAGGTAAATCTCCAGTATTTTTTGTATCTCTAATAAGATATCAAGTCTGTATTATTATTCTTGGTGGCTTTCAAGACAGTCTGTGCTTTCCTGTGCTACTAAATAAATCTTATTTCTCATGGTGGTCCAATTGTGCACCCTTAACTACATTTATTTGTGAATTTCGAGTGCCTATTCTGTTCTAATACTATCCAGACTTTGGAAAAATTTCCACATTTTTTCCTTTGTTTATGTTCCTCTATCAGTTCCAATTATTTTTTTCTATTCACCTTTCAAAATCTAGCTCTGTCCCACTTTCTTCAGAAAGCCACTTCTGTTTTAACTCAAGGGTGATTCCTCCATATTTGAAACTTCTGTTGCATTTACGGATTTATAGCTGCCATTTATGGATTAAAATTTATTTACATGTGGTATTTTCCCCTTCACAGACAACAGCATTTGGGGGCTGGGGTATATCCACTACCTCTCATGTATACATCATTCTGCCCAGGTAGGCACATAGTAGGTGCTCATTAATTATCAGGGGATTTATTAATTGACATAGTTGCTACTGTGAGCATATGGAGAACACACACACATAGGCTTATTTGCTGTGGTTGTAAATGAATGGAAACCAAGATATTATCCAAAAATGTATGAGCCAACAGGAGTTGGTCAATAATGAAAGCTGAGACAAAAGAGACCTCCCCCCATAGTAGGTGCTCATTAGTTATCAGGGGATTTATTAATTGACATAGTTGCTACTGTGAGCATATGGAGAACACACACACATAGGCTTATTTGCTGTGGTTGTAAATGAATGGAAACCAAGATATTATCCAAAATGTATGAGCCAACAGGAGTTGGTCAATAATGAAAGCTGAGACAAAAGAGACCTCCCCCCAGGTCAATGCTGTGATGTCCAAATACCCCCCAGGGAAGAGGAGACTTCAGTTGTAATAAATTGACATTATGGCTTCACTGGCAGAGCTATTCCTGTAGCTGGTGAGAAGGTCTTGAAACACCTTTCACCGGGAGATGCCTTTTAAGATCATCTCACTCCTGTGTTCTGCTTCCATGCTCGCTATGAAACCCTCTAATAACTTGGCTTCCCATATGCTCACTTCTCATTATATAATAATAAATAGGCATTTGGTCTCTGTGAACTTGATTAAGGCAAGTTTGCCGCTAAGGGGTGACAGAGCTAATTCCAACGTATTCGGTAAAATCAGGTTTCTTAACCTTCAAGCCGGATACCAGACCCTAGGGTGTGTGAATTCATCAAGGTAAGTGTAACCTTGCGGGAAATTTCTGAGCAGCCAGCCATAACATTTGAAACATGAAAAAATGTCTCTGTATAGTAATTTTAACCTGAATCTTGTAATATTTTATTTGAATAGAGGAAGGAGCATTCATTCCTTTGCACAGCCTGGCAGCAGTGAAGAAATCCTAATCGAGACCCCTTTATAGGGAAGAGAGGGCAGAATGTGTGTGTGTGTGTGTGTGTGTGTGTGTGTGTGTGTGCAAATTCTCCTACTTGTGCTACTGTCTCCTGCTCTTTTTCTTTTAGGTCAGCTTCCCTGAGCTGCAAAATTTCCCTAAAGAGGAAAGTGGGAAGAATAAACAGTTCCTCAATCCATGACGCATTTAGGCTTCTGCAGAATTCCCAAGTCAACTTACATTCATACAAGAATCTGTCACTTATTCTTGAAATTCAGAGATAATTTTTAAAATTACTTAGACTAATTTTCCTGGGACAAAGTTATTAGCACACATATTAGGAGCATAAGGTGGCTCTGATAGATGAATTGCAGTCAACATTAGCAAAAAAGATTCTGCAGCTGTCATTTCTTGAATGGTTCTTTGACCCTACTTCTATTGCTGCCACCCAACTGAATCCAGTGCAGTGAGTAGCCTCAGCAAATTCAAACAGCAGGAGCTCCAAAAAGTGCATATTTGAGAACTATTATGCTATATTGGACAAAAATTAAAGTGAGATTGATAGTAATTTGCTTCTTTAGTTTTGTAAGGAATTTTTGAAAGAAGCATACATTTTACCATCACATATGCTGTTTAACTTTCTTCTCAATTTAGAAAGGAAATTTTACAATAGCAGTAATACTCCTTTTCCTTACTGAGTTAAAAAAGCTAGAATTCAAAACCCCACATTCAACCAAAGCAGAATGATTGTCTCATTAAATAATTCGTGAGAAACTTCTGTTTCCAGGAAAAAAGGTACTTCAGATGCCAGTCTGTTTGAAGAAAGATCAGTGATTCTGAAACATTTAACCTATCAATAGGTGTCTCTGTGAGTTGGTAATGTGGTTGAGAAATAATTGTCATGTCCTATTGCATAGTATTATTCCAATAATCTCTGAGAATGAGATATTAACTTTTTAAAAGATTTCATTTATTTATTTATTTGAGAGAGAGAGAGCACGAGCAGGGGGAGGGGCAGAGGGACAAGCAGACTGCCTGCGAAGTGTGGAGCCTCATGCTGGGCTTGATCCCAGGACCCTGAGGTCATGACCTAAGCTGAAATCAAGAGTTGGCCACTTGGGCCCTGGGATACTAATTTTTTTAGATCAAAATTAATTTAATTTAAACATACTTGAATTTTAAGAAGATATATAGGGTATGAAGAAAGAAAGGTGTGGGTGAGTCCTGCCTCCCAGAGGAGTACAAATTATATCATGCATGGCTAGGCAGCCCATGCTTTTATTTGCAGTGTTGGCCATCTTCTACTAAGTCTATGTGTTATTTCATGTAAGCATAAGAATAAATATACACATAAATAACCATTCCTTAGATAAGCAAAGAACATACATTAAGGTGCTTAAAATATCTTTGAGTAGCATCTGTGATGAGGCAGAGAGAGCCAAGTGAAGAGCAAGAGCTTTTGATGAGTGTGGAGTTTCGTGGATGAGGGGCATGTATCTTTGGCAAGGCGTGGGATGGCTTTCCAGAGGTCAGAGATTTGGATTTCTCCAATAGATAGTCTTCAAGTTGTTGAAAATACAGGTAAGCAAACCAACTTATTCTGACAGGAAAGTATGAACATAAAAAATATTTTTAGGGAGATACTATTAAATCTTGAGAGAGAAACAGCAAATTCGTTATTTCTTCTCTGATGAGATCGGGCGTGTTTAGGTCGGTATGGCCATAGACTGTTATTTCTTCTGGAAAGGAAGGTTAAAATGGCCTAATTCTGAGTCTCCACTGGGTGAGTACAGGCACAGGACATGTTGGGTGTGGCCCTTGCTCTGGAAAGGGAGTGAGAGGAGGAAGATGACATGAAGTGAGGCAAATTGAGGGAGGTCACATGGGCCAGCCTAGGGACTGTTGTAAATGGGGGGAGTGAGTGGTTAAAATAGTCATGTCCGGATTTGATCTGTACCAATGCTGTTCTCTAAAATATCGGATCCTGGAGTGGGATATGACAGCGGGTGCTCCACGGGCTTGGGAAGAGTCAGCTGTGTGTGTGTATGTATCAGTGTGGGAGGGATCCATACAATCATGGGGATTTCTGCCTATAGCACAAGGAGTACATGTGAGAGGATTCAATGGCTCAGCAGGAACCCAGGGTCAATGTCAAGCTGACTGGAGTTTGGCATAGGCAGCCCTAAGAATTTCAGCAGAACCCTTGTCAGATGGAGTTGGACAAAGAGCAATGGTGGCCAATGTGCAATGGGAAGGCAGATGACCTGTGCTCATCCTGGCCTCCTGGGATGCTGCATTCAGTAGCAATGAGAGTAGTTTCAGATGACACCAGCTCGTAGATCAAAGGCTCCTGATGTCCAGCCCACTTTGGTCAAGATTGATTTACAAATTTGATGACTGGATGGGGGGATGGGTTAAACTAGCCCAGAGGCCAGAGTGGGCAAGAATAAATATTGAATATAACAGATTCTTTCTACAATGATCAAGAAACGAAATACCAAAGCCAATCATCTGACACCTAAGAAAGTACATATGTTAAAACAAGTCAAGACATGGTTGTTTTATTTTGTGTTTTTGAGCTTGAAGACTGCTCTGCAGAATTTGTCTTCACGAGGGCAGACGGGGCACTGAGTTCTGAAGTGTTCAAAAAGGTGTATGCAAAACAAAGAGAACGACCTAAGTCCCTATATTTGATACTTTCCTTGTGAGAGAGCTCAACAGACGGTGTGCTTCCTATGAAATGTTTTCCTCCAAACAGAAATACCCAGCTTCATAACACCCCAATCACTTGACTTGGCTTTGAACAAAATTGTGGATATGCAATCTAGATGTTATCTGCCATCATCCTAGCCTTTGAAACTTAAATAAAATAGATTCGTGTCCACTCTCCAGGTCCTTAGACATCCAGTGTCCTTGAAATCTTTTTGAATCTTTTCAAGTCTTTTGTTTTGTTTTTTTGTTTGTTTGGTTTTTTGAAGAGGAGGAAGAAGGAAGTTATTTTATACGGTGTCTACTGGGTCTGAGCTTTATTTCCCTAAACTATTTCAGCCTCTGAATGATCATGCCATATTTTGCGTGCTCTTTTTGCTCGGTCTTATGCACATACCACTCTCATTCCATCTCTCCAAACTACAACGAATACAAAATTATAATAGGCAGCATAATTTTAATGACTTTTTATAGCAATGATGGTGGTTTCCCTTATTTTATGCTGCTGTCGTCTAGACACATTAGGATAGATTATTAGCCCTCATTTTAGACGTCTCTGTGCATTTTGTCAACAAGAATTTCTCCCTGGCCAGTGTCTCCAGCTTCCAACATTCCACATGCCCCTCAGTCCCGTCTCTTTCCTCTCATTTCCCCCCACTCCTCCCTTTTATCTCCTTATTCCTGTTAATTTTTTTATTCAGAGATTAGCTTTCTCTGTATTTTACTGATTCCTTCTAAAACAGTGCTTTTCAAGTTGCAGGTTGTGACCAGTTAGTAGGCTGATAAATCCATTCCTTAAGTTGAAACAAGCATTTTAAGAAAACAAAATAGAATCAAAGAGAACATATCTAAGTGCCTTGCCCAGGGTAAAGCGAAATTTTGCTGTAGATTCCATCAGTCTGTGAAACACATTTGATTCCACAGCGGTAGGCCACGCAGTACCATCTTCTGTCCACCCACAACTGTTCTAGCAAAGTATCTTCCTCAGCAAATGGCACTTTTCCTGCTATATATGTTCTCAAAAATCAAATCCACTACTCATGGAAAGTTGTGCTCTGCCACTGCTGCTGTTGAAAAGAATGTGGCACCAAAGTCTTTAAAAGCTTTCCAGGGGCACGTTTCAAATATTTTTGCAAGGCAGAAGGAAAGCCTCCTGTGATCGCACCTTTCTTGGCAATAGTCTTTATTTAGATGTATGCTAAGCTTTGTTTAGGAAAAAATCCAGACCAATCATCAATATTCATACTACTTCTTTGTTGCTAAGCACTTTTCAGAGGGAGCGAAGCATATGGTCAAGGAGACCAAGGGGGTGACCTAACTTTTCCCACTTAGGGGTTTCTCACCTAGGTACTGGTGTCAGTACTGACCAACCAGTATCTGCCACAACAGGGTGCTGAGAAAAGGTGTGTGTGTGTGTGTGTGTGTGTTTGCATTGGGATGGCAAATTGGTTGATGGGTAATTAGGACAAAGGATACCAGTTCTATAAGTAACAAAAGCTGAGATAAGTGATTTTTTTTTTTTTTTACAATTTGTTTTCTCTTTTTTGATCAAAGACCAAGAATTTTCATGTAAAATAATACCATCTTGGGAATGGTAGCTCTGTCTGCCATTAATTTTTAGAAGATCAATATCCTTAGAATTCACTAAATTTATTTCTCAATAAAACTAAAACTTCAAACAAATTCACAAAAGTAATTATGAGAAGAATTCATAAAGTATACCTAGGTGTCACAGAAAGAAGTCTTTATCTATGACAATGATAGAAGCATTCTGTTTTTCCTGGCTGAGTGGAACTCCGTGATTGACTGGCCCTGGACACTCCAGAGCAAGGAAGCAGACTCTCAGAACTCAAGGTGCTTTAAAATTTCTTTATGTTCCAATCTAGTGTTCTGATACACTGGGAAAACCAGTTTTTCGTGGCTCTATTTATCTTGGGGGCGGGAGTACTTTGTGGTAGAAGAGGTAAATTACTACAGATGGCATCCTCTTGGAAGATTATTTCTCAACCATAAAGCATTCAGAACTATTTGTAAAGCTTATCGATAGACTGATACCAGTACTGCATTTATATTAAAATCCATAATGCTAATGTAGCGAAGAAAGGGGAACTTTGACCAAGATGGGTCATAAAGCTTTAGAGCCCAGCCCATTCATTGTACATCTGTGGTTATTTTCAGTTCACTGACCAAAAATCTTTATGAAAGTTTGATTACAAACAGTTACTGCCTATAACCAACTCCATTTATAGTAAATGCTATTTTAATACATAACAATAGATGTGTCAACTTTAGACAGATGATACGGAATTTCCAGAGTCAGCAGCAGCAATGAAGCTATTTTTCAATTACTAGAATGCAAAGCAGCATTTATACCTTTTTATTTTTCTTGAAAGGGTGCAATATGCCATTTTGCTCTTTGAGGAAATGGCTGTTGATACTGGAACACACTTGGTCATTTTATGAGGCTACAAGGAGTAAATTGTACATCATCTGCCTTACGTTGAATTTTAATGCATCATTAAGAAATATTGGTTCTCACTTCTGGTTAAAATGTAGGAGATGTTAATCAGCTGGAATTCTCATACATTGCTAGGGGATTCTAAAATGGTACAACCACTTTGGAAAGAGTTTGTTTCTTAAAAAGTTAAATAAACATCTACCCCATGACCTACCAATTCTCCTCCTAGGTAACTTCCCAAGAGAAATGAAAATATATGTAGAAAAAGATTTTTACAAGAATATTTATGTCTGCCTTATTCTTTTTTTTCTTTAAATTTTTTTTTTTTTTTAAGTCAAGGGAATTTGGTGCTGACTGGCTGTATGTTGGCCTGGGCTCTTAAATCTATCCTTTCTGGCAGCACAAGATTTAGGATGCTGGACCTCAGATGGGGGCCAAATGGGTCCCTGGGGGAAGAGGGGAGTTTCAGCGCTTGGGTGCCAGAGAAGATCTAATATGCTTAGCGTTGGGTTAGTCAAATTATTATGGTGCAGCTGTGGCTGTCTTGGACATGACACACCAGAAGGTGATATAAAATATTTAGTGGGCTCTTTCTTATCTTGCTGAATGTTCCTTTGCCCCTGTCCACATATTTATCTCATCACCTGTTGCTAGGAGGTGTGATGGTAGATCAGACTTCTAAGAGAATATGCAGCTATGCTCTAAGCCTGGTAGTGAGCATAAAATTTTTATTGAAATATGTGGATAGTTTGAAACTGTTTTACAAACAGGGGGCAAGAGCTTTTGGCTTTCTGAGCATTGGCCAGTATTCACATAATTGCATTCTTGCATGAAAGGGAGAAAAAAGGTCAGGCAAATCCTATCGTAGGAAGAATGATGCAAGCAAAGGTGAAATCTGGGTAAATCTATTTTATTCTTAATAACCCCAAACTAGAAACAACCTAAATATTCACTAACAGATAAATTCTACTCAACAATAAAAAGGAATAAACTATTGATACACATAATAACATGCATGGATCTCAAAAAAGCTAGGGTGAGTTGAAAAAAGTCAGATACGAAAGAGTACATACTAAGATATTTGTTTATATGAAGCTCTAGAACAGTCATACATCAGCTATGGTGATGGAAAATCACGTCCTTCATCACCTGAGTTAGGGTATTGGCTGGAAAGGGGCATGAAGAAACTTTGGAGAGATGGAAATGTTCTGTATGCTGAAGGGGGGTTATTTATGTAGGGATATACATTAGTCAAAATACATCAAAGTTTTTACATATTTAAAATCTGTTTATTGGATTATATATGAGTGACACCTTAATAAAGTTGATAAAAAAAGAAGCACTGCATCCACAATATTTGAGACACATGCAATCATTTATTTGTTGAATATCTACTATGTTCCAGAAAAGCTAATGATATATTAATGAACAAAACTAACTAGAGGGGAGATGAATCATGAGAGACTATGGACTTCATCAAACTTACGTTCTAGAGGATGATGACAGACAATACAAGAATAAACAATATGGTGTAAGAGAATGGTCGAGTTTCATTCTTCTGTGTATAGCTGTCCAATTTCCCCAGCACCATTTATCAAAGAGACTGTCTCTTTTCCATTGGATATTTTTTCCTGATTTGTCAAAAATTAGTTGACCATAGCGTTGACTTTATTTCTGGAGACTTTATTCTGTTCCATTGATCTATGTGTCTGTTTTTGTGCCAATACCATGGTGTCTTGGTGATCACAGCTTTGTAGTATAGCATGAAATCAGGCGACATGATGCCCCCAGCTTTGTTTTTCTTTCTTTTTTTTTTTTAAGATTTTATTTATTTATTTGACAAAGAGAGAGACAGCCAGCAAGAGAGGGAACACAAGCAGGGGGAGTGGGAGAGAAAGAAGCAGGCTCCCAGCAGAGGAGCCTGATGTGGGGCTCGATCCCAGAATGCTGGGATCACACCCTGAGCTGAAGGCAGACGCTTAACGACTGAGCCATCCAGGCGCCCCAGCTTTGTTTTTCTTTTTCAGCATTTCCTTGGTGATTCAGGGTCTTTTCTGGTTCCATACAAATTTTAGGATTGTTTGTTCCAGCTCTTTGAAAAATGCCAATGGTATTTTGATAGGGATGACGTTGAAAGTGTAGATTGATCTGGGCAGCATAGACATGTTAACAATGTTTATTCTTCCAAGCCATCAGCATGGATGAAAGACCTCAATGTGAGACAGGAATCCATCAGAATCCTAGAAGAACATAGGCAGTAACCTCTTCAACATTGGCCACAACAAATTCTTTCATAACGTTTCTCCAAAGACAAAGGAAACAAAAGCAAAAACGAACTTTTGGGACTTTATCAAGATAAAAAGCTTCTGCACAACAAAAGAAACAGTCAACAAAACTAAAAGGCAATCTACGGAATGGGAGAAGATATTTACAAATGACATATCAGACAAAGGGCTGGTATCCAAGACCTATAAAGAACTTTT
This sequence comes from Ursus maritimus, assembly GCF_017311325.1. NCBI lineage: Eukaryota > Metazoa > Chordata > Mammalia > Carnivora > Ursidae > Ursus > Ursus maritimus. Next base: position 14,552,344 of record NW_024425675.1, read on the forward strand.
CAAACTCAACAACAAAAAACAAATAATCAAGTCAAAAAATGGGCAGAAGACATGAACAGACACTTCTCCAAAGAAGACATACAAATGGCTAACAGACACATGAAAGAATATTCAACATCATTAGCCATCAGGGAAATTCAAATCAAAACTGCACTGAGATACCACGTTACACCAGTTATAATGGCAAAAATTAACAAAGCAGGAAACAACAAATGTTGGAGAAGATGTGGAGAAAGGGGAACCCTCTTACACTGTTGGTGGGAATGCAAGTTGGTACAACCACTTTGGAAAACAGTATGGAGGTTCCTCAAAAAGTTAAAAATAGAGATACCCTATGACCCAGGAATTGCATTATTGGGTATTTACCCCAAAGATACAGACATAGTGAAAAGAAGGGGCACATGCACCCCAATGTTCATAGCAGCAATGTCCAAATAGCCAAACTGTGGAAGGAGCCAAGATGCCCTTCAACAAATGAATGGATAAAGAAGGTGTGGTTCATATATACAATGGAATATTACTCAGCCATCAGAAAAGATGAATACCCACCATTTGAATTGACATGAATGGAACTGGAGGGGATTATGCTAAGTGAAATAAGCCAAGCAGAGAAAGACAATTATCATATGATTTCACTCATATGTGGAACATAAGGAATAACACAGAGGACATTAGGGGTAGGAAGGGAAAACTGAAAGGGAGAAATCAGAGGGGGAGATGAATCATGAGAGACTATGGACTTCAGGAAACAATCTGAGGGTTTCAGAGGGGACAGAGTTGGAGGGATGGGGTAGCCCAGTGATGGGTATTAAGGAAGGCACGTGATGTAATGAACATTGGGTGTTATACGCAAATAATGAATCATGAACACTACATGAGCCTCTAATGATGTACTGTATAGTGACTAACATAACATAATAATAAAAAAAGAATAAACAATAAATGTATAAGTTGCCAGGACATACTGTTTAACCCCGGAGGTTGGCTGTGACAATTCTCATTCAATATGCTTCTGCAGATGGATGGTTTTCTACATCTGCACCTGACAGTGTTCTCTGACCCCAAATGCCAGAAAGTTAAAGACTGAGGAGCAATGGTCAATATGGACAGGAGTAGGTCATATGGGTATGTGTGTGTGTGTGTGTGTGTGTGTGTGTATCTCAGTTTCCTTACCCCCTCTCACATGTACTCCATGTAATTTCCCATGGGCAGTGAGCCCCAGTTGCTCAGAAAGGTAACATATCCATTTACATATTCTTTAGTGGTCCTTCTTTCTTCTCTCTCTCATTCCGTCATTCCCTTACCATGTCTCTGAGATCAATTCTGAAATAAGCTATTTGCATCCAAATACCTTTCTCAAGTTTTGCTTTTAAGAGGTTTGCTAAAAACCTGTTTAAGGCTGTTTAAAGTTTTCTAAAACCCTGTGTAGGAGGAGTAGAGAATGCTGAAGATGGCAGAGTGGAGGAAGGGTTATTTGACATAAGATGGTGATAAAAGCCCTTCCTGAGAAAATGACACTTGAGTGGGGGGAAGGTCTAGGGCGGACACACATTTGGAGGCTGTCAGGCTTTGGATGATGTTTGAAGCCATGGGACTAGAAAGAATTACCCAGAGAGTGAGTGTGGGCTTATGGGCTGAGTTTTGAGCACTCCAGTGTTTACCAGTTGGAAAGTTAAAGAGGACATAGAAGAGGTTAATAGAAACATCCAGTGAGAGAGGAGGAAAACGAAGAGAGAATGATGTTTCAGAAGCTGGGCAAAGACAGTATTGCAAGAATGGGAGAGTGATACACTAGATAAAATGTTAATTATTTAAAGACAGAAAAGGGGGCGCCTGGGTGGCACAGTCATTAAGCGTCTGCCTTCGGCTCAGGGCGTGATCCCGGCATTATGGGATCGAGCCCCACATCAGGCTCCTCCGCTGGGAGCCTGCTTCTCCCTCTCCCACTCCCCCTGCTTGTGTTCCCTCTCTAGCTGGCTGTCTCTCTCTCTCAAATGAATAAATAAAAATCTTAAAAAAAAAAAAAAAGAAAAAAAAGAAGGACAGAAAAGGACAGGGATTGACCATTGTATTTCACAATATGGAAGTCATCATTGGTGACCTTGACAGAGTTGTTTCACTGGACAGGTGGAGATAAAAGTCTCATTATATGGTGTAAGAGCAAAGACAATGGGAAGATAAAAAGTGAAAAATCTTAAGATGATGTTCTTTGCAAAGTATTGCTCAGAAGTGGGGCAGTGATTGGAAGGTAAATGAGGGTTGAAGGGTTAGTTTGTTTCCTAAAAACACAGGTAGTATAGCACGCACATTTGCTGAAATGAATGATAGAGCAGGGAGGGAAAAATAAAATGAAGGATGCAAGAGAGATGGGGAACAGCAGCTAAGTTGCTTTCTTGAATAAGCAAGAGAGGATGGAATCCAGTTGTTCTAATGGAGAGGTTAACCTGGACTGGGGCAGAGACCTCCGATCATTAGCAACATTAGTAACAGGAGGGAGGAATTATAGTTTGGTTATAGATATCATGCATTAGTAGATATAGTGGTGGAAGTCTGGAAGTTCTCTTCCAATTAATTGTTTCTCAGCAAGATAGGTGTCAAGTCATCAGCTGAAATTAAAGAGAAAAGAAGCTTTGGAGGTTTGAGGAGAGATGAGAGGCTGTGTCATGGACATCGAAGAATGGTAGAAGGAACTGATCAGGTGAACATGTGAGTTTTTGGCAGCGCTGAAACCTACTTGAAACCAGTGGTAGTGACTTTGATTTGAGACCAGTCAGCATGATTTTGTGTTTTTGTTCACCAATGGGCGCAGAAGGCATGGATTAGGTAGAGAATTAGGTTTAACCAGGACTGGGGTTTTGCTGAGGAAGTAAAATGCAGAGAAAGAGGAGCAAAGTCACTGAGCCATGAGCAAGGGTTATAATAAAGGACCATGGACACAAAGCTTGGACGCAGTGAAAAGGTGGAAGTGTCACTGGATGGTATGACCTGTTGGGGTTGAAGAATTGTTGAAGTTGGGTAATCAGAGGGAATAAACTAGAAAAAAAGTGAGGTCAGAAAGTACGATGCTTCAGGGCGCCTTCAGTCTGTTGAGCGTACAACTCTTGGTTTCGGCTCAGGTCATGATCACATGGGTGGTGAGATCGAGCCCTGCACTGGGCTCCCCGCTCACGCACACTGTCTCTAAAATAAATGCATGTTGTGATGGGCACTGGTTGTTATATGCAACTAATGAATTGTTGAATACTACATCAAAAACTAATGATGTATTATATGTCAACTAACTGAACATAATAAAAATAAATACATAAACAAACAAATCTTTAAAACAAAGTAACAAAAAAGAAAGTGTGGTGTTTCAAGTTGAAATATTGGAAGGCTTGGGTTACTGAGAATGACACAATCTATGGTATGATCATGGAATGACCACACGAGTGAGGTTGAGGACAAGAGAAAAGGGGTTCAGGGATTTGAGAGCCAGGGTATTGGAAGAGCACCTACATGGTCATTAATATCACCAAGAGTTATAATGGCATCGAAGACAGTAGCAATGAGTAAGGAGTTAAACCTTTAAAGATCAAGGGGTGTGACCAAGAGGTGACACATGACTGTAACAAGAAGGTGAGCAGATAAACTACCTGGGTGTCTTTGCGGCTTCTCGAACACACCAGGCACACTTTTGTCTTAAGGTCTTTGTGCTTTCCATTCCTTCTGCCTGGAATGTTCTTTTCTGATATTAGCATAACTTCCTTCTTCACCTCCTTTGCTCATACTTCATTTTCTCAGTAAGATGATTTCTGATCATCCTATAAAGATCAATCTCCCTAGCCACCCTAATATTATACTTCCCTACTTATATATAACATACTCTATATTTCACTTACTTTATTTTGTATCTTTCTCCTTCACTAGACTCCAGACAGCAGAACTATTTTATTCTAATTTACTGCTATATCCCGAATCCCCAGGACAGTGTCTGATGCCTGGTATCTGCTCAAGAAATATTTGCTGATTCTCTGATGACATGATCTTCAGAGTTTGGGGGCTGCCGAGAGGATAGAGGGACAAAGGTCTGGAAACAGCAGTGATGAGCAAGAAAGACACCCACCTCACCTCCAGGCTGAGAGATTCTATAGGTATAGAAGAAATAGAAGTCTCTTGAGTAGAAACCACTTATGAGAGCTCAGGGAGCATCATTCAATGGTTTTCACTGGACCAGGTTTTAGACCAAAGTTTGAAAGGAATGCTCCAAGCAGAGATGAGGATTTAACTGATTTTGCTGTGATTTACAGAGGGCCCCAGGGAAAAGTTTCAAGACACAGAGACGGGTGGTAGCTAGTGGGGGAGAGACTTGTACAGAAAGAAGTGCGCATCAGTGGAGTACGGTAAACCAGGTGGAGCTCTTCCTGATGGTCTTTTAGAAGATGATGGTGGCAGGGCTTTGAGGATTTGGATTTAGGAGATATCAGTGTTGCCAGGATCACACAGGTTTCCAGAACCTTCTGTAGGTGTGAATAACATTGTAAGAAAGACACGTAGAGGCCAGGTATCCCCAACATCTAGCACATGTGATTGATGTATAATAAATACTTGTTGGTTGAAATAATGGATGGAAAAATTACTGCTGAAATTAAATAGTTAATTCTGAAGAAGGGAAAACCAGGGAGTAATTCTTTAACTCCTAAGGAGTCACTAATGAGAGAGTATGCTATGGAAATTCACAGAGGAAATGACAAAGAAATAAATGTAGGACACAGCCTTTGCCCTTGAACACTTCAGAGTTAAACACAAATTACGTTCACCGTTACAGAACTGCATTGCTTTAATGAAGTACAAAAAGCCATAACATACACAAATGCTCTTCTAGTTTTAACAGGAAAGACAGCACATTTGACTAATTGAGTCAGGAATGTGACCTACTTTGCATACAGAGGCACAGGAGACAACTGGTTTGTGGATGATGATGATCATAGATGACCTTCATATTGTTCTTGTCTGGGCCAATTCATTGTATGGAATCCTGGGAGATTTTTTTCCTCCCCATGGTTCAGTTTGTTCTTTCTTAAAAACAGGGCTTAGAATTTCTGAGTTATTAGATGAGAAGTACTTAAACATTGCCAAAACCAATTTTGGTTGGCTTTTAGAATGAATTGGAGTTTGCTTCCCAGAGAAAGGGCATGAGCGAAGGAGCCGGAAGCCTGGATCCTGTTACACCTGGGAGTTTGGGTGGACTCAGCGACACCTGTGCAGCAGAAGGAGCAGTCTACATGTCCCTTGGGTGGTAGAGATCAGGCTTCCAGCCCCTGGGGAATCAATTTACTTGTTTATATCACCGGGTTGAGGGCATGAGAAAGTCATTTGTGTGTTTCCAAGCTGCTAAATTTTTAAGTATCAAATGTAAAGGCTCAGAAGGGGGAAAAAAGCAAAGCCCCTCGAAGAATTCTAATCTGGAGAATAGTTTGCCCACTATTTCAAAGCTATCTTAGCCATTTTGGCAGCATATTCAGAGTAAATAGGTCACTCACCTCTCCTTGAAGCTCATTACCACTACAAGGTGTGTGCGTACTACCATGACCAGTCTGGAGGCAACTTTCACGATGGCAGGTGTTGTAGAACACCCAAAGTCTTAGCCCATGCCTCTATGGTAGTAGTTCTCAAAGTGTGTTCCAGAAACTAATTGGGAAGGGAAGTACCAAGACCCAAACATGGAACCATGAGGTCAAACAATGTTCATAATTATACTAAGATCTTCCCTTTTTTCACTTTCCCTCTTTTTAAGAGTGAATAGCAGTAGAGTGGTCCAAAGACTACATGTCACATTAAAAATACATAATTTAGGGGCGCCTGGGTGGCTCAGTTGTTAAGCGTCTGCCTTCGGCTCAGGGCGTGATCCCAGCGTTATGGGATCGAGCCCCACATCAGTCTCCTCCACTATGAGCCTGCTTCTTCCTCTCCCACTCCCCCTGCTTGTGTTCCCTCTCTAGCTGGCTGTCTCTCTCTCTGTCAAATAAATAAATAAAAATCTTTAAAAAAAGTACATCATATAAATTCACTTGTAATGAATTCATTATTCTCATTTTTAAAATAAATTAATAAATACCCAAATTCTCCCTTTTAATTTCTAATGTAAATATTGATAGATAACTTAACCCTCATACACGAAAGCACTTTGGAGGTTCTCAATAATTTTAAGTATAAAAGGGATCCTGAGGTCAAAATCATTGAGAACTATGGCTTTTTGGTTATTTGGAATTCAGCCTTTC
>NW_024425675.1:14558609-14626735 GCF_017311325.1 Ursus maritimus
TACGAAAAATGGGACTCAGCCTTTCCCTATGAAAAAAATATACTTAAAAGCTCTTGTCTCCTCCAGCTGGCTAAATGACAAAATCTGAGGCCAGAGGCCAGCTCAGACTGTTTGCTTGTGTTGCTTCTCCTGGTCCACCTGGGCTTCAGGCCACTGGTGTACCTGAATCCACCAAAGGCCCTACCTGAATATTCATTTGTCCTCCCCACCTGAGCTCCTGCAAGCCCTGGGGCTTTTCCCGTGGCTTACAGAAAACTGTGGTCCTGGCCAGATGCCTTCAACCAATGGAGACATTACCAATCATGGGTAAAGAGAGAAGAGAACCAGGTTTGGGGACAGGGATGACTAGGGAGATGAGGGAAGTCATAGACTCCTGTGGCCCCTCTACTGTGTCTAGACCTGCCTACTCTCTTTCTGCCTTAGACATCATGAGGCCTTCTGAGAGCCTAATCTGTCTCTGGGGTCTATGCTTTGCAGATAGGTTAAGATAGGTATTTTTGAATGAATAACATTCTGTCCTCATACATACTTGGTCTTTTCACTGAGCTAGAATATCTGCCAAGTGCTTCTTTAATTGGGACCCAACTTTCTGGGTCTACTACCTCTACACCATGTGAGCTACTCACCCATCTTTGACTCATTTGAAAGTTCTTTGTTGTTTAGTTTGACTTGCATTTGGTGAAATAAGCTTTTTTTTTGGTGGCGGTGGTAGAATTCAGAAAGATCATTCCTTTTAAACTATGATTTTTTTCTCCTAGCATTTAATTATAATTTTTTTCCAATATACAGTAAAATGGAAAAAATTTATAGGGAACCTTCATTTTTCTACCAGTATCCTATTTGATTTATTGCTAATCTATCCATCTACCCGTCCCTCTATCCAGTTGTTAAATGTATTTTTTTTTCATATAAACTTTAACAAATAACACTACAAAAATGAATTGAAAGATCCTTTTAGGGAAGAAAGTTTCCATGTGGGAAATCAAATCTAACCTAGTAAATTTTTATCTGAATCACCTAAACCTTCAGAAGCAAAATGTTGTTACGAAAACACACTGTTTGGAAATGTGGTTCGGGGATGGTACTTTTTGGCAAGAGCACTCTTCCTTTTCTTGGTTCATAGTGAGGATCTGCACCTTTACTGTATTTTTTCTGGAAACTTCTCAGATGTCCTAAGCAATGGTACCAATATTAGGAAGTTATTAGGAGCAGCTGAATGAAATTTAGGCAAGAGGTGAGCCATTGGACTTTCCTGAAGAAAAAAAAAAAGGGCCCTTTGAAACCTTTAAAAAAGATACGGATCTGAACTTTGGTTCTGCAATAGGAATCAAGTTTATAGGAAAAAATAATTTTCTACTATTCTTCCTTTAAGGTTTGGGAAAATCTAAAGTTGTAGGGAATAATTGGAGCCTATTCAGCCCATTAAAGTTTATCTTCTCTTAATATTCCAATTCCCTCAGGACTCTGGTTACAGTAATTGTTTTTTTGAAATATCTCCCCATGTTTAAGTTTGGCTATCTTTCCCTGGTAAGCTGTCATGTACACAAGTAGCTCATGATTTTTCTATAATTAAAAAAAATGTTAAGAGTGTGGGGGGCTATTTTATGACATCTGTTTCAAATTTATTTTTCTTTATTTTGCAATTATGCTTGGAGCTTTCTTATCTGTCTTTTGAAGAAATAGTAACTGTGCTTGGCATTAACTAGGCTGGTTAAAAGACTTTATATACAAAAATTAATTCCCTTGAACTGTCTTTTATAGGCTGTAAATTTCAATTTTTATGGTTTCCCTGTATACTTTTCTTCTACACTTTCATTACCAGTTTTGTCTTCTTTTAAACATTAGAAAAATGAGGGAAAAACCAAAAGAGATAGTAGCCAGGGCAGACCAACAAGCCCTACCACTGCCTGTTGGAATGGGTGCTCCTCCCGCACCTTGGATCTCACTTCTGCGTTTTGCACTATTACATTTCCAGCTGGGCCTTGACCATTTGAGGGACTCACACCATTTTGTTCATTTCATTGACATAATTCCAGGGGCCGGTGGTCACTGGATCCCTTAATGTATTGTATTTTTATATTCATTTTTTGCATGAGACAAGCTGAAGTTCATTTTTTACTATTCCATTTCCTAGAAAAGTCGTTTAAATGGAAATAAGAACTATTCATCCCTCAATAATTGTGCCTAGGAAGTCATATCAGCAAGAAAGTACTTCCCCACCTAAAGTACAGATTTCAAGATTCCATTCACGTTAAACTGAGCTTACTGGATAGAAGAGGTGATTTCAATCTCTTTCCCTTGTTCAGAAACCTCATATTTCTAAATAACCTAGATCTGGCAAATACTTAAACAGGAAAGTCACAAGATATTCATTTAGGCGGCCTCGTTGTTAAACCTAACCTATAAAGCAAAAGAAAATAAATTGCCCCAAGACATGAAAATTACAGTGGCTATTTAACTATATAATAAATATAAAATATATATTTAGTCATTGTGTTTTAAAAATAAGAGAGCACTTTACCAATGTCTCCATTTTTAAAAAACCAGCCTGGATCTGGCTTTCTGATTCTTTCCTCCAAACTGATATACGACCCCTGTTGTTGAGAGAAGTGATTACCATCAGACCACAGGATATGAGAATTCTCTGACCAGCTCTGATCTTCAAGTAAGCAACCTCTTGTTGGTAATTTAATAATCTCTACCTGCCACATTCTTGGTCATTTACAAAGCAGGATGTTTTATGATATTATTTGTTGAAAAATGCATGCCATTCCTTCTTAAGGGAGCAGCATAATAGAGAAACTCATTGGACTTCGAGTGAGGACACCAGAGGAACATTTCATTCTGGTGCAGTGTGTAATGGCTGCGCTGGCTCTCCACTGGATGATTCTGAACATGGTGGCTTCTCAAGGTTCAGCTGAAGTAGGTAGAGTGTGGGGCTGTTGGCTTGGGTCTGTTGAGGTTATAATGGGAAAGAGAAGTAGATGTTCCCTAACTTCTGTAGTCCTCAGTGGCTTCATTCATAAAATAAAAGGGATGGGGCTAGATAATCCCTCTAGTTCTAAAAGTTTTCCATTTTTTGTCTTTTCAAAATGTCTCAGCTTATATGCACCACTCAATCTGGGTTTATGATGAACACATTTAATAAAGAGATCATCTTATTTCCTGACATCAACTGTTATCCTTTTGAAAACACAATAAAGGCTCCTATGTTTCATTTAGCTAGACCTGGTTACTATCAGAGTGGACGTATTTCCACAAGTGTTTCTAGATGCCATGTGTCTATGACCTTTGATGGAAGCAGCCATTGTTTTTTTGTGGTATTTCTGAAGTTGATTTGATTATGGGGTTGATGGACTATAAAGAGAAGTTTCTCTTCACCCAGTTAATCTACACAAATTGGACTAAACAGAAAGCTAAAAACTTTTAAGAATATATATTTCAGCTCATGCTAGAGACAGCAGTAGAAAGTATGGAGGCTGAAAAAGGAAAGGACAAATCCTTAATATGTTTTCAACTTTAATTTTATGTCTGGATCAAATGTCCTGCTTAAAAAATCCTGAGGTAATGGGTCCGCCTTTTAAGTATACTGTTTGTCCACGTGAATCCCCATCTGACAAATTTATCCCTGTGGATTCCAGAAGCTGAACTTCCAGTCTATTTGAACCTGAGCTTGAATGTCTTGATTACAAGTGATTTGTTGATGAAATCAAAAGTGTTAGCTTTTGCAGGAAAGGGATCTGTTGTGGGCATATGGAGAAATGTTTCATTCTGGTGTGACATGTAGTTGCTGCTTTGGTTTTTCACTGGATGATTCTTGTCGTAATGGCTTCACAAGTTTTAGGGGTGAAAGCAGAAAGTGAGGCTGCTGAAGATGAGATTTGCTGAGTTTATCCTAAAGAGTTGGCACAGAGGTTCCTCTCACGTGAACGGCTGTAGAGGTAGTAGAGTTTGGGGCTTCTAAAGAGCACTAATAATGGCCGCAGTAGGGAAACATATTATATAAGGGGAAGGGAGCCTATGTTATGGAGATTAAAAAAAAAAACACGAGACACTGAAACAGTCAAATTCTTTGTGTGCTATTTTCCAGAATTTTTAATATACAAAACTAAGAAAAATAAACGACCATTCCCTACCGTTTTAGAAAAGTACATGACTGAGAAGAAAATGTTGTCTCTCATGGGCAAGATGGCAGCTTTTCTGCTGTTCCTGCAGGGCACATCAGCTTCTTGATTGTTGGAGGGGGTGCTTTTGCGCTGCTGTGTGCCATCCTTTCTTATTTTGGCACTTGATGAAAGAGATAACCTGGCACAAGTTCCTTGGAAACGACATTAACTGTGGATTTGTAGCATGTGTCAATAAAAGTATCTTCATTTTCAAACACTGTCCTAAAATCACTTTCTTGAATTTGCAAGTTGAAATCTTTCCAGACTACATGCTTTAGCTGAGTAAGCAGAGTGAAGAAATAGGCATCCAGCCAAATGTGCTGTTATGGATAATGAGCAGAAAGTGTTCTGTTGCTGGGACAAGGAGGCATGCATTCCACTCCTAGAATTGCCCTTAGTGATTTGAGTGTGTGTGGTTGTGTGGGTGGGGGGAGAAGGGTGAAGAGATGTGAGAGGATAGTCAGGGAGGAAGAAAGGAGAAGCATCATGAATACAAATTCCACCTCGTTTTGTGGGAAGAGCTTGTAAATGATGGATGCCATGTATGGACCATTCCGAGCAGCCAGTGGCAATTCTTTTAATGTCACAGCAGTGACTCAAATGTATTATTCTCTATTTGAACAAAGATATCAAAGAAACTCAGTGGATGGACTAAGAGAGAGACCTTTCCTGAGGAAAATAAACAGGTAAGAAGGCAATTTAATGAGCTTCTTAGCATGAGGCAAGGAAGGTAAGTGGTTAAGTGAAAGAAAAGAATTCAGTCAGCTAGTACGCTTCATTTGAAAAAAGTTTTCAGTTCTCTAAATTCTGACATTGGAAGGTGAAGTAAAGGGCATCTGAATGCTGTTCAATTCAACACTGAGGTTTCAATAAGCACTAGGAACCTGTCATTTTAATCTGCATGGTGTTCTCTGTTCTTTTCTATAATTATATTGTTCTTCAAAGAGGCAGCCAAGTAGGTTGGGGAGATTTCTCTGAGAAAGAAAACCTGAACAGTCTCCACAGGGATGAATCACTTACAATGAAAGAACCCTTGATCATGATTTTCAGATCATTTCACTCCATCACAGAACATTCCCTAAAGAGGTGACATGAGGTATTGAAGTAGTTCCCTTGAGGTGGTATGACTTCCCTTCCAAGAGGTGACTTGTGTGTGCGGGGGGAGTTGAGAACTGAGGTGGGAAGTAAAAGGGAGCAGAGTTCGAAGGTGGGGAGCGGTCTCCCCAAAGGAGTTTCTCTAGGATCTCAGCTGAGAGAATTCTTGAGGATCAAGCAAGTAACTTCTGAGGGCTGAATATGCACTCTTAGAGATTGCCTCGGGGAAAGGACTGAGGAAAGTAAAGTCAAGGGTGAGGCGGGGTTCCAGGTCCCATTATAACCACCATAACTCCACCTGACTCTGCTTAATATTGAACCTCTCTATGGTTCCACACACCAAAGGGTTGAGAAGTATGGTGGACCCCATGGCATACTGCCTAACCGCTAAGGGTCTTGGCACTCTGTCCCAGCTGCCATGGGTGTTGGTTGATGACCATTCACAGCTAAGTCCCTCTCTCGGTGCCCATTCCTGGTGCCACCCATTTCTAATGACAAAGACCCAGCCCCAGCCTCAATTCAGAATATCAGGGAAGGTCCAGCCCAGCAGTAGAGAGCTCCCTGGGGGCCTGGTTGTGCTCTGTGTGGCAACTGCTCACAGCTCACTTTCTTCCTCTGCCCGGTGCTGCTGCCCTCATTCCCTGATAGGTGTTACTCCTGAGATTACCTCCGTGGTATACCGCCTGTACACACATCTCCAGCTTTGAGAGTCTGTTTCCCAGGAAACCTGGCTAAAGAAAAGCAGCTAAAAGACATGTGAAAATGACTGGACAAAATGATTGCTGCAGCTCTTTGACTCTGTGTATGTTTTTACATCCAATAAATATTTCATTAGAACCTACTATGTGTCAAGAGTTATATCATTTGATAAGCTCTGTGGCTGGAGACATCAGAGGACTTTAGAATCTTCGGGGTGGATTGAGTAAACTTGAATTTCTCCGTGATCTCTTTGGAATCATCACCCTTGTATAATCTTAAAATATTGTTTGCACATTGGTAGCCTGAAGGTCAAATCTGCTCATTAGTGTTTTTTTTTAATGACCTATGAAGTGGTTTTAATATTTTGATTGAGTTGCAAATTTAAAAAATTAGGTGATTGTGCATAAAATCAAAATTTTGACTGCTTTTAAAAACAACACCTGGCAACACCAGACCTGTGTTCCTGGAAAATAACAATCAGCTGGAGCTAATTAAAGGCTGTTTTTAAAACTAGTACCCATTCTAGTTCGCCATAGTCCCCACTATGCCCTATTTTAGTGTAGCTGCTCCTGCTTATACTGGCTTCTAGGCCTCTGTAGGTATTCAAATTTGTGACCTTTTCCCTAATTCTAGATCCATAAGGGTTTCTCTCAATCTCTGGATCATTCTTAATGATCCTGGGGTAGAGGAGATTTGGGTTTATCCCATAAGCCTGGCCTACCCATGTGAGATGGTCTCAAAAGTATTTAATATTCCTCTTTTGATGTAGAGCACAGCATTGAAAAAACTGATCTTACTCCTCTAGTTTCTTCATTCTCGAATAGTGCTTTTAAGAAATAGTCATTTAATGTGCATACCACATTAAGCACAGGGACCATTACAGAATTTGCGGGTGGATCTATTCTCCTGGCCACACACTCTCCAGCAGCAGCTGAGGAAGCACGCTGAGAGACGTGTGGGGTTTCCCCAAGCGGCAAAGGTAGGATTGGAGCCCATTTCCTCCCACTCAGGCAAGTGCTGTGGCTCCAGGCTGTCCTGACTCTGACACTTTATCTCAACACAAATGAAGACGCAGCAGGAACTGAGCTTAGAAAAGGCTTTGCTGAGAGAGACAGATTTATTCTGGCAAAGTTCAGGACATTGACCATTAGCTGGAATGTTCACAGCAGTCTTTGGCACTGAGTCCAAGTCAAGTTGGTTTAAGAGACCCAGCTCATGGACAGAGGAGAAAAAATGCATACTGTCAGGCAAACCAGGAGGGAGCAAGGTGTTCAGTTTAGATGAGGTGGCCTCCTCCAGCCCCCATGTCACCAGAGACTGGTGAGGAAACTCTACCCCCTCCTGCCAAGGCTCACCTCCTACCCCTCAATATAAATGACACAAAAGAGGGGCTCCCGGATGGCTCAGTCAGTTGAGCATCCTACTCTTAACTTTGGCTCAGGTCATGATCTCAGAGTCATGAGATTGAGCCCCGCGTTGGGCTCCCTGCTCAGTACAGAGTCTGCTTGAGATTCTCTCTCTCTCCCTCTCTCTCTCTGCCCCTACCCCTGCTCTCTCTCTCTAAAAAATAAACAAATAAAATCTTAAGAAGATAAATGACACAAACTAACAGTAGCATATGCTATTTCCTAACAACATAAATTAACAATATTAACTGTCTGCCTTGAGAACATTGAGACTATTCTCATTATACCCTTTATCCTCACTCCTATCAGTCCCCACAAGAAGCACAGGATTCTTATCCCCAGACCCAAAGCACTACTGGTTGATTTTTGCTTTCACTTCACCTGCCCCCCAACTCCTGACATCATCTGTATCTCCCAATCACCTGCAGCATCTCCTCTGTTAAGTGCTTGCTCTTACCGCAAGCTAGCCCAGGCCCGAGACCACGCTGTCATCCTCTACAGCTGCCTCAGGTGGGGGCCATGTTCCTTCCCACAGGTCTCATCACACACGGCCTGGAAACGGGACAACTTTAACTCCTTGCTTCATTTGCCACTTGTAAATCCTGGTCTGTCTGTCTTCTTAAAACCCCTCAACACAGTTCTGGATCCCATCTCTGCACCTATCTATAATGATGTGGAGGCAGGAGAGGGGCCACCTCATTCCATGTGGCCACCATGTCAGCAGACTATCCAACTTACCACCCTTTCTAATATTAGTCACCCAACAGCCCTCAAGCCACCTCCCACATTCTTTGAGGATTTCAGCTCCTGGCTCACTGCCACTNNNTCCATCTGTGTTCTTATCATAATTATGGTGATTCCAATAAGCACAAAGAAGAATTCTTCAATATCTTGGTCTTTGAATTTTTTTGTTTCCTCTCTTCCAATGATACTGCTCTTGGCCATACATACCTTAGGAATGGCCATTACCTTAGAACTGAAACCCCTCTGTAACCTCCGTAAGTTAAGCATGTTATTCTCCACCCTCTTCCTCTGGCTTTCCAGCTGATTGTCTCCAGTATCCTGATTACAACAATTCCTTGACCCCAACAAGACATCCATTGATTCTACTATCTCTTTGTTGTCCTTCATCACCTTCACAGTCATCATACCTGCTTTCTTATCCAGCTTAAGTTTCATGGTTTATCATTATGACCACTCCCTTGCATGAACCCCCCACTCCCTCACGTCTCTCTCCCTGCACTGTACTTTCCTGGCAAAGCCCCATGGTCTGATTTATTTAAGCTCTTAGCCTGTTCTGCCCCTGCCCCTATAATGGTTCAGTTGGACATGGCTGCAGAAAAACGTGACTGCCCAGATGGATCACATCTTAAACTCATGACAATGAACATTAAATGATTCCTGAGCGCTACCTGAAAACCCTAATCAATTTCCTTAGTCTATTCAATCTCCATTCTTCTTGACAAATGTTTTATATCACTTTGGATCTTCAAGACTCTAATACCTTCTCTGTTCTTAGCCTTAGCTGGTGATACTGCTTCCTATTTCACTAAGAACACAGAAGCATTCAGAAGGTAATTTCCATAAGATTTTACCACCACATTTACTTACCTCCCTGCACCTGGGTCTCATACTCAGACCTCTTCCTGGAATGTGGAGGACTTTCCCTGGCTCCTACAAAGGTCAACCCATTCCCACTCACTCACTCACTCACTCACTCAAAATACACCTCAGACTTGTCTTAATTTTATGTGTCAACTTGGCTGGGCCCATATTTGATCAAAAATTATTCTAGATGTTTCTGTGAAGGCATTTTTTTTAGATGAAATTAACAGTTAAATCAGTAGACTTGGAGTAAAGCAGATTACTCTCCATAATGTGGGTGGGCCTCATTCAATCAGCTCAAAGACTTCATAGAAAAAGACGGGAAGGAGCGGGAATTCTGCTAACAGACCACCTTCAGATTTAAGGTACAGCGTCAGCTCCTCCCTGTGTCTCCAGCCTCCTGGTCTGCCCCGAGGACTTTGGACTTGCCAGCCTTCACAATCACATGAACCAATTCCTTAAATTAAGTCTCTCTCTTTCACACACACGCGTGCGCGTGCGCGCGCACACACACACACACACACATATCCTATTGGTTCTGTTTCTCTGGAGATCCCCAACTAATACATTATCCATATCCATTGTTTCTACATTTTCTTCTCCTAGTTTCACTTATTCTTACTCTAATAGGCTTTGGCCCTCATTACTGCCCCCCAAACCGCTCCTGACAGAGTTTCTAATGATCTTTGTATGGCTAAACCTGTAGGTCAATTCCTTGTCCTTATTTCTCTTACTCTGTTAATAACATACACTAACCCATATACTAACCAAATCCATCTTAAATATTTTCCTTACCTAGCCTCTTGATTTCTTTTTTACCATATTGGTTGCTCCTTCTGAGTCCCCTTCACAGGTTGCTTCTTCTTGTCCTTCTCAGTCCAAGTGCCCCAGGACTTAGTCCATAGGCCTTGTCTCTTCTCTATGTCACCTCTTAGGTGATCTCTTCCCAGTCTCATCTGGAAGACTCCCAGATTTATATTTCCAGCCTGGATGTCTCCCCACCTAGCTGAGGCCTCTATGTATAAGTCTAAGAAAGATCTTCAAATGAGCATGTTCAAGACCAAGCTCCTGATATTCACACTTACGCCCAAACTGTTCCTCCTAATACCTTCCCACCATCCTTTTAGTTGCTCTGGTCACAAATTTTGATTTATCCTTGACTCATCCCTTTTGTCTCACATCTCACATCCAATTTACAGATCATATAAATGTATGATAGAATATTACTGTTAAATATATAGAGAGAGATTCTCACAGTGTCTCACCACCTCTGCTGTCACCACCCTTGTGCATACTTCTAGCCTCTTTGGATTATTTCGGTAGCTTCCGAACTGTTCTTTCAGCTTCCATCCTTATGCCCCTACAATTCTATTTTCAACAGAGTATACAAAGTGAGCGCCTAAACTACCTACCTTAAATTCGACACCACTCTGGGGGAGACTCTCCAGTGCCTTCCCAACTCACATGGAACAAAAGCCGAAATCCTTACCATGTCCTGGAAAGTCCTGTGTGACCCAATAGTCTCTTACTTCTCAAATCATTTCCTGCCTCTTCCCAGGCATTCTCTTCCTTAAACACACCAGGCACTCTGCCTGTGCCGTTCCTTTATATGTGCTGTTCTGTCTGCTCGCAATGCCCTTGCACAAATGCCCACATGGCTTACTCCTTTACCCCTTTCACATCCCTGCTGGAATGTTCTTTCGGCGAGGTCTTCCCTTACTGCATTTGCCCTCTCTACCAACCTCCCTTCCTTTACACCTATCTATTCCCACCACTCGACACATGACACATTGCTTGCTTCTTTGCTGGCTTACTTTGTTTCAGGTCTTCTGCCACTCGAATGTGAGCTCCCTGAGGACTGAAGCTTTGTCTTTTTTCTTTACTACCTAAACTCTAAAAACTAAACAATGCCTGGCACATAGTAAGTACTCAATAAATATTTGCTGAATGGCAGATGAAGGTAATTTCTATGGCATATTTTGTAAAAGTTGCTAATTATCTGCAAATGAGCTGACCATTAGCACTGCTGTGGAGTTATATAAAAAACACATGTCTGAAAGCGTATTCATCTTAATGTATCTTTTTAAAGTCAAAGTCAGCTTATTTATAGTGATCAGAATCTTCCAGAACATACCAATTACCTTGTCTTTCTGTCAACAACACCCCATTCTTAATTAACCTCTGCAAATTTCTTTTTAAAAATTATCTTCAAGCACTTCCAAGATGGTATATTCAAAATTTTCATCTGTAGTCATATTAGATCTGAAACACACAGTCCTTATCTTTGGACAACAAACCAGATTATAAGCTTTGAGACCCTTTATCTAGGTCATTTGATAAATCGTCTAGCTCTCAAAATAAAAAGTACTTGGGACAAAAGGTCTGCTGTAACCAACGCGTAGCCCTGAGAGCACAATGAGAGGAGGGGCCCGGGGATCCTGAAAGAATAAAACCCAGCCTTAGACAAATGCCACAAGGCCAGAAGTAAATAGAAACCTCCCAGAACAAGGACATCCTCCATGCTTAGGAGAGCCCTCAGTGAAAACAATCCGTCAAGCCAGGCTCAGTAAAAAGGAGGAGACCCAGGCCTTGCAGAGCTTTGCCAGAGGTCAACAAACACAGGATAAATTCCAGACACAGTAAATTGGACCACTGACAAACAGACACATTTCAACCGGAGATAAGCCTGCAAATTGATGAAATGTAATGAAATCCATAATTAGAAAAAAGAATAAATAGGCAAAAATGCCTACTCCCAAGGGGAGGAAATTGCATTTTTCCCCCTTAGAAACAGTTATTTGGACATTATTATCTCCCAGAAATGGGTTTTGTGGAGCCTTGGGCAAAGGTTTTACTTAGCTTGGCCTCACAGAGTTAACCCTGAGCCGTGTTCACTCTCACTGCTGTGACCGGATAGAAACATTTATTTTTAAAGCATGGGAAATGAGTCTTCCTTGTCAAGCGCTGAATGGTTACCCCAGGTTCTCCTGAGATGAGAACTGACCCGTCCTAGGAGAAGACTATTTGGACCTGTATTTCATTATAGAAATAAAACAAATGAATCCGTCCTTAAGTGATTTGACCTAGTTGACAGAGTATCTGAATTGAAACTTTGGAAGCCAATTTGTTCAGTTTCTCCATTTCAGCTTTTTGTGTAAAATGCCCGAAAACATCTACAAACTCCTTGCTCTGTACCTGTTCCTAACACTCGTCTTGTACTTATTCTCTCTTTACATCCAAGGGTCTGAGAATCCTAGGCTACACCTGCTGGCTCCAGTTCTACCTGCTAATCACTCCTCAATCATTTGAAATCTGACTTTGGCTCCCTCCACTGTACTGGAATCATTCTTGCTAAGGACACCAAGACTTACTTCGTGTTGAACACTGGAGAATTCTTTCAAGTCTTACCTTACCGGAACTCTTCTGTGCCTCCCACATTACTGATCATTTCCATCTTTCCCAAACTGTGGTCTCGGAGAGCTCATTTTCCTTATGTCTTACCACATCTGTTTTGCCCCCTGCTCTTCTCACTCTGCATACTTTCTGTTGGGTGCCTTGTCACCTCTGATGCTAAATTCCATTATTTTTCATCTGCGATATCCTAAATCTTCAGGATGGAAATTCTAAGTCTTAGGCTTCAAAATCTAGTTACTCTTTGGACAAACTAACAGTACATTCTTCAGGTACTCAGATTCAAAATGTTCAAAAATAATCTCTCTTTTTTTTTTCCCCCAACTAATCCCCTGTTAGTGACAGGACACATCTCTGGCTCTTCCTTCTTTCCTCTCTCCCCACAAAATGCTTTCAGACACAAATCCTGACAATGTAGTTTCTTACATTTTTGAAATCTATTTGTTTTCCTTCATCCCTCTTATTATTGCCTTTTTAGTCCTTTGTCATCCCTCACATGGATTGCTACAGTAGCCTGTTTAATGGTTTCACTCAGGGCAGTCCTCTTCATGGATCTTGAGTCATCCCAACACCGCCATAATGGTTTCTCATGGAAGTGGAGATTAACAGTTGTGAGTGTCCTCCATATTTGTTCTTAACTCACTTCCTGGAGATAGCTTGCTGTGCATAATGAAGGAGGACATCCATAAAGTCTTTAAAATCCCTCTAATATATTCCTCCTCTGGAAATTAGGCTGTTTTACAGGTGTGCCCTTTGAGTGACTCACACTTGCTCGGGGGCCCCAAGACTGGAAAACTGATGAATCCTATCTTCAGACATAATGTAGGAGTTGTGTGGGTATTCCTAGGGTATTTTGCAGCATGGACATTGGTAAGAAATAAAGGGAGAATGGAATGAAACTCTTTAATAATTTTCAGCCTTTTATTTGCTGACATGTCTGTTTCTTAATTATCTAAAGAATCCAGGTACTGGCTCACCTCCAAAAGGGAGGCATCCACAACTTTACCAGATGCTAAGACGACGATGAGTCATAGTTGAGTTCTCAGCTAAGAGTGTTGTTCACTTCATATCAGTTTAAAGCAGAAAGAAATGATGTCCCTGATGATGGTTTTCTGCCCACCCACTCCCTTCCTGCTCTCTAGCCACATGCGCCTTTCAGCCAAACCATGCTCTCTTCTACCACAGGGCTTTTGCACAAACTGTTCCCAAAGGCTAGAAACATCCCTGCTTCTCCCCTACTCCACCTCCATATCTAATTAATTGCTATTTAACTACCAATAGTTAATTACTATTTATTCTTCAGATTTCAGTATAAATCTTTATTCTCCAGACACTACAGCCCACCCACAAGAATTTCTATTTTCCTATGATCTCTTTGGGTCACATATCTTTTCTTTCCTTCCTAGCGCTTTGCCCCAGTTTGTGATAGACAACCATTTGGATTACTATTTGATTAACGTCTAGCCTCTCCCCACTGGGGCATGAGTACAGGAAAGTGAAAGCCAGATTTGTTTTTTAAAAAAAATTTTCACCACAATCAACCTTATTTGATGTTATTCTTTACTCTTTTTATTTTTTTCTCACTTCACATGAGATCTAGCTTCTTAACAAAATTTTAAGTGCACAATATAGTATTATGAACTATAGGCACAATGTTGTACAGATCTCTAGAACTTACTCATCTTGCTTAACTGGAACTTTATTCCTGTACAACAGCAACTCCCTCACCTCCCCTTGCCCCCTCAATTAGAACAAACATATGATCCAGGAGTCCCACTCTTGAGTATCTATCCAGAAGAATTAAAATCAAGATTTCAAAACCATATGTGCACTCCCAAGTTCATTGCCTCATTATTCATTATAGCCAACATATGGAAACACGTGGGACACATTTGCTTTAGTTCCCTGTTTTGTGTTTTTTATTTTTTCCAGTCCCTTGTGCCCTTCACTGTGCCTGCACGTGGACAGCACTCAATAAACAGTTGTTGACTTAAGGAGTAAATGAGTTCAAAGCTGTCTTGACATAAGAACTTACCTCCACTGAAACCCTCTCTGTCTCATGCTAATTCTCACCAGTGCACAAAAAAAGAGCTGCTGTCATGCATTACATCAGCTCTTGTGTCCAACAATAGTGTTGGAAAAGGGTTTAGGAGAGGGTCATTTTTTTCCCCCTAACATTCTATTGAAATAAATATGAACAGGTCTCAAAGCGTTCCAGTTTTCCTCTAATAGCCTATTATATATTTCTAGTGCATAAATTTGTCATCTTGACACATTTCTTCAACATATTTTTGGTCTACACTTCTCTGGGGTGTGCTTTTAAGAATTGTATTGTGTCCCCTTTTAGTTGATTTTGACCCAGTTTTTAAATATTTGATGTTCATCTTTATAAAGCAGGACCCCTCTCTCAATCTTCCCACCCCCAGGCTATTTGATTTGCCCACTCTTGCTTTTCCCATGTAGAGCTAATATTTTTGAGGATCTGTTTTGTGTTAGACATTCTGCTGAGGATTTTTTCCCCCAGGTTAGTTCACATAACACAGAAAGCAATGATCTGATATGAGCACCATTATTATTTCCATCTTACAAATCAGGAAACTGAGGCTTAGTGTGCTTTTTCACTGGCTCAAGTCGAGTATTTACCAGGTGGGGGAGAAGATTCTAATTCCAGAGACCACTCTTTTTGTGAACTGTGCGAATCCGAACGAAATTCTGAAGGTTTGTGTTTAACAGATGTCTGCTGGTAGAACAACAAACACATTATGGCTGTCACACTGTGACAATTAAATGCTCAAGACAAATCACGAAGCTTTGCTCATACATTTTTGTATTTCCTAATACCTAAAGAAATCAGGATTTTGTCAGGACCTTTTTTTTTTTTTAAGATTTTATTTATTTATTTGAGAAAGAGAATGAGAGAGAGAGAGAGCACGAGAGGGGAGAGGGTCAGAGGGAGAAGCAGACTCCCTGCTGAGCCGGGAGCCCAATGCAGGACTCATCCTGGGACTCCAGGGTCATGACCTGAACCGAAGGCAATTGCTTAACCAACTAAGCTACCCAGACGCCCCTTGTCAGGACCTTTTAAGTGTGAGCATGCAACTTCCTGTCACTTCATTCATTCACAATGCCGGACTCCTACATGATAACAGCCCTGCCCCGTCCCGCGGAGGTCCCAGGGCAGACAAGAGCTAAAGCAGAGGCCAAGGCTGCTAAGACTTGTTCATCATGTTCAGGATGACTTTGAATCCCTTTCCCTTTCTCACTTTGTCCTGATGGCACATTTATCTGTTATTTTCTGGAAGCATTTGCAGCCAGATGTATTACTCTAAGATTTATCCTAGGATGGCAGGCTCTTCACGTTGAACAGGGTTTAGGGCAGAGATGGGAAGAATTTTTATAACCAACAGAACACCTCTGCAAAAGTACAATGATATTTTTTTAATCTTACCTGCAAAACCAGCCTTTATCCATTTAATCAGTGCATCTTAATAATTCTTAGTCTTTTGTAGTGATCAGCGGGAGTACTAAAGTCTATATTTGCATTTCCTGGCTGGAGTGATTTTTGCTCTCAGGAAAGCAGGAACTCCCTGGGCAGAAGGAGGAAGCAGCTGAGCAAGGTTGCTTTCCTTATTTCTGTGGGTGAGACCTCGCTGGCTCTTTGATGTCTGCCCTCACATCAGGATTTCTTTTGGCCCGAGGTTACTTTGAGCAAAAGGTGTAAGGAGTTGCACTAGCCACGCTGGAATGACACAAACGGAGAACAGTATCAAGAAGCAACTGTTGCTTCATTCATGGTTCTAGGAATTTGTTCAGAAGCCCCTTAACGGGGAGCATGAAGATGGCATGAGGATTCTGCAGTTCAACAGGGAGTCAGAAGGACAGAAGTGGATCCAGAGAAAGCTTAAGGTGGGGGGAGCTTTCTCACATCACCTGGGACTTATTTTTTAAGATCTTTCCTGAATCTGCCCATTGCCTGATGGTGATTTAGAGGAACTTCTTATGTAGAATATAAAATGAGATGATGCTAAATGAACATCAAAGACATACTAAAATCATGTCATCATTGAAAAATCCAGGGGGCTTGGGTGGCTCAGTTGTTTGAACATCCAACTCTTTGTTTTGGCTCAGGTCATGATCTCAGTGTCCCGGGGTCGAGTGCTGCACCAGGCTCCGCGCTCAGCAAGGAGTTGTCTTGAGATTCTCTTCTCCCTCTGCCCCTCTCCCCCACCCTGTCTCTCTCAAGTAAGTATATAAAACCTTTAAAAAAGGGAAAAGAGGAAAAAAAAAAAAAAGTCCACATATTATCATGTGAGAAAGTTTAAGAGGATCCTTCGGTCAGTTCCATAATCAAAGTCTAAGTCAAATTCAGTTCCTATCTAGCAAAAGACACTCGGCTAAATGCACAATGGTGATATTTGGAGAACATTCCTTGCCCCTTCACGGTTTGCAATATCCACCCCTGCGGGCTTCCACAGCCTGCTTGGTAGTGCTACCAACAGAGTTAGCACTTGGAACTCCCTTGGGGGCAATTTATATACTCTCATTTTAGAAGGATACCTCTTTCTATCACCTCTGTGTTCTCTGAGGGGGAGCCACAGATCTGGTGTGCGGCCAGAAGTCATGGAGAGGTCCTTCTGAGTCTGTATCTTGAGGTGGAAGAGAAATAAACATTGCCAGATACCGTCCCCGCTCACAGACTCATAAATACACTTAAAAGCACCTTGACAATAGAGACATAACGTTTTGTTGAGACACAAGTTGGCTGGAAAACACTTGATATGTCTGAAACACCTCTTTAGACTTATCTATCCAAAAGGGAAAAAAATCCAGAAAAACACAAATTTTCACAGTAGTTACATCCTTGAAGCCACACACAGTATAATTATCCTCATCTGGTCATATGACACCCTCTCACTCACTCACTCCTCAATAAACTTCCGGGTATGTGTGTATATACGGATCTATGTGTATATGTGTTTATGTGTGTATGTATTTTCTTTAGCAGAGGTCTCAATAAACATCTTCTATTCTGGAGAGGGCCAGATTTTTTTTTTATTTTTTGTTGGAATTCATTTGTAAATTAAGCTTTGGGATTTTCAGAACCAATGAGTATGTACCAAATAGTACCGGATACTTGACGAAAGCTTAACGGATATTTGTTGAATAAGTGAAGAACTCATGGAAAATGTATTTGTTTTTGTTGAAAAGCTTTGGGTACAGACCTGACCATTACCCCTATCACTGTAGCTCTGGTGACCAGGGAAGATTCCTATTACTCATGGCATTTTCAGGAAGCTTCCTCAAGTCAGACTCCTGGGGTTAGAATGAGCACACTCCTAAGTTCTTGTCACTTCAGTTTGGCCTTTAACATATATTCCAGTCCCCTGGAGTCTGCTTAGGGATGTACTGTCACTGCACAGTTAGGTACTTTTGCATGAGGACCGGAGAACTTGCTGGATAATTGTGGAAGCAGCTAAATTATGATAAGGACAAATATCCAGGACCATATCCACAGTCTGTAATGTGTTGAGCCGTTTGCAGATAATTGAAATCAGGACTCTGTATGCAGGTCTTATCCTGGTCATGATCTCATGTTTTGACGTCTGAGATAGCTGAAATTGTTTCCTTTTCCTGAACAAATGGAATTACCAATTACCAAAGCCTCATGTGTAGGAAGGCAACATTTTGACTGAAGATGTGAAGAAAAATTCAAAATCTGCTTTATTTTATTTTAGACAACATGTTACATCAATTTGTAGAACAAATATAAAATAAAGGCAACAAACACCTTTCCTTAAATGCTAAAGAACAGATTGATAGTTGTCCAAGGTATTTTAAAAGATTCTGAAGGAATCACAAAAACTGATGAAAACTTGTCTTATTAAATTTGCCTTGACCTATGATCACCTGGATAGGCCTTTCCCTGAACCCCACCCCACCCCGACTCAAGGTGCTGACAAAACCAGAGCAATACACTCGGAGCAGGAGGAGAAGCTAATAAGCATATTGACCACTGTTTCCTGACAGAGTTTGGGTGTGTGCCTCAGATCACTGATTGAAGTTTCTTACCCCAATGCAAGACAACATCTTCCCTGAAATCTCAGGGAAACACGCTCATTCTTCCCGAATCGCATTAAATTGCATGAGGAATTTTTTCCCCTTCCACAGATTAACTTCTAGGAGAAACGGCAACTATCAGGAAGTTTCACGTCAAGCAGCACAGTTACTGGTGCTCAGAATAAAGGCAAACAACTGACAAGGTGAAATCAGCTTCACTGCAGCTGAGCAGGGAGGGTACAATTTAAGAGAAACCAGGCTGGTTTCGCTCATTTGAGTAAGCCCAGCCTGATGAAAAGAAGAAGATGCTCGTCCTCTGGGAGACTGAGGGACAGGAGACTTGTTAGTTGCATTAAATCTTCTTGACCTGACAAATGGTTAAATAAATTGCTACAGGTACTGGTGTGCCTTTCAGTCAAATCGATATGCCCCTTCTAGTTCATTTGGTACTAATAAGGTGGGATTCTCTCTTATCGGAGCTCTGAATGTAATATTCAAATGGAACCGAGGCTTGTGATTAGGATCAGAAATCTTTTGGTGAAAATTCAACTTTTGTTGAATCAGAAAAGATATTTAAGGCAGTGAATTAAGTCTGCCATTATATGACTGATCGACTCTCTTCCCCACTTCAATCCGTTTGTGTGACCAGAAGGTTAATTTCCAACGCGTACATTTCTAACGGTTAAGTTCACTGTACAATTTCTGCAGCCTGTCTGAGAAGCAATAAGAGGGAAGTAACTCCATCCGTTTAGTGGGTATCTCCAAGCGTAGGAAATTAGGGATATAGATATTTTAACATATCTTCTCCTTTTAAACAATACTGTTGGTGTCTTTTGAATTGATACACTCTTGCATTAATATACTTTTCTATTCTTACAGTAATAGTAACAATCACTCATTTTCCTGAAAAACAATTTCCCAGTAAAAGTTTTCAACACCCCCTTCCCAACTAATGACAGTAAAATATATTTTATGAAATCCTTATAAAGAGTTTTCTAATTCTGAACTGGGTACTGCGATGATATATTGTGTTAACGCCATATGATAATTATAAAATGAGGAGGAGAGAACTGTGTCTACTTTTCTTGAAAGAGAAGGCTACAGCCTTCTGTGAATACTACTTATTAGAAAAGCAAATGACTAATTCTGAGAAATCTGCTTTCAGGTTCTTTCTTTGCAGTTGTGCTAAGAATGTAGAAAAGACCAGAAGGCAGACCTTTACAGAAGCATTCTACTTTGCATGAAGACAGCCAAAGAAAATTACAAACACAGAAAGAAGACATTTGGATTAGAAAGAATTCATGCAAAATTGATTTATATAAATACAAATCAAAATATTACATGTGATTACATGAGCAGAGCCTGCGTGAGTGAAATCCAGATGTGAGGTCAATTATCTCTGAGTTTCCATGGAATCTCATCAGAAGGAGGGAAGAGAGGAAGCAGGTAGGAGGAGACGTCTCCAGGCCTCTGCCCCTTCTTTTGTGAATATTGGGTGTTACCTAATTTAGTATTAAAAATAATCCCTCTCTTTAAAAAAAAAGTATAAAAACTACTGGCTTTACATGTGGATTCTGAAGTAAGTGGTTTTACCACTTAAACATTTTTTGTTCTTGGGCAGGTTACTCAACCTTATTTAAGCCTCAGTTTCTCCATCTATAAAATGGGAATAATAGTTGTTCCTGTCCTTTTAGTGTTGCTGTGAGAAGTCATTGAATAAATATAGACAAAACTCTTAGAATAATGCTGCAGTAGGATTTAATTAGTATTAGCATTATTATCTAATACAGTAGAAAAATAAATCATCATTCTTCATTAAAGGAAAAAGAAAACAACCCATTGGTTTTAGAAAAATCAGCAATAGCCCATTTATTAGGAGATCTGTTGCTTAAAGTATATGGCAAAATGAAATGAATAAATGGTAAATTCCCAGTTAGTTGCAGCCAAGGAAGAAATTTGAAGAGTACATGAGTATCATAAAGGACAAGGACCTCTGTAGTTGGTAGCATGTAGAATTTAGACCCAAACTGAAAGGCCTTCCCTTGTTTCACAAATCATATTTCTCTGCTTCTGGTCACACTGAAACTTTTCAAGAGCGTTGACAACTCATTTTGCCTCCACCTCTCCTTCACAACTTATCCCTTTATAATATTAATTCTGCTGCTTTCACTCCACCAACATTGTTCTTATCAATGTCACTAATTAATTTTATGTCATCCAACCAGTTCATTTGATTTCTCCATATTGCCCTTGAACTCATGGCAGAATGTAACACAGCTGAGGATTTCCTTGTTTCTAGAACATTGCTCTGGTCTTCCATGAGACAACACACTCATGGTTTCCCTTGCCCTGATTGCTCTTCTACCCAACCTCCAAATGTTGAAGCTTATCAGGGCTGGTTTCTAGGCTCTCTTCTATTCTTTATCTTTATTGTATCCATTCCCCTTGGCTTTAAATATAGCCTATATGCCGAAAACTCCCAAATTTATTCCCAGTTAGGACTTCTTTTCTGTTGCCGCTACCTACCTGATATCTTCCTGTAGAGGCATAATAGGATTCTTACGTGTAATGTGCCCAAAATGAAATCCTTGATTTTTCCCTTTTACCAAAGCTATTTTTATTATCATCTTAGCTATCATAGAAAAATGCATTATTATCTAGAAATTGCTCAAGTCAGAGGTTTAGATAATATCCTTGATTATTTTTTCTACTTCACCCACGCATCAGTGAGCTCTACAGTTACCTCATCAAAAAAGAAAATTGGCAAATTTTTATTTCTTTACTTTACCATCACCATTGGCCAAACCACCTCTTGTTTCGTGCAGATTACATACTGATCTTCCAATGCTGCTTCCCTTATATCTGTTCTCCACTCGGTGGCCAGAACGATCTTTTTTTTAAAATTTAAGATATATTTATTTATTTGAGAGAGAGAGTGCAAGTGGGGGCAAAGCAGAGGGAGAGGGACAAGCAAACTCCATGAAGAGCACAGAGCCCAGTGTGGGGCTTGATCTTATGACCCAGAGTTCATGACGCGAGTCAAAATCAGGAGTTTGATACTCAACTGACTGAGCCGTCCGGGAGCCCCCAGAATGATTTTTTTAAACTATAACTACTTAAAGTCTGAATCATGAATAAAGAAAAGGAAAAATATCTGTGGTTTGTATTATACACCCCAAACATGGAAGCAGCAAGTTCATCTTACACTAGACTGGATTGAGAAGACTATATACCAACAAGAGAAGGCTTAGCAAACTAGTGCTTCAAAACCGGAAAGAATGACATAATGACATTCATATTAGACCAAAGAGAAACTATTCCTTATGAGAAGATGTGGAAGTCAATAACAGAAGTCATTATATGATATTGAAGTTAATATTAGATTTGTTAACTATATTCTCATTCTATAATGGGCATTCAGATTCTCTAATGCCTCAGTGACTGCTGCCATAATATGATTTATTCTGTCTTGTTGTGTGTTATATTACGGTTGCCCCCCATTAATAAAGGAACAGTGTAATGGTCCAAACAAATCATGGGGACACCCATTGGTAAACTATGTGGGGTAGCTTAGCCTACATCCATTGCTTGCTTCTATCTAAAAGGTCAAAGCAAGAGTCTTCCAAGCACTAAAAATCTGTTATTAAAACAATAACCACAAAAGGTTTGGGAGGTACCACACTGAATCATGGTTCCTATCCCATTCTTGAAGGTCAAAATTAACTGAAGAAAGAAAATCATCTTGTAAGGTGAGAATAGTTCCAAATTATACTAAACTCCTGTTAACATCTCTCTCTTCTCCTCTTTGGGACTGTTTCAAGTACTCAATGAAACCCCAGTTCGGAAGCGAACTAGCTATTTCACTTGCCTTCAGATCTCTGGATCTCAATTTTTATCATCTATGGACTGAGGAGACAACTAGATAAATGTAAAAAATTTTTTCTGACTCAGATATATCTGGAAATGGTTCCATCTTTCTCTTTTAAAGTAAGTTATTACAAAAGGTCAAGAGATAGTTCCCCTGGGAGAATTTTATATGTTACAATAAAAGTGTATCATGGTTGTGACATGACAGAGACATCCAGTTCTCTAGTTAAGAAAATCACTGTTTTTACATCATTTTTTTCTCTCCAAAGTGGAATTTCTAGCTTAAACAGATGCTTTCATAGCTGTGTCCATAATGAAGGAATAACTAAATGGCAGCATTAAAAAAAAATCTGCTTAGGTTGACCATTTAAAGTTTTTTTACATTGCTTTGTATTCAGACAATTGAGTATCTAAAATGCTCAGTATATGAAATCATATATATATATGTATGATTTCTCTATATATATACACACATATATATGTATATATATATACATATATATGATTTCTATATATATTACATATGTATGATTTCTATATATGTATGATTTCTATATATATGATATATATGATATATATCATATATATATGATTTCATATATATATTCCTTTCTATGTTATTATGTAATATGTGTATATCCCTTTTGTTTGTGATGATGATACACAAAAATGTGGTTTGTAAAGGAAATAAATATGGTTCAAATCCCAGCTCTGCCACCTACTAGCTCTGACCCTTGGTCATCAGCTATAAAAATAAGAATATTAATGCCTATCTCATGGAGTTGTAAATATGTAACATATATGTTCATATAATAACATATGTAAAATAGCTCAGAGTGTCATACAAAATAGACATTCCTAAATATTATAGTCTGCCAATGAGTTATAATGTAAATTTAACACATAGCAGAGCAGGGTAAAAAAGAGGGCTTTTGAATTAAAAAATTCAAACTATAAGAAAATTTTCCATAATTTAAAGAAGACTTGAATCTGAATATTTAAAAAGGCATATTACTTTTTTTTCAGGAAAAACTGAGCCAGTAGAGCCAAAACTGTGGTATATGAATAATTGTATTTTAAACCCAACGGGCAAAAGGACCAGATCTTTCTGAAATGGAAGAAAATCCACTTCAAACAAACTTTATAGGCTTTAAACAATATGGTGTTTTCAGTTAACAAGAGGGTTACAAAGCTCTGTTCTTAATTTTTAAACTTTGTAGAGTTTATTAACTTAAATACCTAATTTTTTATATAAATATGACATGGGCAGGAAAATATAGATCTTGGTTAAGTTAATCATGTGATGAATATCAGATCTAGAGAAAGAAGGAAAGCTGAAATTTAAATGAATTGGAATCTAATGTATCGTGATTTCTAAAACCCTGGAGGCATTTATTATATATTATTATTTGAAATATCCCTAGGTTGTAATCAAATGACTTAATTAGATTTTTTCACCATATTTCCCCCTCAAACAAAAGGACAGATCTAAAATTTAAAAGGTAATTTGGTACCTAAGTTAAAATAACTTGCTTCATTTATTCATGTATCTCTGTATCTATAATTACAAAATATTAAATTATTAAAAACAAGGTAGCTGAAAATAACCCACTAGTGTTGGGAATATTGGTATAAATTTTTATTCTCTCTTTCTCTGTTTTTTCAGAAGTAAATTGGAAAGCTCGGGAGCAAAGGCTCCGATCTATAAACCATCCCATAATCTCTCTGATGCTTCTGCTCCAAACATCTTGATTATTCACCCAGTTCCACTAAAAACTGCTCAAGGACGCTGAATTGCAAAAGATATGATTTGGCACAACCTAATAAAGTATCCTGGCCCCCCACACTGAAAATGAGTCTGTCTTACAGACACAATTTTCATGCTGAATAATCTTAATTTTAAACGATGAGAACGAGGTAAGACAATATAACAGAGTACTGATGCTAAATACGTGCTTCCAGGATTTTTTTCTATGAAAAGTTTTGTGACATTTTTCCTGATGGATATGACTTGAGAGAGGCCCAGACCGAGAAACAATTAGGTTGGATAGGTCAGAATGAGATAATCTTTAGGGGCTATCAAGGTCTTCTGGTACCAAGCTGCCATTCTCCTGAGATCGTTAAGGTGTGATCGTGCATTGGGAGGGGAGATGGACTAGAACATTTTTTGGGTTCATCCACCCTTAATTTTCATGCTACTGAAAGTGCCGATTGTCTTTGGTTAAGAAGGAACAAAACAGGAACTGGAGGAGAAAATGTTTCCCTCTAACATTTTGGACTGGGAGGACATTGTTTACAGATGAAAATGTAGGAAGGAACGATCAGAAAGAAGCTTGGGACCTCTCAGGCCCAGCTGTGGGATCATCATTTTATTCTGGAACACATGACCTTAAAGTCTTTTGAATCCCAGGGTCAGCAAAGGCCATCATCTCCAGTGGTTAAAAAATGCTGGAATTGTTTAGTGCCCACAGTAAAAAGGGTGAGACCAGGCAAAGCAACGATCGTCAGGAGATAACTGTGGGGCCAGGGAAGTCATTGGATATAGGTGAAGAACCAGAAAATTTTTTCCAAAGAATGATTGTGCAGCTTCTCTAGTTCAGGCTTAAGATTTTCTGGTTGTGTCTGGGGCGCCTGGGTGGCACAGCGGTTAAGTGTCTGCCTTCGGCTCAGGGCGTGATCCTGGCGTTATGGGATCGAGCCCCACATCAGGCTCCTCCCCTATGAGCCTGCTTCTTCCTCTCCCACTCCCCCTGCTTGTGTTCCCTCTCTTGCTGGCTGTCTCTATCTCTGTCGAATAAATAAATAAAATCTTAAAAAAAAAAAAAAAGATTTTCTGGTTGTGGCCTCCCTTAAAATCAAACAGAAAACCTACAACCTCATTCCAAGAACGCACACGGGGAGCTAACAAGAACTAAATAAACAATGCTCTGTTTGCTTAAATATTTAGCAAATAGCTCAGGGATTACTGCATACACCATCGTTGAGATTTTAGCCAATTCTCAAAGATGTTTCTATGCTCTACTAATAAAACCACTTATGTATGTATAATGGCACATTGTAATTATTTCCACATGGTTAGCACTTAGACAAAACCTGAGGGAAGCAAGTCAACATTTGATGAAACTTTATCAGAAATCAACACTTATTACAACACAGCCAAAACCTTAATCCAAAACAAGATAAAACCAACGGTAGCCATCATTTGATATGTCAGTACATACTTTTTCTCATTTTTTTTCTCCTTATCACTATTTTTTCTGGTTATGACTTAGGTAGATGGATGATAAATTTACAGGAAATAACATATTGGAGTTTTATAGATAAAAATCTTACTAAGTGTTTAGGGGTGTGTCTGTCTACTTTGGCCATAAGTACTCAGCAAAGCATTGACTATAATGTAAAAATTTGTAGTGGGAGAACCCTCAAAGAGAATTCTTTTTGGTTTGAGCATCTGGATGATGGGACTGTATCCAAGTGATTATGATTTGTGACTCTAATCTCAAGCAAAAGCCTTGTTCTGGGATTATTCATTCTTGCTTCAGCAATTAACTTACGAAGTTGAATTTCTGCATGAGGTAATAGTTGAATAGACGGGAATAGAAATCTTTGCAATTTTACAAAGCAGAGTCATTCCGTTTAGAAAGGAGTCACAGATTTTCATAAAAAGACTTAGCCATCTTTATGCCTAAAACTTAAATTGTGTTTGTCTACAATTTGGAAACCAAGTAATGGTATGGATTGTTTCAAGTAACCTCCTGTTTTATACTGGTGACCAAAACTCAATCTATTGAATGAAGTTTAGTACTTACTAACATTAAAAATGAATGGATTGGAACATATTTCCATTTGTTACTTCATTCAGCTTAAAAGTTAAATCTCTTGATCATTCGTTTATTTAGTAAATATTTGTTGCGTACGTACTACGCGCAGGAAGTATTCTAGGCACCGGAGATAGAACAGTGGGCAGAACAAAATCCTTGATTCATGGGGATTGTATTTTGGAGGAAAGAGTCAATAAACAAATATATAGTCTATGAAATAGAATAATGTTGCTAGATGTACTGCACATTATGAAGAAAAACAAAGCGGAATAGAAAGGAATTATTGAAAGTGAGTGAATAGATTGTTTTATGCAGGGTGGTCAGGAAAGATTTTGAGGCTTTAACACCATTCAAGGGGAGACACCAATGAAGGGAGAAAATGAGGCATGAGAAAATTTGAAATCTGGAAGAAGGAAGAAGTACAAAGGTTTTAACACAGGACTAAATTTGCCTTTTGGGGGAATGTATAGAAAGCCAATTTTTTGTCAAAGTGGAGTGAGCAAGTGGAAAGCAATAAATTTTGAGCATAGATAGAATCCAACATAAGAGTTTTACTAACTCAGATTAGGATTTAAATTTTATTCTAAGTGTGATGGGAACCATTTAAAGATTTTGAGAAAAGCAGCATTAAATGGTTGAGGATTTTACAAGTCTCTCTGGCTGTTCTGTGAAGATAGACCATAAGAAAGAACAAGGGTGGAAGTGGGGAAGCCAAGTGGACGGTTATTGTGCCGGTACTGACTGTAGACAATGGGTCCCCAGACCAGAGCGATAGGGGTAGAGTGAGAAGTGGTTAAATCCTAGATATATTTCAAAGCCAGGAATGATAAGATCTTTCTGATGGATTGGGTGGATCTTAGGAAAAGCGAGGGATTGGACATGATTCCAAACTACTCTCTCTGAGCCACTGGAAAATAGTTGAATTACTCATTCTTTTCTCAAGTATCAATGAAATGCGGACTGTGCTAGGCACCGTATTGGGTGTTAAGGTATGTCACTGAACTAAAGAGACAAAGATCCCTGGGAAAAAAGACAATGAGAATGAACATTAAGAAATGCATTTTCAAGTATGTTTGAAGATAACAAATATTGTGGAAAAAAAAGAAAACAACAGGAAAGTTTAAGGGGGTTGCGTGGCAAATAGTTTCCTTTATTAAATAGGGTGGTCAGGGTAGGTGTACTTGAGATGGTGAAATCTGAGCAGGGGTCAAGAGGCCAGTGTGCCTCCAGCCCAGTGAGGTGGGAAGAGAATGGTGGGTGATGAAGCAAGACAAGTAACTGGGTGACCTGATGTGTAGACTCTGGAAGGCCATTGGGATTTGGCCTTTATTCTGAATGAAATGTGGAGGCATTTCAGGGTCATGTGAGTAGAGGAGTGACATGATCTGACTTATGTATGTTGCACTCTGGCTACTCCTCTGAGAATATATGACAAGGCAGCAAAGATAAATTGCAACAATCCAGATGAGAGCTGGTGGTGGCTTGATAGAGAGTGGTAGCTGTGAAAGTGGCAACAAGTGGCCAGATTCTAGATGGATCTGAAGTAGGCTTTAGAAGTAGCACCTCTTGATTTCCTGACAGATTAGGGAATAGTGGTATTTGGCCTGAAAAGCTAGAAAGATGGGATTGCCATTGACTGAAATGATAGACTTTTTTTTTTTTAAAGATTTTATCTATTTATTTGACAGAGAGAGAGAGATAGCCAGTGAGAGAGGGAACACAAGCAGGGGGAGTGGGAGAGGAAGAAGCAGGCTCCCAGTGGAGCAGGGAGTCCGATGTGGGGCTCGATCCCAGGATCCTGGGATCACGCCCTGAGCCGAAGGCAGACGCTTAACGACTGAACCACCCAGGCGCCCCTGAAATGATAGACTCTGATTTGAGTAGGAGGTGGGGAAGACCAGGAGTTTTGTTTTGGAGATTTTAGATTTGAGATGCCTCATGCACATCGAAAAGAAGGAATCAGGTAGGCAGTTGGATATTCAAGTCTAGAGTTCAGGAGAATGTTTTGGACTGGAGATAGATACTCTCAGATGGAGGTATAAGGATGGTGTTTAGAACCACAGGCAATGGAGGAGGTCATGTAGGGAGGGAATGGCGATAAGAAGGAAGTCAAAAACCGAGCCCTTGGGTAATCCAACATTCAGAAGTAGGGAAAAGAGGAGAAACTAGCAAAGAGAGCACGTAGCTAGGGGAGGAACTAAGTGGCTGTGTTATGTGTGTTATCCACCGACACGAGTGCATTAAAGAGGAAGGTGTGATTAACTGAGATAAAGGCTGCTCTGAGGCCAAGTACGATGCCTGAGAATTGATCATTGGAGGTAGCAACGTGGAGGTCATTAATGATTTTTGAGAGCAGTTTTGAAGAAGCCCTGGGTAGAAAGTTTTGAAGCCAATGGGAATGCTGGCAGGGAAGAAAAGGCATCACAAAAGTAGAAAAATCTGTGAGAAAAGCAGACAGGGGCTGAGAATGAAGGGATCAAACCCATGTGATTATATGTGTTGTAACTAATTTTTCTTGTTGGCCACATACAGTCAAGTTCTTAGGCAAATCTGAAGGAATGCTGAATCATTTATTTTCTCAGTGATTAGCACTTAATCACTTAATTAAAATATGTGTTGCTTTTATTCGAAATCAATTTTGTACTTCCCTATTAAGCCTTCTGAAAATTCATCTTGCCAAAAGAAATACGAATCCCTTGTAGGGTTTTTATGACTCAGAGACAAAGGATTTCTTTCCTTTTATTGAATTATTTGTGTTACCGAGTCTGGCTACGTTCTGAGTCTCATATTGTAATAAGTTAATATTTATTGTAGTGCAAGTACAATAATGTAGTGCTTGGCATTGAGTTAACAATAAAAATAATTCGATTTTATATATACCTTTCCAAAAGAAAGGCAAAGATTGTCATAATGCACTTTGTAAATAACAATATGTTGCTTGTTGATGTCTCTTGGACAGATTTTTTGGTAATATTTAATTCTTATATTATTGATCTTATTTTTTCCTCTTTAGATCATAAGCTTTAGGAAGGCAGAGACAATATGCCATGCATATGCCTCATAGCAAAGAGACAGCAGTGTATTAAATCTTATATTCCTTCTATTGAATGATTAAATTAATGCTCTCTTGCTTAAAAGCTGGGTAATAGCAAAGGCAGAATACCTGTCCTTTCTGATACAACACAACTAGAATGTCTTAGAATTTGTGGCTTCATTTTCCACAGTGCAAATCCTTACTGAAACTAGATCAATATTTTTAGGGGCTCTTTTGTCCTGCTTATACTTTCTTATTCTCCATTAAACATTTGATCATTGAAATAATATTGACCCTTCAGGGAATGGTATGTTGTCTATCTCTTTCATTCTAACTTGAATCCAGAGTTTAGAGCAACTGGTTTTATTCAGTCGTTTCTTTTATAAATAAAGGCATTTGATGGCCCTTCTAAGTCTTACAATTGATAAATGAGAATGGACATATATTCAGATTCCCAGTTTATTGATTTTATTACAAATTTCTTGGATATGATAATTTTTCAGTTGAGTTTTGCTCTTTCCAAAATATTTATCAACACATTTCTCCAAATGTATGCAGTTTTATTTTGTTATCTTGTAATTTCATACAGGCTTTATCATGGAAAAAGTGGCCATTTACTATTTTGAAATCTAACTTATTTTCACGTAAAAATTGTGCTGACTCCAATAATTTTCCCATTGGCAATATCTTTAAAAACAAACAGAGGAGACTGAGCAAATATTGCTAACTACAGGGAATTAGACAGCTTAGTTACCAAACTAAATAGGTGTTTTTTGAAGGAAACATCTGCATGTGCAATTTCTAGTTAGTGCTTCAGATGAAGAACACCACAGAACATTCTTTCCAGCAAATCTCCTTGGCTTAGCTAGTTTGCTTTCTCTTCCAGCTTAGAAGCAGCCACATACTTCTCAAATCCTTGCAAAGCAGCTAAATAGCTCTGTGATTCTTAAGGATTTGATAAAGATTTGGGACTCAAGTCAGTACAAACTAGAACATAATTTTTTTTGCAAATTTTCATGGTAGAAAATTTAGGCCATAAATTCCTGCCACAGAAAAAGTATTAAAGGGCCTTCTGGGCCTGATATTTTAGTCTGTCACTTACATAGTACACTTTCTTAAGCCTTGCCATATGTCTTTAGGATTGTATGTTCCTCCCTCTTTTTATCTTATTTTATTTTATTTTATTTTATTTTTTATTTTATTATTATTATTATTATTTCCAATATAGTTAACATACAATGTTGTATTAGTTTCAGGTGTACCATATAGTGATTCAGCAATCATATCTTACTCAGTGATCATCACAATAAGTGTGCTCTTAACCTCCTCCACTTATTTCACCCATTCCCCCATCCTCCTTCCCTCTGGTAACCATCACTTTGTTCTCTATAGCTGAGAGTCTGTTTTTTGGTTTGTCTTTTTTTTTTTTTTTATCTCCTTTGTTTTTTTGTGTCTTGAATTCCACACAAGAGTGAAATCATATGGTATTTGTCTTTTTTTATTTCACTGAGTATTATACTCTCTAGTTCCATCCATGTGGATGCAAATGGCAAATCTCATTCTTTTTTTACGGTTGAGTAATATTCCAGTGTATGTGTGTGTGTGTGTGTGTGTGTGTGTGTGTGTATGTGTGTCTTCTCTATCCATTCATCAGTCGAGGGACACTTTCATCTTACAAAATAGCAGAATATATTCCTGTGCATGAAAGTTTATAATGTATAGAGTTAGGTGTTTCTAGTGTTAAGACGTTACTACCAACTCTCCTTTTATCAGTTTATTCCTTTCAAAGCTAGTTTTTCTATTATAGAATCCCAAACAGAATGGTAGGGATATTAGAGGCTACGATATAGCTGTTATTCTAGTGGAATGCACACTCCTATAATCTCCAGACATCACTGGGCACCACTAGGTGTCAAGTCCTGTACAATTTAGTGGAGATAGAGAAAAGACACAGCTCTCTCCTCATGCAATTAGAGGCTAGTTGGTTCATTTCGCTTAAAAAATGTGACCAAATGACAATTATTAAATGATGGTGTGTGGCCTTTTCTCTGCTCTTGCACTCTGCGAAGTTCTGACGTCTCCGCCATCTCTCACCAGATTTAAAGAAGAGGATTCAGCGACAGCCAGATGAGTCGTAAGCTTGTGGGCAGAATCACAGGTGACGGGAAGTCTCGGGACTTGGATGAGCTTCAAGTGCATGGGCTGCAGATGAGTCAGTTCTGTTCTAAGAGCTGTTCCAAAAACATGAACTTGTTCCAGCGTGATGGGTGGAACGTGATATCAGGGAACAACTGGAACACGAGAATTCTGCGTTTGCTTGTGCAGAGTTTCGTCCATAAGAACCAATGGGTAAAAGTAGAACATTGGACCAGCCAAACACAGCTGATTGTGAATACATAACACACACACCTCAAACATCGACAGGGACATCAGTTCACCATGGAGCCTAAGTCACACTCACTGACACCTGCTGTTACAGCCTCTCTCCCATGTCAACTGTTCCTGCTCCACCCTTACAATAGCTCACAGGCCGCCACACTGGCCATACCCACTTCCTCAAGCAAACTGCAGGTCTTTCAAAGATAAAGCGCCGTATTTATTGTAGCACTGGTGCGTTTCTTGCCACTGCCCAGTGTGTAGTATTGTAGTATTTTTAATGTGTCACTGACAAAGTTTCTGAGTGTTGTTCCCCCAGCCCTTTCCCCATAAACCCTGTAGTGTTAGCTGCACAATTTTTGGGTAGCATTGGTGGTTTTAAGAAACATGTCACATTAGAGCAAAACTGACTGTATTTTCCATTATTACCATGTATCCCATATTTCGTGTTTTGTAAGAGGAGTAAAATTGGGAGCCT
Source organism: Ursus maritimus (assembly GCF_017311325.1). Classification (NCBI taxonomy): domain Eukaryota; kingdom Metazoa; phylum Chordata; class Mammalia; order Carnivora; family Ursidae; genus Ursus; species Ursus maritimus. The sequence continues at coordinate 14,590,625 of NW_024425675.1, forward strand.
CAATGATTGAGAAAAAACCCAGAATGTTTAGCCCTGTTTTTATAGACTATGTCTGACTTTAATAATATTTGGAAGACACAAGGAAAGAACTTGAATGATATTGAAATCACTGATCTGTGGAAAAACAGAAAAGTCAGAAAATGGGAGGCTCGAGCTAAAGTCTGTGTGACTGTGGAATGTGAAGTCTTGAGTGATCCTGTTGGTGTCCTGGGCTTGGGCTTGGGCCACCCTGGTATGATCTAGGTAAGTCAGTTGAGTTATTTCTTTGCAATTCAGTCGTTAGCTGCTAAAGGTCAACTTTCTCATGTGCTTTCATGGTTCCCCGGAACCTCAACTGAAACTACACGTGTGGACTGGAGAACAGACTCAGCCCCACAGCCCCTATAGTTTGTTCGTGCTGAGAGCAATGAGACATTTCCTATCTGATCAAAAAGCTCATTCTCTAGGCTTGCGAACAAGACTACGTGCTACAGTGTCCAATGAAGTTGATTATAAAAGGAGTAGGTGGTAGCTAAGAATAGCTCTTGAAGATGGGAACACTGAGCCTGATTTAAACTTGATCACCCTCTCACTTTTCCTAATTAACAGATGGGAAAGTTTAGTAAGTGTAGGATAGAGATGACTGTCCCTGATGCATGCTAAAGTAAATATTAATTGAACTATTTCCATTGTTACCTAGATACTATTATTTGCTAGCTAGTATTGCTCTCGAAAGATATTTTCAAATGCCAGAACAGGTATTTGCAGAAACTTGCTTTGTTCAGATTGTCAGTTGGTAGGTATGAAAAGGGTAAGTGAATCCAAATATCTTTCCCAGAAAACTTTCTGGACCCACACGCTGACCCTGGGAAGCTGAAGTTTAGTTTTAATTTAGTCTTCCTTGGTTTTCCAATTAAATCACAGGGTTGAAAAATAATGGCAGGGAATTATCTGGCAGGTTTTTTCCTTGCGTGTTGCACAGCTCATCTCAGAAACAGATATTCATCCTTTCTCGTTGCTTAGCCCCAAATGCATTATTTATTTTGTTGTGCTGGTTGTTGCATGGGGGTCTCTTGACTTGCAATTTTCCCCTTGGTCGTGAGACATATTCACATTCACGCTACTGGCCTTTGGTGATACCATACCTGACCAGATCGTCCAAGTGCTTTCCGGAGGAGGTAGAAACAGTCATAACTAAGCCTCCTCAGTTGGTTACAACTCCTAAAATAATAGTAAAGAACAGTTTTGGTGTTTTTTTAAATTCTTTTTATTTCCAGGTAATAATGAGCTACTCATAGGATCCAGATCAGAAAGTTCAGAGTTGGTTTTTTGAAAACTAATCTATGGCATTTTTTTTTTTTGTCATTTTCTCAAGCCTGGCTAGATTGGGACTTATAATTCCAATGATTTCTCATTTCATTCTCACAAATTAATCATTGTAACATAAATGTTGGTCCATATGGATTTTTCTTTTCCATGGCTACCTTCTTGCCTCAGAATAAAGTCTGAATTCCTCAGACTAGCAACTTCTGTGGCCCACTGTCTTCTCCTTCTAGTTAATATCAATCACCACTAATCTCTCTACTGCCACTTTCCTTTTCAAATTCCTTCAAAAGAATCTATCTCATTGCCTCCACTTCTGCCCTGCCCATTAATTTCCTCTCTTCACTGTAATATGGCCTCCTTTTCTCTTCTCCCTACCAACACATCCAATCATTTCCTGAAACTGTTTTTGCTAAAGCTACCACTAACTTCCCAATTGCCAAATTCAGGGAATGTTTTAAAATTTCCTAAAAGCTGTTTTAAAATGTGGAAGATTGAACACATCTGTTAACCACTGATCCTTTCTCAAGTCTCAGTAAATGACAGTTACAGGCTTTTTAAAAAAAAGAGTTCAAAGAAGAAGAGATGGATGAGGAGACATAATCATCAAATTGCAGAATGTTAAAGACAAGATAGTGGCATTTTATCTGACAGGTCTGAGAAAGCTGATTCCTAAGGTAAACCCCTGAAAGGCTCTGGGACTAGCGGTACCAGGCACATCTTGAAGTAAGGTTAAAGGTGGCAGAAGAGTGACATCAGCAAGATGGTGTGATAGGAGGTCCCTGTCTCCTATCCAAATCAGAAAGGAAGAAGTTACATTGTCTCTGTTTGCAGAGAACATGATCTTATATATAGAAAACCCTAAGTTCCACTAAAAAACCTTTTAGAATAAATGAATTCAGTAAAGTTGCAGAACACAGAATCAACATGTAAAACTCAATTGCATTTCTACATACTAACAATGAACTATCCAAAAAAAGAAATTAAGAAAACAGTCCCAGTCAGAAGATCATCAAAAAGAATAAAATACTTAGGAGTAAACTTGATCAAGGGGTAAAAGACTTGCACTCTGAAAATTATAACACATAAATGAAAGAAATTAAAGAAAACAGACAAATGGAAAGATATACTGTGTTCATGGACTGGAAGAATTAATATCGCTAAAATATCCATACTACCCAAAGTGATCTACAGATTTAGTGCAATCCCTGTTAAAATTCCAATGCCATTTTCCACAGAAAGAGAAAAAAGATCATAAAATTCATATGAAACCGTCAAAGACAATGGATTGACAAAGCAGTCTTGAGAAAGATGAGCAAAACTGGAGGCATTACATTTCCTGTAGTCATCAAAACAGTATGGTACTAGCATAAAAACAGACACATAAAACAACATAACAGAACTGGAAAGCAATAATAAAACAGACACACAAGCCAGTATAACAGAGCCCAGAGATAAGCCTACACATATATAGTCAACTAGTAATTGAGAAGGAGCCAAGAACACAAAATGGAGAATGGATAATCTCTTTAATAAATGGTTTTGGGAAAACTGAATATCTATGTGTAAAAAAATGAAATTGTGTCTTTTTCTTGCACCATATGCAAAAAATTAACTTGAAATGAATTAAAGACTTAAATGTAAGATCTGAAACCATAAAATGCCCAGAAGAAAACATGGGGAAAGAACCCCTTGACACTTATCTTGGCAATGAGTTTTTGGATATGATAGCATAGGCAACAAAAGGAAAAATAAATAAGTGGGGCTATATTAAAACTATAAAGTTACTGCACAGCATAAGAAGCCATTAACATAATGAAAAGAAAACCTATGAAATGGAAGAAAATATTTGCACATCACATGTCTGATAAGGGGTTAAAATCCAAAATTATATAGAACCCATACTACTCAACAACAAAATAACAAATAACCCAATTAAAAAATGGGCCAAGAAGCAATACATATTTTTCCAGAGAAGACATACATGTGGTCAATAGGTATATGAAAATGTGCTCAACATCACTAATCATCAGAGAATGCAAACCAACACCAGAATGCGATATCATCTCATAACTTTTAGAATGTCTATTATGAAAAAGTCAAGAGATAGCAAGTGTTGGTGAGGGTGTGGAGAAAAGGGAACCCTTATGCACTGTTGATTGGAATGGAAATTGGTGCAACTATGGAAAGCAGTAAGAACGTTTCTCAAAAATTAAAACAAGGACTACCACATGATCCAGCAATCTTACTTCTAAATATATTCCAAAGTAAATGAAATCAGGAGCTCAAAGAGATAGCTGCACCCCCATGTTCACTGCAGTATTATTTACAATAGCCAAGATATTGAAACCACCTAAATGTCCATCAGTAAAAAAATGGATAAAAAAATTTGGTATATGTGAATGGTGGATTATTATTTGGCCATACAAAGTAAAGAAACACTGTCGTTTCTGACAACATGAATGAACCTGAAGGACGTTATGCTTAACAAAATAAGCCAGACAAAGACAAATATTGTATGATCTCATTTATATGTGGAATCTAAAAATGTCAAACTCATAGAAGCAGAGAGCAGAAGGGTGGTTTCCCAGGGGTTGGGATGTAGGGGGAAATGGGAGATGTTGGTGAAAGGTTACAAACTTTCAATTATAAGGTGAAAAAGTTCTAGGGAAGTTATGTGAGCATAATGACTATACAGATGACCCTTGAATGATGTCAACAGTTAACAATGATTAGGGGTGCTGAGCCCTGCATCTGAAAATCCATGTAAAACTTTGGACTCCCCCAAAACTTAACTAATAGTCTGCTATTGACCAGAAGCCTTACTGATAACATAAATGGTCAATTAACATATATGTTGATGTTATTTGTATTATATACTGTATTCTCACAATAAAGTAAGCTAGAGAAAAGAAGATGTTACTAAGAAAATCATAAGGAAGAGAACATATTTTTATAGTACTATATTGTAAAAATCCACACATAAAGGCACCCATGTAGTTCAAACTCATGTTGTTCAAGGGTTTACCGTAGTTAATAACACTGTATTATATACTTGAACTTGTTAAGAGATTGGGTCTTAAGTGTTCTTACCATACACACAAAACTATGTGTGGAGTGATGGATGTGCTAATTAACTTGACTGTGGTCATCATTTCATAATGTCAACATATATCACATCATCATATGTATACTACAAATATATACAATTTTTATTTGCCAATTATGCCTCAACAAAGCTAGAAAAAAATGTGACCCAAAGTAGAGGTGTTGGTGGGAAGTCAGTTTAAGAACAGTTAGACTCTCGGGGGGCCTGGGTGGCACAGCAGTTAAGCGTCTGCCTTCGGCTCAGGGCGTGATCCCGGTGTTATGGGATTGAGCCCCACATCAGGCTCCTCCGCTATGAGCCTGCTTCTTCCTCTCCCACTCCCCCTGCTTGTGTTCCCTCTCTCGCTGGCTGTCTCTATCTCTGTCAAATAAATAAATAAAATCTTAAAAAAAAAAAAAAAAGAACAGTTAGACTCTCAGAATTTCCCTCCTCCTCCACAAAACCTGATGGCATGTATGTCTCACTCCAGCATAATATTGAGGTTATTTCTTAGAAATGGGCAGGGTATCTCTCAAGTGCCCCTCAAGATGCATTCTCCAGTCCTTTCCACTTTTCCTTAGACCTAGAAGGCTAATCTATATGGATTAAGTTAATGGACCCCCTTGTTCTTTGGTTTCCCATTGGGTTTGGCCAATAGAGAGCCCCGACAGGAGATGCGAGGTTGTTAAGAAAGTAAGGGCATTTATTCTCCAAGTTCCCACCTCTGTGGTTCCCTTGGGATGACTTCCTTTCTTCAGTGAAGGTCACATTTCCTCAGAAGCTGGCCTCATTATAGGACTTTTTCCTTCTAGGCTCTAACAACCTTCCCCTTCTCCCATCCCTTGGGCCTACAGGTAGTACCGACCAGAGGTTTAGCACTCCCTGGGAGTTTCTTTACACACTTTACACACTGCCTGTACCATTGTAATGAGTCCCTTTATTAAGCCATTTTAAAGTTATCCTAATTTGAATTACTACCAGTTTTATGCTAGGACCCTGGGTGAAACAGATGGCTTTGGGTTGGAAATCTTTCCAAAAGAATTGAGGGTGGAGATACCATTCTATAAACAAGAGGATTAAGTGATATTTTGCAAACTGAGTTTTGAGACACCTAAACTCCTCCCCACTTTGATCCCCAAACAGAGGGTCAGGCTTTTAACCTCAAGGCAAGAGGCTGAAAGAGTCTTCACTGGGCAATCTGACTAAGCCAGTGGGAAAAAACCCTCTGCTCTCAGAGTTTCCAAACAAAAAGGTCCAGCAAATCTCCATTCAATAAAGGTCACGGTTCACAGTTGAAAAACCTCATCAGCATGCAATCGTAATCTATTTTTGTTTTTTAAATGTGAACGCTTCAAGATCACTAGTCACCTGAGAAAAGCTTCTAATAAGAAAATGAACAAAACAAACTAGAAGAGAAAAGTAACGTGAGAGAAACCAAGATTTTGCCTGGAGGAAAAGAAAAATATGCTCTTATTTTAACAGAAAGATGAGAGCAGATATCTATCTGTGCACTAAAAACAGATTTTGTATAAATAGAATAATCAGCAAACAACAATAAAAAGAAAGCTCCAGGAAATAAGGATATGATAGAAATAAAATATTCAACAGGAGATAGAGGAGAATGAGAGAGAAAGGGAAAAGACAAAAATTAAAGATTTGGTCTGTAAATTCTAACATCTGAATAACAGACAAAAAAAAAAAAAAAGGAAAGGGAGGAGAAGAACTTCTCAGAGCAGGAAAACTGAGAAATCACCCAGTTTGATGGAAGATGAATTTGTAGATGAGAAGAGCCCAGTGAGTGAACAGCATAATCTATAAAAATAGAAATACGGCCAACATTTAATTGTGAATTTCAGATACGAGGACAAAAGAAAGTACCCAGAAGCTTCCAGATGGGGAGTTCATACAAAGGACCAGGAATCACAGTGGCTTTGGACTTTTCAAAAACAATATTGGAAGCGAGAAGTCAGTGGTAATACCTATATTCCCCGAGGGAAAATGATTTACGATCAAGAAGAAAGATATTTTCGGACCAAGGCTTTGTAAAATCTACTTCCCACACACATGCTTTTTTAAGATGCTATTGAGAATATGCTCCACCAAAAAAATGAGCTAAACCAACAATGAAGAAGATATAGGATCCAAGCACAGGATTCTAATATTAAATTAGGGGTTAAGAAACAGGCAGCTGGAGAGATGCCCCAGGAGGTAATCTGTCCAGACCAGAAGAGGTCAGAAGGCGATATCTCCCCTGAGATGAACTTAGCAAGAGTGCTGCATGTGCTTGAAACTTCTGAGACGACGCTTAAACACTAGAGCCCTGGGGTGCCTGGGTGGCTCAGTCAGTTAAGCATCTGCTTTCAGCTCAGGTCGTGATCTCAAGGTCCTGGGATCGAGCCCTACATCGGGCTCTCCGCTCAGTGGAGAGTCTGCTTCTCCTTCTCCCTCTGCCCCTCCCCACCATTCATGCTCTCTCTTTCAAATAAAAATAAAATCTTTAAACACTGGAACATAAATGTGCAGTTTAATTAGTGAAAAGTATGTACAAAACTAAGCAAACAAAAATGTGCAATTATTAATTCCAGGTAAAACAAAAATATTATCCAACAGGCACGGAAAAGTTATTATGGATTAATGTACATTCCAGCAGTGACATAAGTATAATAAGGTAAGTATTTAATAGTAATCTAACCAAACTTCATGAGATGATATTGGTGGTTGGCTGGGCTGACAGAGAGTAAAAGAGACCTGAATCTTCATCTTCCATAGAGGGAAGCCTAGAGATTATTTGTAAAGCAGAAATATCAAAAGAAACATTAGAAGCTACTTAGAGTTATGGAGGGTAGTATGAACGACAGCAACAGGAAAGGTGTAAATTGAAAATGGCTGCCACCAGAGGGTGGGGAATACACATTCGTGTTGGACAACGGTGCCAGAGCTCCATTGTTCTTCCTATTGTGTTTAAAAGAACTATTTGACTCAACTATGTGCGTTTATAATTTTGATGAAAACAAAAACCAAACTGAAAAAATAAAAAGCAGAATAAAACAACCAAATGAGACAGAGAGAGAGAGAGAGAGAGAGAGAGAAGCACATGCTGTTCAGTCAGAATTCTGCCCAAGTAATTTTCTTTTTTAAGAAGTCTGACATTAATCTTTTAGCTAAATCTGCCAAGATTGTGGATTTATTTTTAATGGATTTCTGTAGAAAAGAAGAACATTAAAGTGAACGCACTACCTAGAAGTCGAGTAAATTGTTTCCCAACAAAAGAGATTTATAATGAAAAAATGATTTGCTGATCTGTGATGTGAAAATTGTAATAGTTATTTTCAAAATTGAGTCTTTGGGAAGCCTGGTGATCCCGGAGCATCTCCAGGTCGTGAGTCCTGCCATGAAACTCAGTGTTCAGCATCTGTGTCTGGTATCTGGGGCTCTGGAACACCAACACCTGCATACTTATCAAGTGAAATGATTTTCTGTTCCTAAATATAAATTCATTATCTGATGATTCACAAATAGAAATGTGCTCAGTTAACAGCAACTGAGGCAGAAAAAAAAATGTCATAAAACTCAGATGTAACTTTGTATGTGAGTCGTTTATACGGCTAAGAAAAAAAACCTTTAATAAGTGTATTAGCTGATTTGTGTGTATCATGCCGAAGTGTATCAAGGCACCAGGAGGGAAGCGACAGGTTTGGCATCTACCAGCCTGTCCTCTCAGATATTCGATGTGAGCTCATGCAAGCGAAGTAGTTTTTCCCATATAATTTTTTTTTTAAAGATTTCATTTATTTACCCGACAGAGACAGAGACAGCCAGCGAGAGAGGGAACACAAGCAGGGGGAGTGGGAGAGGAAGAAGCAGGCTCATAGCAGAGGAGCCCGATGCAGGGCTCGATCCCACAACGCCGGGATCACGCCCTGAGCCGAAGGCAGACGTTCAACCGCTGTGTCACCCAGGCGCCCCCCCATATAATTTTTTGTAAGATTGTATTTGTTTATTTAGAGAGGGGCAGAGGGAGAGGGAGAGAATCTCAAGCAGACTCTGTGCTGAGCATGGAGCCCAATGCGGGGCTCGATCCCACAACCCTGAGATCATGACCTGAGCTGAAATCAAGAGTCGGGTGCTTAACCAACTGTGACACCCAGATGTCCCTTTCCATATAATTTTAAACCAGTCCTGAGCTGGGCGGGGCAAGGCAAAAGAAGGGCAGATGGATGGGGGATCAGGGCTGGTATCAGGTGCTGGAAGAACTTATAGACAGTGAAGGAGATGAGAGAAACGTGAAGAGGGAGACAGAAATTGTGCTAACTAGTGTGTTGGGCTTCTCGAGGGTTCCTATTTAGCTGCTAGTTTGTATACTAACAGTATTGCCTCCACTCCATATTTCATCACTGCAGTAAATACTGATGTGGGTTCAGAGATTTGGAGTTTGGGCTTGAGTAGAATGTGGCTCAAAACTACTGGTGGGGTGGCCTTGAGCGAGTCTCTTTCCTCCTTTGTCCAGTGGTGTTAATACCGGCGCACTGTGAGGATCCAGTGTGACGATGCGTGGACAGTGCTTAGCGTGGTGACTGGCATGTAGTAAACATCTGCCAGACCCTAGAAAAATGGGGAATGGGAATAGAAGAAATGGCCAATGGAATCAGGAAGGAGAAACCAGGTAAATTGGGGGAAAATCGGTGTTCAGTACATTCAAGGCCTTCATTTCCTTTCTGGCTTGTTTCCTGAGTTTTGTTTTCTCACATCTGACTGAAATAAAGGTATATTTGAATGGAGCTATGTGCTTTGGCAATGAGCTTACACTTCCCTCTAAATGCAGTTCGGTGGTATTTCCAGCCCTGGTAAAACCAGAGTAGATGATAGAGAGAGGAAGAGATTGCTGATAGTAAAATCCAACGGCCACGCACTCAGAGTCTTAAATGGGTTGGTCATTGTGCTAAGTCCTCTGGGAGGAAGGTAAGTGAGGTTAGGTGCTCTGTCTTTAAGGCATCAAGTGACTGGAAATCACGTCATTTCCCTTCAATTCAGTTCAGTTCCATTCAATTCAATTTTCTTTTAGTTCATTTCATGCTTCAGCCAGTTGCAGAATGAAACTGGGCCCTAAAGTAGCAGCATAAATTATCAGAGGGTTCTAATCTTGGGTCGTTGTGGTTTGAGAGGGGGGAAAAGTCTGCTAACCAGCCTAAGTCTCCTCTGTTCTTGCCTGATTGTAAAAAAAAAAAAAAAAAAAGGAAGTTATCTAGTGAATAAAGGGGCCGAGATGCATCACTCATGTAATCATAAAGGAGCAGTAAAATTATTTTTACGAAGGGGATCAAAAATTCTCAGGAAAAAAAAAAGTGTTCTCTGAAAATGAATTCTCCAAGAGGGCTTCACAAACCCACCGCCGGAATTCTTTATTTCTTCTGCTATAAATATATCCATTCTTACATAAAAGTTAGTAAAAATCATTGAATAATTAAACTAGAAAGTTAAAATCTCAATCTGTGCTTTCAAGGTACCTTAATTGCAAAAAGAATTTGCCTTCAAACTGAAGAAACAATTCTTTCTATCTCTAGCTCTCTGTCTGTCTGTCTGCCTGCCTGCTTGTCATATTTTTTTCCAGCCCACCAGGAACCAACCTGTAGTCTGACAGAGTCAGAGTTATAACCCCTAAATCCTGGGAGGCCAATAAGAAACCTGACAGGGGGCCAAGGAGGTCATCAGATCCTTGGTTCAGTGACAAACTCCTGCAGTTGTGGTCAGAGCGGACGGGACAAGGTGTGATTCAACGTGTCTCAAACGTGCTTATTATCACAGTCTTGGTGCCTTGAGGGGCTCAGGCGGCTCCCTGTAAAAACTTCCAATTTGTGAAAATCGAATTGAATTATAGATCACTAGGGACAAGCCTGTAGTCGGAGAAGATCTGATATATTGACTTGCAGGGGGGTGGGGGGACAGGTGGGGAGGGGGCTTCAGAAGCACCCAGCCACGCACCCTGACAAGAGGAAGTGCCTTTTACAAAGTTTGGGTTCTCTCCATAGAGATCTGAGGTGGGTCCCACAGACGCACCCGTGGGGATCAGCTCTAAATTCCCTGCTGTTTCTCAGCAAGTGAGTGAAGACTAAGGATTATGGGTTGTCATGAGGCAAGGGAGGTTTAGCCACTGGATCCCCCCTGTAATAGATGAGTTATGGCGCAGTAGGCCCGTGAGCGTCACTGGTGACAAAGCAGTGTTCACGCAAGAAGAGTCGTTGTGGCATTTTATAGCTGCTGCCTGGCCTTGGGAGGGACAGCGTTTCCTGTTGATTACACAGCTGGCTTTATGTGTGTCCTTCCCGCCTGATGACCCGCAAGGCTCCTCGTCGCCTTTGCAATCTGAGTTGACTCTCACTCTTCCAGTTCTAGACAGGTTTTCTCTCTCATATACATATTTAAAATATATATATAAATATGTGAAAAATATAATGTAAAATTTGAGAACCGGATCCCAATTCATTTATTCAAATATTCAAATTCGATGCTAATGGATGCCTCCAGGTTTCAGGTTAGAGAAAATTCTATTTTTAAGCTGCAGAGACCCAGTGAGTTGGAACTGAATCTGAATGATTTTAAATCTGAATCTGAATTATTTTAAAATAGCAGGAAGCACATTTCAGGGGGGGGGGCATGTTAGTGGGGAAAGGGTTGTGATAGCCTGTAGAAAGGCCCAGATTAAACATTCTCTCAGGCTCTGCTGCCTTTCCTGGCACCATGGGGTTACAAACATTCCACACTTATTCAGGAGAGAATGTAGAGGCTGTTAATGGGAAAAAAAAAAAAAATCTACCCACACCACAGGTGTTGTCCACACACTGAGGGCTGCATTTACGCATTGTTTCACTTCCTGACATATCAAAAGATTGCATGACATGGTAGAGGTGTGGTAATTATTTCCCTGTCATTGGATGGAATCTTGGTGATGGATGGAGAAACTCTATTGGCAATTTATAAGTTGTGTGACCAATATGTTTCTCTGGGAATAGATAAAAGTCTTGTTTTGTCAAAATCTTATTATTCTGATTTATTTGGTTGACTTTTATGTTGTCAAAGAAGTTGTGTGATAGATTGGGATAAATTCAATTTTATTTATTATTTATTTATATTCATGTTCAGGAATTAATGCGTTGCGTAAAAGCCACCTGGAGTGAATACATTAGTACCTCTTCCTTTTGTCTGTACTTTTACAATGATTTGGGGCCTTTCTGATAAGTGCCCACGGTTCCTGTGAGTTAATAATGCGTTACCTCAGCGACAGTGTGTTTTACCCTTGTGGGATGGATTTTCTGGAGCCTTTTCTGAAAAGCAGCGGCAAGGTTATCATAGCCATCAGCTTTATAATTACAATCAAGTGATATCACTTCGAGTACGACAGATTCAAATTAAACATATACGGCTTTTGCCTTTGGGACAACTAAAACATAAAAAAAAGAAGACCACCATCATAAAACAGATACTTTAAGACCATGATTCAATAAATGCATGAAAAGATTAAATTTATGTTCATTTAGTGTTAATGTCTTGCAAAATGACGCAAGAAAGAAATTGGAGGCATATACGTTTTGCCTTCTAAAAATGTTTCACTTTTCAGTATTTAAATTCGCCTCTGTATAATCTCTCCCCTACCTCCTCTTACTGTGTTTGGATTGTTTACGTCTTAATGTATAGACTTGATTTCCCCTGAGCATCACTAGGCACAGAAATTATTCCCAGTCTCTTAGAATAAAGGCCAAATCAGAGGTAATGCATCTTAAGGTTAATCTCCGCTTCAATTAACAACGATATAACAATATTTATACTTATATATGAATACATCCCATTGACACCTGCTACATATTTTATTTTATGAATTAATGTGAAATATGTATTATGGGGAATTGTTACTACACACCCGCTCCTTTAGTGTCTGAGGCCCCTAAAGAGCAGCCTTCCCACCTGGATGAATTCAAACCAGGTGTCTAATCTGTATATTCTGAATTTGAAAATCATTTGATCCAAATTAGTTGAGATATAAACTGGGTTCTGGAGTTCACACCGCTTACATCCAATGGACTTCTCTGATTTGTGTTGACAAAGATTCTCTCCTTGACCAAACTCTATTCAGTTTCCCTTGAATTTCTCAACCAGACCTTGACTTTTGGACTTCCGTGTTTGTCTCTGCATTGTCCAATTTTAGCAAGAATCCTGCTAAATTGGTTCAGCTGGAATCCCTCATGCTCCATGTCTGATCACCCTGGATATGTAACAGGGGTTCTTTCTCTCCCATTGTCCACCAGGTAAGTGATGCCTGCTCACTCTGGACTGCCTCCAGCCAGAATCCTGTTACATCAGTTTAGTCAGAATCCCACTACCCCTGATGTCTCCCCTTTGTAAGTTTCCATCCATTGACCCCTCCCCTGCTCCTTGGCTATCTCACTCACCCCTGCTGTATTCAGAGTTGAGTCTGGTCTTGCACTCACTGCAAGATGCTGTTGCAGTGGTCCCTACAACCATCATGATGTCCCTCTTGAATAAAGTCTTCCTTATCATTTTAACAAGTGTCACTGAATAATTTTTTCTTTCACAGCATTAAAACTTATTTAGGCCTATGAAAAAGGATGGCTAACCCTATTCAAGTTAGAGTTCTGTGGAAACAATCATAAGGCATATTTACCTATAAGTGAAGTGTTGGTTATCAGGTGCAAAGCTGAACATCAAACTACAGCAACATTGGAAAGGCAAACGAGATTCAACCTCCATAGTACTGCTTGCAACATAATTCTAATATTTGAATGATTTTTTAAATTTCTGGTACATCCAAAAACTATCATTTTTCTCAATGTAAAGTAACACATGCTTATTATAATAAATAATAAAAATAAAGCAAAAATAAATTACAAATTCTGTCATTTGGAGAGACATTTTCTTTTTGACTTTTAAAACTGTTACTAATATGAAATATATGTTTCTTTGTAAGATTTTCAAACCATATTGCCTTTGTACACTTTTCACTTAATATTTGTCAGGAGCATTTTCCTATATCATTAAACAATCTTTAAAGTATGGTTTTTAATGACTTCTTATAATTCCATTGTATGGAAGTGACATCTTTTCCCCCCATTTATTTCCTATTGTATATCGAGTTTGTGATTCCTTTTAGGGTTTCTCTTTTAGTTACGTGTATGGCATAACTGTGAAGATAGCTGTGTGGGGGCATATCGAATAACCTAAGATAGAGGCTGAGTATAAAAGAAAACCCTCTGATTTTTATATAAATGTTCTACCCGGTGTAGGAATTGCTTTAAAACACACTGTCTTTTAGGCATTTCTTCTAAAATATGCTTCGTAAAAGGTAGGAGTTTAAAAAGAATTAATACATGTGGTTGCAGGTGTTCTAAATTTTTTGACATTATGATTTAATTTACTTGACTAACTCTAAATTCCTCTGTCATCTTCTCCCTATGACCTCAGGAAACCTTGGTATTAAAGCTTGGGGAAGAGCTAGGGTACAGAATTATAATGTGATGATCCAACTTGTCCTGATGACTCAATATGAATCCTGCATAGTTTAGCATTGCCTTTGGGCATCATATCTAATTCTGTGTTTACAGTGTTCGATGAAATGAAAGATGGCACAGTTTATATTGTACAAGTCAGAACTTATAGAAGAAAAGCACTTGTTAAATCTTGGAGAAAACTGCACACAGAAACTGACAGTGGAATTTCTGGAATCCTGGATTCACAGCCACAGTTCATTGAACACAAGTCTATTGATCAATTGGATTATCCCTGGTAGTGTTGATGTCCAGAAAATCAAAAGGTGAAAAGAGGAGAAAACTCTTTTCAGTATGAATATAAGAGTAATAAATGGCATATGAATTCTGAAAGGCATTTGGGTAGACCAAAATTGAGTTCTCAAAACTGTATTTCTCTCTCTGCATGGATATATGTATGTATGTGTGTGCTTATATATAGAGAGAAAATAGATTACAATAAAAATACTCTAGCCATCTGTCATTGTAGAATGCAATAAATAAATAGCAAAATAGGAGAATCAACTTTTGAAACATGAAGGAAACTTCGAGAGTATCCAACCACTAGATTTTGGAAATGAGGAAAGAAGACTCTGGAGAGGGAGTGATTGGATGCCAACCATCCCATCTAGAGTGGCTTCCGTCACAGTACGTAGAAGACAAGACGGACTTTGATTACTAAATTATTACAGGGCCATTTCTGTTCCACAGTCACTGTCCTTTACAAAGACATGCGTCTTCCTAATGACTCCTGGGTTTCTAAGATTGTAGTCATTTCTTTGAGAATTACTTTTAAAGGTATTTGCATGGGAGACACAGAAAAAAAAAAAAGTCTTATTCTCTGTCTGTAAGGCTGATGCTATCCCTCTCACTACTCCTTCCCTGGATGACCACATACAGACTCATGGCTTTGAATTCTGCAATATGTGGATGTGTCCAAATTATACATATCTCAATCTGCTCCTTCAACAGCTAGCTTGTGAATCAAAGTGACTGCTTGATCCCATTCAGCTGTCCAATCAAATAACCAAGTGTGACAAGTCCCAAACTGAAGTCTCGGTTCCCTAACACACAAACTTGTTTCCTGCCCACATTCTGCTTTTTAGTAAGGTCAACTCCATTTTTCTAACTGTTCTTGTCCAAAAATTGGAGTCATCCTTGACTCTTATCATGACCTTTGGCCCAGTTTCCTCTCTAACCACCTTCATTGCTGTCATCACTGGGTCCCAGCCATCGGCATCTACTACAGACAACATTGAAAAAGGCTCCACCTGGCTCCCCAGCTTCCCTCTGGCTCTCCCATGGTCTGTTCTCCACACAATGTCAAGATCACCTTTTTAAATTCAAAATCAGAACAAGACACTGCCTCTTTGAACTCCTGCAAGGCTTTCCATCTTAATCAGAGTAAAACCAGAACTCTTTACCACAGATCATAATATCTTCCTCTTGTTCACTCTTCTTCTTGTTCACTTTAGCTAAGCTACACTGGCCTTTCAGGTGGTTGTAGGATACCCCACGCACGTTCCTACAACAGCACATCAGTCCTCGGCCTGGAATTCTCCTCCCTCCTATATGCATATGGCTCACTCCTTCACTCGTTCAGTCTTCTTGCAAAGATCTCTTGCGCAAGAGCGTTCTCTGTCACCTTACCTAAAATAATACATTCCATCACTTTTTATCCATTCCCCTTCTTTATCTGTCTTCTTAGATTTTTCCATTCCTTGAAACATGTTTTATACTTATGTGTTAATTTTTTTCTCCAGGTTACATTAGAATGTAAGCCCCCTGAAGACAGAGACATTTTCTGTTTTGTTCACTGTTGCATCCTCAGTACCTTCAGTAATTTTGGTATATAATTGGTGCTCGATTATCATTTACTTATTGAATGATAAATGTTTATTTTTCATGTGTCAATGTTGGAGCAAGGATTGAATTCTAACAAGAGTTAGGAAACAAAACAAACATCTTCTCTGGCACGAACCCTTACGTACTTGCAGTTTTTCTCTCTCTCTCTCTCAGTGACCACGGCGACCAGACGCCACATTTGAACTAAGGAAGGGAAGCATTGGTTTAGTGGCTTGATGGTGATATCTCTCATCTAGTTGTACTATGTCTTTAATTCTCATTTCCATTGGTAATAGTTTTTAGTTAAGATCAATTAAAGTTAGAAAAACAAGAATGACCACAAGAAAAATCCAAAATAATTGATTTAGCTATGCCAATGGGCAAACTCATGATAGGCTAATTTGTTGATAGTATTTGCCCATATACAGAAAGATGTTTGATTTGGGGCTGTCAGATAGTAAGAAGTATATGTGCTGGTCTCTGCCCCCAATTCCTGGCACAGAGCTCCTGAAACCCTATAATTTTTTAAGTGATAAGAGTACTAGGGGCATCTTTTGTTCTAATATTTGGTCTTTGACCCTGGTTCCTGCCAGAGCTCCTAAATCCCTTGGAATTTCCTAGGTGATAGCAGTGTCTTTTGCTCTAATGAGGTGACTCTCCGTGGTCTCCTGGATGGGGGCTGCTCACCAGAAAGACCAAGCCATGACCACACAGTTGGAATTTTGAGTCCCAAACCCCATTCTCCAGAGAGGGGAGAGCTAGACATGAGTTACTAATTGGTCTTGCTTACATGAGGAAACCTCCATATCTCCCAACAACAGGGGGTTTGGAGAGCTTCCAAGTTGGTGAACACAGACGAGTGATGCACCCAACTCCACAGGGATAGACGCTCCTACACTTGGGACCCTTCCAGACCTCATTCTATGTATCTCTTCACCTGGCTGTTCATCTGAGTCCTTAATCATATCCTTTAATAAACTGGAAAATGTAAATGTTTCCCTGAGTTCTGTGAGCTGTTCTGGCAAATAATCAAATCCAAGGAGGGTGGAGGTCATGGAAATCTCTGATTTGTAGACAAGTCAGACAGAAGTTGTGGGGAACCTGGGGAGTGATCACTTAGAATGGAAAGTAAAATGGGGGCAGTCTCATGGGCCGAATCCCTTAACCTGTGGGATCAGACGCTATCTCCAGGTAGTTAGTGTCAGAATTGAGTTAAATTGGAGGAACCCAATCTGGGCCACCATATTGCTAGTGGGGACAACTCCCACACATCTGGTGTCAGAAGTGTGGTGAGTGTGGTAGCGGCATGGGAGTTAAAGAGAACCACAAGGGAGAGACTGAGGTTTTCCTACACAGGGGCTCATAAATAACACATTAATGACAAACAATAACGTGAAAGCTAAATTAAAAACAGAGAGCTTAAAGCAGGCTTTGATTAAGTCAGGATAATTGTGAAAAATGCATTTTACTGTATTTGAACTCTTCAACTAATGCATAGTAAATATTTTCCTCCTGTCTTTTCTTGTTGATTTTACGTAAAGCTTTCTCTGCTACGTGAAGAAAAAGTTTTGGTTGATCTGAAGGTTCTCCGGGGTTTCCTGATCTTTTTTCTAAACTTTATTGCAGATGTGGGAGATAAAGTCAGCAGCAATTCCCATGAGGAGAAAGGGGCTGAAAAACAATAAAAAACGGGCGCCAAGCTCATGCCCATGCTTACCTGTCCCTTGGAGAGATTTCTTTGCCATGTCGCCCATGTCACTGCAGGGCTGCCTCTGTGTGTCAGTAAGGTCAAGCTCCTTCCCTCCAGCAGGGCCAGCTGGCTAAAAAGAAACTTTGCTACTTGCTTTCTCTTTCTCCAAAAGGATAATCATCTATATTCTCAATTCTCTGTCTTGTTGACTTAGAAAAACTTACTGAACTCATGCTATCATCATTTTTTTTAAAAAAGGCCATTCTTGAAAAGAAGTTCAACAGATAATTTAAGTTTGTGATGTGAAACTCATTTCTGCTAATGGGAGACAAATCGTTATTTCTCTCCAGACTGTCTATTCATAGTAATAGAATAATTCAAGCAAATTAAAAATGTGAAGACATTTTTCATCAAGCCACAATGAACAATCAGCCAACACAAAGAGTACTGTGCTAGGAAACAGATAATACAATGATGAAGTTTTCTATAGAAAAGAAAGGACTTCAATTAAAAAATGTAAACTTACTTAATAGGCTACATGGTATAAAAAGAAAGAGTGGTTAAAATTTTTGTCCTTACCCACTGGGAGTTAAATCCTCCATGAAGTTGACCTAACTTAATTACCAAAATGATTATTTTCTTCATTTTCTAGGTGAAAAAATTTGGAGGCCCTGAGGTTTAGTAAGTCAGGCAAGGACACACAGCTACCGAGTGGGGCTGGATTTGAATTTAGCTCCGCTTCTAAATGTCATGTTTTTCTGCTACACTGCACTGTCTCTCCTCCATGCTGTTAATTTTGCATCGATCTCCAAAGCTTGTGTTTTATTGATCTTCCCCAACCCAAGTATTTCAGCACACTTTTCTTCCTACGTTTTCCTGGAAGCAGGATGCTCAAAATTCAAGACACAGAGTGATTCAGGCTCGAGTAATTTGGGGATCTCTCCGTGCACTTTGAACTGCTGATCTGTCCTTCTGTTCTCTTTAGGCCTACATCTCTTCCAACAAACCAGCTCAGGGCCTGAATACGATTGTAGCCGATGAGTGGAACTGAAGCCTCCTTACAAAGAAAGTAATCTTGAACTTGCTTTGGGAGGAAACTCACTCTCCTCAAGACAACTTGGCGAAAAGAAACCAGACTTTGGTTTGTAACTTAACCTTGCCTTAATGATGGCTTTGCCTCTTTTCCTGTCTTCTGTTCTGTGTTTCTGTGAATTTAGCATGCTGAGAATTCTTCACTGGGTACTGTACTTCATCATGTTTGCCCCTGTCTGAACTTGGGTATGAAGACTAGATATATATAATCACCTTCTCACTTGTTAGTCATAATTTTTGAAATTCTGTCTTGGCAAGATAGAAGCGGAAACTGGCAATTCGACCATCCACAGAGCGAGCGTCTGATTACTGTGGGCCAGCCAGCCCTCTGCAAGAGATGTTAAAACACCTCCCAGGTCATGGAACATCATTGAAGATGTGATGAGGTGGGTAACCTTTGTAAGCGATACTTGGATAAACTACTTCAAAAGGAAAAGGGAGGGCCATTCATTTTCAGGAAAGTGAAACCATTTTGTATGATACTGTAATGATAGATACATGACATTACGTATTTGTCAAAACCTACAGAACTATGCGACGCAAGGGGGAACCCTAATGTAAACTATGGACCTTGGTTAATAATAATTTTTCAGCATTGGTTCATCAGTTATATTGAATGTGTGACACCAATGCAAGCAGAAACTGAGGGCTTCAGAGGGGAGGGGGTGGGGGAATGGGATAGGCTGCTGATGGGTAGTAAGGAGGGCACGTATTGCATGGTGCACTGGGTGTTATATGCAACTAATGAATAATCGAACTTTACATCAAAAACCAGGGATGTACTATATGGGGACTAACATAATATAATAAAAAATATTATTATAATAAAAGAAGATAATATTAGGAGAAACTGCGGGGCGGAGGTGGGGGCAACAGAGAGGGGGTATACGGAAACGCGTTGTAACTTCTGCTCAATTTTTCAATAAACCCAAAACCTCATAAATACAGTCTACTAATTAAAAGCAAAAGGAAATGGGAGGGGTATGCTTTAGTCACGACAGAGGCATGCGTTAGTCACAATAGGTAACTATTATTCCTAAAAAACCTTCTCAAGGATGGGGTTATACTTTTAAGGCTTCTATTTTGTAGGATGGGGTGTTAACTCTATAGCCAGTTAAATTGCTTTGGGCAATTAAGAAGCAAGAGATGGTTTGTATCTTGTGTAAACAAAAGCTGAATACATATAAAAGAGCCCTGGTTCGAAGAGCGAAGAGCAGCACCAAAGGCTACCCCCAGCCAGCCACGTGTTTGGGTCTCTGTGGCTCCTATGTTCTTTTTTTTTTTTTTTTAAGATTTTATTTATTTATTTGACAGAGATAGTGATAGCCAGCGAGAGAGGGAACACAAGCAGGGGGAGTGGGGGAGGAAGAAGCAGGCTCATAGCGGAGGAGCCTGATGTGGGGCTCGATCCCATAACGCCGGGATCACGCCCTGAGCCGAAGGCAGACGCTTAACGACTGCACCACCCAGGCGCTCCTATGTTCTGACGCTGATGGGCAAATGAATTCCAGCCCGTCACCCTAGCTCTGGGCTCTGTTTCCTCAAGGGCTCCTTTCGCTGGAGCCTGGAGGGGATTCTAGTCCTGTGAGCCGCTGTCTGCTGGTGGGATGGCAGCTGAGAGGCAAGAGCACATAGAGGCCAGAGAGGCAGCCTCCTTGCCAGCCTTCCTGCTCATTCTCCTTAGATGCACAGGAGACCCACCTTAGAAAGATTTCATCCTGCATCTACATTTTGGCATGGCTTTCAAGAATTTGAAGGTTCTACGAAGGGTTCCCATGGATTTTATCACTGAACGAGGGACATAAAAGCTAACATTTGTGACATGTCTTCATCTGAGATCATCTCTATTTGATACTCATGCCTCAGTCACAGTGAAAAATTTCACTCGACCTTGGAACAAATTAAAGACATAGCTAGTTCTTTGTTTATTAATTTTTAACAGATTTCCTGAGGCACTCAAGTTATGAATATAAAATATTTCAGTAGATGATATTAAAGCACTCCTACAAAGTAGGCAAGTGTTTGCTTAAAAAAATACTATCTGTTTCCAAATCGGTAAAAAAATATAAGCAAAGATAACAATGTCAAATAATGTTAAATGGAAGGAGGGGGGCATGTGTTTTATGATATTCTAGAAAACAGCCTGAACAGAAATTACATGATTGTTTCCATTTTAAAAGTTTAAAATTTTCCATTTCCCATGTAACTCTTTGGGTTAATAATATTAACTCCTATTTCCTGATGGACTTACTAATGGTAGGTGTTCTTCTACTTGGCTGCTGAAAAAGAGAGACCAAAAATGAAAAAAGAAGAAGAAAAGAAAGTCAACTTCGGAAACGTGTATTTAACTAAGGAGGGGCTATAGAGTAGAAAAATGTTCTGATGGAAGATAAAGATCATATGGTTTAGCATTTTGATTTTAAACGTTTGGCCCCAAATCACAAAGGTAAAGGCAGTGCCATATGGAGACTCGTCATCATGCTAATTACCAGTCCCACCGCTCACGGGAATCCCACTGCTCACAGGAAGCCACTTCCGGCTTCCCACCACCCGTTGTCTCCAGCACTGTTTTGAAGTACCTCTTTGTCAATGTCCCCAAGGATTCCCATGCCGCCAGGGCCAGCTGTCATTTTGTTGTCATCCTGCCTACCTATGAACAGAACTTGGCGCAGGTAATCACACTCCTTTTTATACTAATTGAAGCTTTGGTGTGCCCCTTGCTCATCCCTGGCCCTTTTCCATCTCCTTAGCCAGTTCATCCTCACTAGGTCTCGAGATGTGGGCGTGCCTTCCAGCTCATGTTACCTCTCCTCCACTTCTCTCGTCATCTCACCTGGTAATCACCCGCCTGCTCCAGTCCTGCTCTCAGAGGAAACACGTGTTCATGCGCTGTGACCTTAACAGGTCAGAAGCCGCGCTTTCAATGCCTCTGCTCCTTAAACTTGCTCTCCTGTCAGCCCATGGCAACTCTCTTCCTCTTCGATTGAACCCAACTCTTGGTCCTCTCACCAAAATAAAAAAACCCAGGGAGACTATAAAAAGCAAAACCATATTGTTGCATAAGGCTTCACTTGCTGCTCATTCTCCAGTGTTGTTCTAAATAGTTCGGCTCTTTCTTGTCTATTCCCAGATTGAGTGGTTCTCGCCTGTAGAACCAGAGCAGAGGCCAGGAATGTGGATGGAATTTGGATGGTTGCTAGGTTACTTGGTACACTCTACCCCTGTTTACTGTTTACGGTGTAGAATCCTAGAAGTGTGAGGTTTTCAAAAAGGAAAACAAACTCATTTGGTGCTTACTTATGAAAAATCGAATAGTAAGTGGAAAGAACAAATTTAAAAAATCTCTGACGTTCTTCCTCTTTACTTCTAGAAAATCTATTTTTAAGTATATAAAATAGGATTGGAATTGGAAAAAAAAATGAATGCTTTCAGAATCTTAACGTCAAAGCACACGGTATTGGCTGTAGACTGAGCCTGAGTGAAAATATTGCACTGAACATAGACCCCGAGGTATGGTAGATTTCATTTAGATAGAAACTCATTTATAAGAAAGGGCTGCTATTTTAATTTTATGATTTTTTGATACTGTCATTTACCATTCAAATAAATGAAAGAGAATGGTTATATTACATTCAGAGCATTTAGAATAGTGTTTTTTTACTTTACGAAATAATGAACGTAGTGTGCTTGGATATCAGAATGCATTATTGTAAGGTATTTCTCTGGGCAATCATGAATCACTGGACCCCTTTCAGACAATTGCTCACTGAAGTTCAAAGTTCTCAGAAGCCCTTCATGTGATGTACTGTTTTCAGGGGGTCTGCTGGCTCAGGCCCCTCATCTCTAGACCTTGATGATAGCATTGTAGTGAGCCTCTGGCTGTATTTTTTCCTATGTCAGATAACCTCTTACTTATCTATCAGTCAAATATGTCTTTAAAAAAAAAGATTTTATTTATTTATTTGGGAGAGAGAGAGATTGAGAGAACGAGTGGGAGGAGAGGCAGAGCGAGAGCAGGCTCCTTGTGGAGCAGGGAGCCTGATGTGGAGCTCGATTCTAGGACCCTGGAATCATGACCTGAGCCGAAGGCAGACGCTTTACCGACTGACCCACCCAGATACCCAAATATGTCTTTTCTTAATATACTACTCCATCGTGACGTAGAGAAATAAAAAGGGGAAAATAATTTTAACAAAAAATATGGTCTATAAAAATATTATATAGAGAAATAATAACTCGTTAAACAATACATTGAAAGGATACTTCATAAGATCCAATTATGACAGCTTGCTATATTGCTTATGGTCATTGATAAGGCTAGTAGATATAACCAAAATGATAAAATAATATATTTAAAATATACTAGAATAAAATAATGTGTTTTCACATAAATTAAATCACATTAAAAAGGAATATATATTTTCACATATATATCACATATTTAGAAGAAAAGAAATGTCATTTAAATACTCCATCTTAAATATCTTAAAGTAAGTCTAAGGATCAACGGATGACACACAAACCTAAACAAATGATCTATAAAATCTCTTCAAGTGGTATATGCTTATTATTTCTAAGGAAAATGGGGTTTTTCGAAACGGATAAACTATTTTTTTCCACACATTTTCTACATGGACACACCCCCAAATTAAATGTGATTGAAGTGAAAAGATATTGCCATATTGGGTGTGTGTTTCATCCTCTCTCAGTGTCTTTCTTAGTAATATTTAATAGCTGTGGAAAAGAATATCATTTTGAGAGATCATCTTTGTGATTATTTCTAACAAAATGTGGGTATTGGGAGGGTGTATGAAGGTGATATTTCATGATGGTGAAGAGCGAAGGAATACTGTTCTTTAAGAACTCTAGCCAGTTGGGGGCCTGGGTGGCTCAGTCAGTTAAGCATCCGACTCTTGGTTTTGGCTAAGGTCATGATCTCCCAGCTGTGGGATCGAGCCCCACCTCCAGCTCTGCACTCAGTGCAGAGTCTGCTTCAGATTCTCGTTTCCTCTCCCTCTGCTCCTCCCCCTGCTCCCTCGTGTGCTCTCTCTCTCTCTAAAATAAATAAAATCTTAAAAAAAAAAAAAGAAATAAAAGAACTGTAGTCAGTTCCACCACCAGGCTGGTAGCAATGGTGAGAGGAGAAGTGGTAAGATTTGGATCTGTTTGAAGGAAGGGCCATGAAGTTTCCATAAGGGAGTCAAGGATGTGTTGAAGCCTTTTGATCTGAGGAACAGAATGAAATAAAATTGCTAGTTATTGAAATAAAGAGGAGTGGAGAGTGGAGCAAGTTGGCCAAGCTGTGGACATCGAGAGTTTGCTCTGGGGCATCTGAAGTTGAGATGCCACTGGGATGTCACAGTGGAGAGCACGGGTAGGTGGATGGGCTCTGGTCTAGTTAGAAACACAGAAAGGAACAGAAGTGAGGTGAGCTTGCAGCCCACATGCACATGGGGCACGTCTTCATTTTCCCCAATCCTGGAGTGCTGTGGGGTGTGCAACAGTTAGCGACACATTTGGTGGAGGTGGGGTCTTGCCGGGAGAGAAACAGCCCAGGTTTTGTGACATCCCTGCCATTCCAGATTTAGGTTTAGATTTACATTGCCACTAGGAGCAACGGATATTAATGCATCCAGGAAACTTGAGAGACTTTGAATTCTCCCCATTTTTGCGGCAAATATACCCATGCTCAAGTCGCTCCAGCTCCACAGTGTTCTAGAAAACCTCCCGGCAACAGGACACCCAGGGCCTACAAAAGAAAGAACAGATGCATTAGACCATATAAATATAAAAGCTTTTTACAATAGCAAATCTATCAACTGCACAAACAATATAAATATATCTATAAATACCACAAATATAAAAACTTTGCTATAGCAAGACTACGACAACTATTTGCAAAGCAGTTGACAAAAGGGATTCGCATTAGTACCATACATACACATAGTGTTTACAACCTGGTAAGAAAAAGACGATGAAAGCGGTCAGAGGTTAGGCATAAATAATTCACAGAAGGATAAATCCTAATGGTCCACAAACACATGACTCCAGTGGTGTTGA
Source organism: Ursus maritimus (assembly GCF_017311325.1). Classification (NCBI taxonomy): domain Eukaryota; kingdom Metazoa; phylum Chordata; class Mammalia; order Carnivora; family Ursidae; genus Ursus; species Ursus maritimus. The sequence goes on from NW_024425675.1 coordinate 14,615,235, forward strand.
TTTAAATTAGGGTGGTAGGAATTCAGGCCAGTTCTGTTTTGGTTCCAAATACTTGTATGGAAGGTGCGAGTACTGTATAATGAGTATGTAATATTTAAATAGTCAGAGGGAAAAAAAGCTATTTTCCTGTGAACAAGAAAAAATATTTTGAGGAGATAGAAATATGAAAGGGCGCGTGGGGAGATGCGGAAAACCGCAACAAAGAACACTAGCGGACCTCACAGTATGCGAGTCAGATAGGCGTCCTGGTGGTTCTGGAAACTTGTCAGCAGTCGGCAAAGCTCAGGCTGATGTCTTCTATTGCTCCTAGAATTTTCTATTCCTGTAATAATTTATCCCCTCATCACACATGCTGTTTGCCTGCCTCTACACGTTTCCAAATATTTCCCCCACATAGTTCAAAGGTACCTTGGAAATCTTAATTTATTATCTTCTCTTGATCTATCCTTAAAATATGCTCCTCAAATTATTCCGGCCGTTCCCAGCATGTGTGTTTCACATCAGACGGCGGGGAGGGAGAGGACGGCTGTGTGGTGGCATTGGTGTCTCAGCCAAGGATTTCCGGATATATGCATAGAATGTTCTCAATCAATGAATTCTCAAAGTAAAGTTGCAAGCATGACACTGAAAGTGGGGTCCGGGAAGGGTGGGCAATGGTAGAGAGGGGAAATCTGTAGGGTTTTTCTCTGGGTTAAAATGATAGCTTTCCAAGTCTGCTGGTGTTTAACAATAACAGTAAATTGAGTTTAATTCAACAAGTATTTATTAAGTAGCTATCGTGTCAATTAGGGTTGTGTTAAGTATAAACAGGGCCTTATAAGAGGTAGGGGATGTAGACCCAATACTCATAAAACTTGAACTTATTTCAGAGATGAGATTCGTACTCATGTGACAATTCAAGACAACGTGTAACGGTCCATGACAATTTTTCATACCAAGAACTGTGGGCGATCATTTTATAACTTAATTTTATAAATCAAGCTGCCCAAGACAGATTTATTTCCTCTTGTTTCCTGCCTTAGGGATATATTGCTACCAAGGGTCATAGTATTTCCTAACTAAAAAAAAAAAAAGATTTTAAAATTCCAGTCTGAGACTCTATCCTTAAGTCTTTTCTCCTTTATCTCTTCTCTCGAGTTCTTAATTGTGTGTGTGTGTGTGTGACAGTATAGTTTTCTCTAACAAATATTATATGTGCAATAAGGACATGTTTTATAAAACTTATTGGACATTTGAGTTCAGAGCAAATTTGGAAAGTAAACAGTTTTAGAGTATAATGAGATCTCTTCCATGTTTCATAAATATCATCCTCATTTCCTCGATTTTTCTTTTCTCATTAATTTTGACTTGAAAGATACCAGGTTCCTTCCGGTCCATTAATTATCTTTGAGATAGAAACTTTTCTGTTAGTTTACTCTCAACTCAGGTTCAAATGTGCCTGCATCACATGCCGAAAGCTTCCATAGACTTCCTTCAGGGCCCTGGTGACTCATTTGATCCTTTCCCAAGCTGTCCTGTAAGTTTATACAACAATTTCTCTGGGTCTTAGTTTCCTCGTCTACAGGTGCCTGTGTTAGATGATCTGAGATTCTTAGTTCTGTTCTTCGAGAATTCTTTCTGCAACCCCCCTCTCTCAGCATGAAGAAAAGTCTTGTAGGGAAGAAAATAATCTTTACTCTCCCATTACAGAAACTTTCCAGCCACATTTTTTTCCCCAATTAAGAAAAAAAGTGTCTGTCCTAGAAAATGCAAAATCGCTGAAATTCTTGTGAGCTCCTGCATACAGAGCTTTCCTGCTTTATTTTACATCTGCTCTTTACGAAGGAAGTTCATTTCGCTTCTAAATGTCTTCAGGCCAGGAGTCCGTGGCTTGATTTACATGCAATTCAGAGATTCCTCAGCTTTTTAGCAAATGTCCCTTGGAAAGCAGCCTAATAACTGAATTCTTCAAAAATCGACACACAAAAAAAGGCAGTATGGTTTGTGATGGAATACACTTGAAATAAAACTTTAAAGAAAAGATTTGTGTGGATCATATGAGATTAGAAATGGCCCATAAATGGTTGGTAAGCTTTGGCTAGGCAAGCAGTGGCGGGCGGAGCATTTTGGAAAGGTCTGGAGACAAGGTTTTTCTTAGCCGCACTGATTGATTTCAGTGGATAATTGATCGCTTTCTCTCTTTAGTCTGTTAGTGTTGACATAGCTTTGGTGAATCTGCACTTGTAACTTATATCACATGAGTAGTTCAGTGAGTTTAAAGATCTTTTAAAAATGACAGTAGTATCTAAATACTTTTAGTATTCTTAGTAAGAGAATTAGAACACAGCCAGTCATTATAAAATGATAGATTTTTTTTTTCACCTTTGGAAGACTTTATTTAAATGCACCAGCACCACCAGACTCCACTGCCAAGAGAGAAAGAGTATTCTAAATAGAAGACAGAATTAAATTGCCCTCTGAGAGTCCAGTTACTGGAATCCTGTGTTCTTGGGGACTTGAGAGGATGGGTAGAAAAGCTAAATCGTGTTTAAGAATCTGACCTTGATCAGCAACTGGGAAGTTGCTGTAAGAGAATTTTCTATGAAAACACTGGGCGGTAGTCAGTAACTGTTTGACGGGTAAGCACAACTCTTAAAATTACTATGCTCAGAATGGCTAAAGCCCAAACTATAAACTAGTTCCGTCTGGTGTTTCTAAGCAACTGAATGAATAAGCAGCTAATAACATCCTAAAGTGTAGGATGTACTATTGTACTATGGCAAGTGTACAGTGATTTAATATTTACCAGATTAGTGTATTATAGGAAAATCTGTTGGTAGTTGTGTGTGTATTTATTTTAGATTGCAGATTTAACCAGTGAAGCATCTCCTCACTTCTCCCGGAGAGTGAATATTCTTTACATGCATTGCTATTTTCCAAAGACCAGTAGATGTTTGCCTTTTCAAAAGCGAACCTATATTTGGATCTAATTCATAATGGGGTAGCTAGTTCATGGCATAGGAGTTCAACCTTTGTACAATAATTTGGTTCTTAACTACAGATGTTACCAAATTATCCAGAATCTTCTTCATTGGCTCATCTCAAGACTTCTTCCATGAATCTTTTCTCCACCTCCTCAATCCACGGTACGCTCACTTTCCGCCACCCTTTCTTTGTTTCGTGGTACTGTGGGATAAAGTTTTGAAGGTATACTTTGCCCTTTTGAGAAGATTTATATTATTATGAATCTGTTTGCATTTGCATCTGTTAAGGGAATTAAATTGAAAAAGAGAGGTAAGGGAAATATTCCTCAATTTTATAGAAGGGAAGATCTTAAAGTTGCAAAGAATGATGCAAAAGTCGGTGGGTTAGTGGATTTTTATTCCCTGAAGGAAATGATACTGTACTTGTGAAAATAGCTAACTTTATGCAGACAGGTAGATGGGGACAGTGTGGAAATCACAGAACTCCGAGAAAGGCTAAGAATGCAGGAACTAAAAAATGACCAATCCATCTGAATTGCTACTTACATGCCTTTAAAATCTGTCTCCATGGGGATGTTCTGGGAGCTCCAAAACCCTCGGGCAAATTTCCTTCCATAGGCTTGAATCTCTCCGATCTCTTCAGATGATTTCTTTCTCTTTCTTAGTGGAAACAAATACTATCAGCAAATTGTGACCCTTGCCTGTCCTCTATACTGAGGGGAGTCTTTCCCAGAATAGAGTTATATATGTATTGCAACCAGTGAAACATATAATACTTACAAAATTCCTTCAGAAAATCCTTCTGTCTGGGATTATTTATATTGCTATGGTTTAAGGGTGTTGCCCATTGAAACAATGTAATTATGATTGACTATTACCCGTACCCAATCTTTCTGTCCCAGGGAAATAATAAAAGCGGCCTCTGTTTTGGTAAGCACCTGTTGTATTCCTACCTTTTGGCTAAGGGATTCGAAGGACCTGCAGTGGGTTTGCTCCCCAAGACAAGCAAGCCATGCCAGCTCTAAAGTTCTACTCTTCAGGCTTTTGGAAAGAAGACGCCTTTGGCCATGGCCCATGAAGCAGACTGAACATTATTTGTGTGTTGCATAGCATTGCCTTGGGTGAAGAGTAAAGGGGAGTGGGGGAGGACCACTGTGACTCTCCGTGTCTTGTAGCTGAAATGTCCATCTCAAAACCATCCCTAGCTCAGATAAGGTAGTCACCCTTGATTTTGACAAGGAGCTAAAATGGTGCTCTTCCCAGGTAACAAGTGAGTTAAAATAATTCCCTCCCTTCTTACAACACAAGCTTAGTAGTTGCATGCTGATGAAAAATACATGTGCACATTTTTTGACACAGAACAGTCATCCTGTTGGACAACTATAGAGATGTCACAAAGCCCGAAAGGAGGAAATTTTTCTAGCATTGTCCTGAGATCTTAATTTCTTCTACAAATACTGCCATCACCAATCAATGTCATACTTTAAATTAAATATTATTTTGCATTGCTCTTTGTTTTAAATGTGCTAAGGATTTTTTTCCAAATTTTTTTCAAGACCATGTGATTATAAAATGTAACAATTTTCCTAATTGGAACATATCATGAATATATATTACCCATTCAAGTCACCTTGAAAAGTAACATCCTTATTTTGATTATGCACCTACAAAAGTTTAAGACAACAGAAAAGATATGATAGAGGCAGGCAGGACTTTAGAGTGTTACCCTATGATAAGGCTTGTTCCTTAGAAATTTTATTTTAGGGGCGCCTGGGTGGCTCAGTCATTAAGCGTCTGCCTTCGGCTCAGGGCGTGATCCCGGCATTCTGGGATCCAGCCCCACATCAGGCTCCTCCGCTGGGAGCCTGCTTCTTCCTCTCCCACTCCCCCTGCTTGTGTTCCCTCTCTCACTGGCTATCTCTCTCTCTCTGTTAAATAAATAAAATATTTAAAAAAATTTATTTTATTTTATATGAAAATATGTAGGTTTCTTGTCCTTGTTCATTCATAGAAATGAAAGATGATCCCTATGGAAAATTGGAAAATATGAAGATTAGGAAAAGAACTATAAACGCAAGAGTGGATGCATTGCCCAGATACAGTCACCCCGGCTCTTCCTGCCACCAGTGTGACTTCACGGAATGAGCTTCAGTCCACCCACACCACCCCCGACCGCTGGCCAGCCTCAGCTAATCCATTCCCAGCCCTGCTTCTCCCAATTCGGGGCTAACTGCAGTCACGTGTGTGGTCAAGATGTGGGAGGGTTACCTACCTGTGTGTTCAATTTAATCAAATAATCAGAAGTAACACATTCAAGAGTATTCATTTAACATGAACTGAGGGCTTCCTGTTTCTGAGGCAGTGCTAGGCGTGGAGACGCAACGGGGAGCAGGACCATCCTCAAGGTGTTCATGGTCTAACTGGGAAGTTGGGCATTTAGTCCTATAAACTGGTTACAGTGAAATAGGTGTGATTCAATAGGTGAATATGCAAAGTACTAATGGAGTCAAAAGACAGGTGTTTTGTAGGTGGAGTGATATTTGGTCTGGATCTTGAGAAAGCAGAGCAAAAAATTTCCCATGGTCTATCACCAATTCCAATCTCAACGTTAACATAGGGATAAAGATAATGAGATCCTTCCCCAAAGTCAGAGCCAGAATTATTCACAAATCTGTAAAGGGACAAACACAACCTTGTAATAATGCTAGCAATAAAAATTTATGGTCATTTAATTTAAAAAATTAAGTAATAAAGCAAAAGCTCTGGGTCCCATCAAAGACTTCGGTGTGGGGACATTTCTCCAGTAGTAAAATAGCCTAAGATTTCTATAACAGATTCTGCCAAGCAGTTCCCTGAATCAATTTACCTAGCACACAAATGAAAATGAATTTATAAGAACTGTGAACACCTCCAACACAGGCCCAACTTTGTAGATAAAACCACAAGACTTCTGAATTCTGTAATGAGTTACGTGGCTGGCCAGCAGTCAGGGAAACAAATGTAGTGCCCCTGTCACCTGCTTCATGGACCTGAATGCAATGGATGTTTCCATCACACATCTGACTCTCCCGCCATACACAGACCTGGACTCAATTACGGGACTGACATATCCAGTTTGCCTGAAGTTCTTTGAGAACATAAAGAATAATAAATGCTGGGTTACTTCTCACCTTTACCCATTGGAATGCTCTTGCATTCTTGGTTACTCTTCTAGAAGCTAGCGGTCAGACTTGGAAGAACACTGGAAGATGATTTAGTGTTACTGATCGCTTCCAGATTGAAGCAATAAACCTTTCCTCTGAATTCTTATGACTATTACTCTCTGGGCGATTCATTTAATTAATGCAATCCCGTGTATGTTTCAATATTTTTTTTTTCAGTTCTTTTACCTCTTAGTTAGGTTCTATTGCTTAAGGTTCTTTATATTTATTTACACCCCGTTGTAGCTGACAAAATTATGGTTACCTTGATGCCCAAGATCTCAGTCTTAGACTTTCTAAAACACTCCTTTCTTGGAGCCCGGCAGTTTAAAACATCTTTGATGTTATTTTAATTTTTTTCCTACAGGGAGAGTTCTGTCTCACAGACTTTTCAAAACCATATTACTAAAAATCTTAACTCCAAATATAATTTGAGTTGCTGGTCCGCGTAGGGGTTTAAAGCGAGGGAACCCCAAGTAATATGATAGCAGTAAGCATCTTGGTTTTGTCACTGAAAATAAAGTCGAAAGGCACAAGGGCTCATTTGTCCTCCTCATTATGGTACCCAGGACGAGTTCTGCCCATGGAGTAGAGGTTGGAAACTCTAACCCTGTGTAGAGCTCTCTTCAGGATAATTGGGGTTGAGCAGAATACACAACCTAAGTGCCTTTGCTTACCATTCCGCAGTAGTGTGATCCCAGGATGGAGCTGTGCCTGGTGAGGCTGAGAGGGAGGCTCAGAGGGAGGCAGTGAGAGCAGGCAGCACACATCTGAGGATTTTTCAAGAGCAGGATTTTTTCAGGTCAGTGGGGGTTTGCAAAGCACAGGTTTGACTTCCAGTTTCAGCTTGGACAAGAGCTTAGAAGGTCTCACTCCCATCCTTGCAATAAGAAAGAAGCTGAACCATCTGAAAAACCAATCGCTTTTTTGGGTCCTATTAGAGAACTGAGTTTTTTTTGTGGAGGCTTTAGGATTATCTATGCATAAAATTGCATAATCTGCAAATAATGACAATTTTACTTCTTCCTTTTCACAACGTTTGGAAGACTTTTATTTCATTTTCTTGTCTAATTACTCTAGCTACGACTTCCAGTACATGTGGAATAAGAGTACTGAGGCTGGACACCCTTGTCTTATTCCTGAACTTAGAGGAAAGGTTTCCAATCTCTCCCCATTGAGTATGATGGTTGTATGTTTGTTGTATGTGGCCTTTATTATGCTGACATATATTTCTTCTATACCCAATTTGTTGAGGGGTTTTCTCATAAAAGAATGTTGTATTTTGTCAAGTGTTTTTTTCTTATCTATTGAGAGGTTTATATGATTTTTATAATTATATAAGGAACCATCCTTGCTTCCCAAGTCCAGCTTGATCATGGTGTATAATCCTTTTAATGTGCTTTTGAATTCAACTGGATGCGTTGTTGAGGGTTTTTACGTCTACGTTTATCAGGGATATTGGCTTGTAATTTTCCATTCTTTTTTTTTTTTTAAAGATTTTATTTATTTATTTGACAGAGATAGAGACAGCCAGTGAGAGAGGGAACACAAGCAGGGGGAGTGGGAGAGGAAGAAGCAGGCTCATAGTGGAGGAGCCTGATGTGGGGCTCGATCCCATAACGCCTGGATCACGCCCTGAGCTGAAGGCAGACGCTTAACCGCTGTGCCATCCAGGCGCCCCGTAATTTTCCATTCTTGTAGTGTTCTTATCTGGCTTTAGTATCTGGATAGTGCTTGCGTCATAAAATTAGTTTGGAAGTGTTTCCTCCTCTTCAATGTTTTGGAAAAGTTTGAGAAGTATCAGTATTAATTCATCTTTAAATGTATGGTGGAATTCACCAGTGAAGCCATCTGGTCCTGGACTTTTCTGTGTTGGGAGGTTTTTGATCAATGATTCAATCTCATTACTCATTATTTCAGAGTTTCTATTTCTTCTTGATTCAGTCTTGGTAGATTCTATGTTTTTGGAACTTATCCATTTCTTTTATGTTATCCAGTTTGTTGGCATATAATTGTTTAGAGTTTATAGTCTTATGATCCTATGTATTTCTGTAGTAAAAGTTGTAATGTCTCCTTTTTCGTTTCTGATTTTATTTATTTGAGTCTTATCTCTTTCATAATCTAGGTAAAGTTTTGTCAATTTAGTTTATCTTTTAAAAAAAACAAATTTTAGTTTTGTTGACCTTTTCTATTGTTTTTCTGGTCTCTATTTAATTTATTTCTGCTCTGATCTTTATTTCCTTCCTTCTGCTAACATCGGAGTTAGTTTGTTATTTTTTTAGTTCCTTGAGGTGTTCATGAAGGTTGTTTATTTGAGATGGTTTTATTTTCTTAATCTCTATTTATTGCTATAACCATTCCTCTTAGAACTACTTTTGCGACATCCCATAGATTTCAGTATTTTGTGTTTCTATTTTCATTTGTTTCAAGATATCTTTATTTCCCTTTTAGTATCATTTTTTCCCCTTCTCTGCCCCCCACCCCCGCCTTTGGTATTTTTGACCCATTGGTTGTTCAGGGTTGTGTTGCTTAGTTTTCACATTCTTACAAATTTTCTGGCTTTCCTCTTGCCAATTTCTAGTTTCATACCATTGTGGTTGGAAAAGATATTTGGTATGATTTCAATCTTTTTAAATTTGCTAAGACATTTTTTTGTGTCCTATCATATGATGTATCCCAAAAAATATTCCATGTACACTTGGGGAAAATGTGTATTCTGCTGCTGTTGGATGGAAAGTTCTATAAATGTGAGTTACGTCCATTTGGTCTAATCTATGGTTGAAGTGCAAGTTTCTTTGTTGATTTTCCATCTGTGTGACCTCTCCATTGTTGAAAGAGGCATATTGATGTTCCCTACTATTACTGTACTATTGTCTACTTCTGCCTTCAGATCTATTAGTATTTGTTTGATATTTAGGTGCTCTGACGTTGGCTGCATGCGTTTTTATGACTGTTATATTTTCTTTCTGAACTGACCCCTTTGTCATTATATAATGACCTTCTTTTCTCTTGTACCATTTTTGGCTTAAAGTCTATTTTTTTTCTGATGTAAGTGTAGCTACCCTACTTTCTTTCGGTTTCCACTGGCATGGAATATCTTTTTCTATCCCGTCACTTTGCATCTCTGCGTGTCCTTAAAACTGAAGTGCAGTGTAGGCAGCATGTATTGGGTCTTGTTTTTTCTTTCCTTTCCTTTTTCTTTCTTTCTTTCTTTCTTTCTTTCTTTCTTTCTTTCTTTCTTTCTTTCTTTCTTTCTTTCCATCCATCCATCCATCCATCTGGTTACTCAGTGCCTTTACACTAAAAGTAACTATTGATATGTAAGGACTTACTAATGCCATCTTATTTTTTGCTTGTATTTCTGGTTGCTTGAAGTTCAATTGTTTCTTTTACCCTTTATGTCTGCCTACCTTTATAAATTGGTGATTTTCTGTGGCAGTATGCTCTGTTTCCTCTATCTTTATCTTTTGTGAATCTGCTGTAGATTTTTGCTTTGTGGCAACTATGAAGCTTACGTAAAACATCTTATAGATATAACTGTATTTTAAGCTGATAATGACTTCAATTACATACAGAAACTCTACCCTTTTACTCCTCCCACCACATTTTATGTGGTGGGAGGAGTAAATTTACCTCTTTTTTTTTTTTATTGTGTATCCATTAACAAAGCATAGTAGCCACAGTTATTTTTAGTACTATGTATAGTTAAGTAGTTAACATCCCATCCTATGACAGAATTAGAGTTTTCTAAATCTGACTATATATTCGCCTCACCAATGTGTTGTATACTTTCTTATGTTTTCACGTCACTGAAGAGTGTCCTTTTATTCCAGCTTGGAGAACTCCTTTCAACATTTCTTGTAGGGTGAGTCTAGTGATTTTAAACTCTTAGCTTTTTTTTTCTAGGAAAGTCTTCATTTCTCCTTGCTATCTGAAGAATAGCTTTGCTGAGTAGAAATTTGCTGTGTGATGATTTTTTTCTTTCAACCGTTTGCACAGGTCATTCCATTCTCTTCCAGCTTATAGGATTTCTGCTGAGAAATCTGCTGATGGCCTAAAGGGAGTTCCTTTTAAAGTTACAATCCTTTTTCCTCTGGCTCCTTTTAGGATTCTTTCTTTGTTTTTGATTTTTGACGGTTTCACTATAGTATGTCTTGGAGGAGGTCTTTTTGTATTGAGGTGGTAGGGTGACTCTGTTAGCTTTGTAAACTTAGAGGTCTGAGTTCCCCAGGTATGGGATGTTCTCAGCCATTATTTAAATAAACTTTCTGCCTCCTTTTGTTTCTCTTCTTCTGGAATCCTGATTATTCTAATATTTGTATGTTTGAAGGAATCTCATAGATCATGTAGGCATTCTTTGCTCTTTTTCATTCTTTCTTCTTTGTTCTTAATTTGTTTCAAAGTTCTTGTCCTCCAGATCACTCTCGGTCTTCCATTTAATCTACTCTGCTGCAGATGCTCTCTGTTGCATTTTTTGTTTCAATCTTTGAATTCTTCAGGTCCAGAATTTCTGGTTGTTGTTGTTGTTGTTTTTAATGACTTCGATTTCTTTTAAAATTTCTCATTTGTTTATAAAGTTTTTCTTGATTTCACTACATCATCTTTCTGAGTTTTCTTGTAGCTCACTGAATTTCCTCCAAACAGCTATGTTGAATTCTTTATCAGCTACGTCACAAAATTTTGTGTCTTTGGACTCCGTTATTAGAGGATTATTGTTATCTTTTGGTATTGATACGTTTTCTTGATTCTTCCTGTTCCTTGTGTTCCTTTGTGTTGCTGCTTCCTCATTTGAAGTAGCAGACACCTCCTCAAATCTGTACTAGTTGCCCTCAGCTGGGGTATACTGTCATCGGTTCTGTTATATCCGGGGTTTTCTCTGACCTTGTATGGATACACCTGCTCACACGTCTTGTTTCCTTTTTTGGCAGAATTCTTAAGCTTTAATGTCTTCCCTGGTCCTTAAACTCGGCAGGCTGGCTGCCGGAAACCTCTTTTTTGTTTTCCAGAAGGTGGCACTATCTTTCAAGTTTGTGGTTACTTCCTTGCCTGCCGATTCTCACCTGGTTTTCTGCTAGCACTGAGTTTAGTGGACAGGCTCTCACCACTGTGCTCCTGAGTGTGCACAAAGAGCTGGCTGCAGAATGGGGGGGAGTATGGATTGAGTGCTCAGGGCTTTGGGGGTGCCTTCAGATATGGAAGGGAGATCCTTGGGGTGAAGTTCTCCCACAGGCTTCTGAGCAAGCTTCCTGCTGATACCCTGACTGTAGGCAGCATGAATTGCATCCCTATCATTCCCTTTATATTCTTATCTGTCTCTTTCCCAATATCCCCCCCCCCC